>NC_135307.1:25857625-26162625 GCF_048772815.1 Callospermophilus lateralis | reverse complement strand
CCCTAGGGATATTCATCCAGAGGAAAGGCCAGGGGAGGACAGCAAGAGGATGACCTGCAAACAAGGAGGGAGGCTTCAGGAGAAATTACAAATGCCCACTCCTTGATCTTGAACTTCTACCCTACCCTACCCAACCCGTGAGAAATCGGGTCTGTTCTCAAGCCACAGAGAATGTGGTGTTTTGTTATGGCAGCCTCACCAAACTGATACATGCTTGTTTTTGTCCTGAGGTCTAATATCTAATTAAGATCCATTAAATGATTCTGTCAAAGATGAATTCAAAGATATATTAACTGATTCATTTATAAAAGCAAAATGTTAGAAATGCCCTAAATGTTCTTAGCAACGCCCCCCCACCAAACAAACAAACAAAAAAAAGAAGGGTGAAAGACGAATGTACTGTTTAGTACATAATTATTAACAATGTGTGCCTATAACATGGTTTAACCCGACCCCCAATGCTGTCAACCTCTGCATCTGAACTTTAACTCTCCCTTATTACTAAGTTTGAGAGGCTAATGCTCAGGGCGAGTGTGAGTTCACTGCTCACTCTCCTAATTCTCACATCAGCTCCACAAAGTGACTTTATTTACCTTCTATAGCTCACCTAGTTCATGGCCATCTGCTAACCCGTGGAGGAAAGCCAGGGCTCAGCTGCTCCTAGGGTGAAGTCATTGTTCTCAAAGTCTGCTTCATGCTGAATATTTCAGGAAGAGAGTTCTGTGGTTCACTAGTTTGGAAAATTCCAGGTTAAGGGAACTGAATTCAGGGTTAAGGGAAGACAAGCCGATCTCCTTACTGCCAAGTTTCTCAGCCCCTTTAAAGTACCATGGGGTGCTGTGACTGTCCAAAGTACAGCCTGTGTAGCTAGGTCCAGGTCCAGATCCATACACAAATACCAACGTCTGGAGGCCTACACGGACAGTTTTTAAGGAATGCATAAAACCACTCATCACTGGTATCAAGGTCACCTTTGGGTAGGAGGTGGAGTATGGGAGGTCCTGACAAAGGAGTAGTATTTCAATATCTAACTTTCTATACTAAGTTGATGTTTTTTAGTCATATGAATATATTTCTTTAACAATGCTTTAATTTTGTTGAGGTATAATGTACATATAAAAATGCACCTATTTTAAGTGTACTGATCAATGGGTTTTCATGAACGATCATACCAATACCATCACTGAAGTCAAGATGGAGACCATTTCCATTGAGATCTCTGTGGCCCCCTGGCAGTCAGTCCCATGTTCCCTCCCACTGTAGGCAACCAGTGAAACTTACATCACTTTAGATTACATTTGTCTTTCCCAAAGTTTCTATAAATGGAATCAGATGCCTTATGCTTTTTTGAATCTGGCTTGTTTTGGTCAGCATACTGTCTTCAATAGTTAGTCACTGTGTTTCCTATATTAATAGACAATTACTTTTCACTGCTGAATAGTACTTCGTTGGAGAGATTCAGCACAATTTGCTTACCATTCACTTATTGTTGGACTTGAGAATTGTGCTTAGTTTCATTATGCATAGGAGCTATCATGGAAATAGCCTTGAATGTTTCTGGGCAAGTTTTTGTGCAAACCTATGTTTCATTTTTCTTGCATAAATACCTACAGGATTGCTGAATTATATAGTATGTGAATATTTTAACTTTATAAGAAATTGCCATATTTTTCCATAGGGCTATATTGTTTTGTATTCCTACCAGCAAAGTAAGAGATTTCAAGTTGTTCCAAATCTTTGTCAATATTTGGTATTGTTTCTTTTTGGAAATTTTAGCTATTCTAGTAGGTGGTAATGGCACCTTAGAGTTTTAATTTGCAGCTCTCCAATGGCAATGATGTTGAATACATTTTATTTGCATATTTTCCATTTGCATTTCATTTTTGTGAATTAGCTATTCAAATTTTTTGTCTATTTTAAATTATAAGTTAGTCTTACTGAAGTATAATAATTCTACCTGATATAGTCTTTGTATTGTATATATATTTTTCTGTATGGCTTGCCTTTTTCCTTTTAAAACACTGTTTTTCAAAGAATAGGAAACTTTAATTTTGAACTAGTCTAATTCATTTTTTTTCTTCTAGGATATATACTTTCTGTATACTAAGAATTCTTTGCCCACACTAAGGTCAGAAAAAAATTTTTCTCTGTTTTATTCTAGAAGTGTTTAGTTTAACCTTTATATTTAGACCTGTAATCATGTTTGAGTTGGTTTTTGTTTGTACTATAAGGCAAGTTTCAAGGTTTAATATTTTTTCCTTATGGTTATTCAATTGTCCTACCAACATTTGTTGGAAATCTTTTCCCATTGGGATACCTTGACTTTTTTTTTTTTTTTGGCAAAAAATCAATCGTTAGTATATGAGTAGGTTTATTTCTGGACTCTTCATTCGGTTCCGTTGATCCACATCTATCCTGTGTTAATAGCATACCATTCTTATTACTGTAGCTTTATGGCAAATCTTAAAATTGTGTAGTTCTTACATTATTTTAGGATGCGGTGTAGGAGGTAGTTTGAGTCCTCCAACTTTGTTATTCTTTCTCAAAATTGTTTTGGATATTTTAAGTCCTGAGCAGTTACATTTATTATCAGTTTATAAATTTCTGTTAAGAGAAAACCTGGTGACAACGTGGTTGAGATTACATCAGATCCCCCTGGGTTGGGATATATTTATAAATATTAATCGTATCCATAAACATTGTATATATTTCTTCATTTTTTTTTAGGGATCTTCCTTAATTTCTCAGTGACTGCTTTGTTTTCACTGTACAGGTTTAGCATGTATTTTGTTAAATTCATGAGTAAGTGTTTTATGTTTTTTGAGGCTCTTGTAAAGTGGTATTTGTGGTAGCCAGAGTAGTTCCAGGGGTCCTGCTTTCCTGGTATTTGTGACCTTTCACAGTCCCTCCTGTCCTCCAACAGTGTGCTGGGATTGGTCTGACCAGGGGAAATGGAAGTAAGGAATGGGGTGCTCCCTGTGAGACCAGTGAGGAGAGGGCTGTAGCTTCTGCTCTGTTGGGTTGCCTGGAGGACATGGGATCAGCTCTGCCCGAGGGTCGACTTTCACCAACAAGCAACTGAGGTTTCCACCATAAGAGTCAAATAAGTCATCTTGGAGGTCTGGCCCCAGTGAGTCCTCGGATGAGAGAAATGCTGGGTGATACTGAGCCAGGCCACCTGGTGAAGCTGTTCCAGATTCTCGACCCCCTGGCGTGATAATGAATGTTTATTGTTTTAAGCTATTGATTTCAGGTAATTTGTATTGTAGCAATAGAGAATAGTTTTTTTTTTTTTAAATTGATGGTGTCTCTTAAATTTTAATTTCCAGTTCTTTGTTTCTCACATGTGAGGATTCTTCTTTTCTAATATTGATCTTGCATCCTGTGTCCTTGCTAAAATTCTTAAGATCTTCTACATGGACAATCATGTCATCTGTGGAAGACAGCTTTCATTCTTTTCAAATCTGGATACCTTTTGTATATTTTTCTACCCTGTCAAAGTGGTTAGGCTTTCAGTATAATGCTGAATAAACTGGTGAGAGCAGACATTCTTGCCTTGTTTTGATCCTAAGAGGAAAGCATTCCAAATTTCCTCATTAATGTGATGTTTGTAGGTTTTCCAGAAATCTCACTCATCAGGTGGAGGAAGTTTCTTTTTATCCCCCTGTTCTTAGTTTATGGAGAGTTTTTATTATGAAATGGTTTTAAAATACTTTGGCTGAATCTATTGGAATAATTGTAATTTTTGTTGATTGATATTTGAATGTCAAACCAGCCTTGCATTCCAGGATGTACCCTATTTGGTCAAAATATATGAATTGTTTTGGAGAACATTTGGTGAATACTTTCCTCTTTTATTTTTAGTTGTGGATGGACACTTTATTTATTATAAATACCTTTACTTAAGTTATTTATTTTTATGTAGTGCTAAGGATCGAACCCAGTGCCTCACGTGTGCTAGGCAAGTGCTCTACCACTGAGCTACCACTCCAGCCCACCCACTTGTTATTATTTGAGACACATCTGCATTTCACTCATCTCAGAGAGGCCACTGGCTGTTGCTGGGGCCCGCGTGGTTCCTGAAGCCTAGGTCAGTAAGCCTTTTGTAATCCCCCGAGACAGGTGGGACTCTTGGTAGACTCCTGATAATTTCTTGCCCCCTCAGATCAGAATATTTGCCCAAATCAATTGTTTGTTCACCTTCCGTTTGGAAGAGGTGCTGGAAAACGGGACATTGAGGGACAAGAGTGGGGAAGGGGACATTTGTGGAGGGCTCAGCTTCTCTCTCATCTAACCAGTTTGGCCTCTGCCTGAGACAAACGTCCTACTGATACCTGTTCTTAGGAGGCTTCTGTTGAGATTGGAATATTCTTTCCACTGCCTCCCTTAGTCTAGACCCTTGATTCTGCAGTGGCTGGTGCTCCGCCTCTGGCATCTCTGATTTCCCCCGTATCCTGACATCATTTTCTCTTAAGATGGTCAAGGCTGGGTCCGCCTCAGGCCTGCTGAAGGATGGGAGGGGGAATCTCTGCCCTTCAGATTATGTATCGAGATGCAAACTCCTGTCTTAAAACAGGGAGAATGTTTTTATCGTGAGCACCCTGAAGTGACAAGTGGTTCCTGTGGAAGCTTGGCCCTCAGGGGTCTTAGCCACATCTCCAGGATCATTTCAAAGTATTCCTTCAACCACATGCTCTGCTTTTCCAAGGAAGAGTATGGGGAAGCACACTGTCCCCTCTTTCTCCTTGTTTCCAGAGTGCTCCCCGCCATGTTTGTGCAGGACTTTCCTGTGTATGCCGGGCAGGCCCTCCCCCCTGTAATCTGAGTCTGGCCTATCACCTCAAAGTGCTTTGAGCTCCCTAGGAGTTTGACCAGTGTTAACGGAAACTCTGTGTCCTTCTCTGGGACTCCTAGAGATGAGAGATTGTGATTTGTCTTGACCTGGGTGTATTAAGATGAGGGAAAGCCCCTGTTGGCCTGGTGCTATGGTGGGAACTGGGTTATTACCACACAAACTCGAGTTGAGTCTTGGTTCCCAAGGTGGCAGTGAGGAGGTGGTGCCTGGTGGGAGATGCTTGGACCATGAGGGTGGAGCCCCCACGAATGGATAATACCTGACTCACTCATGTGAGTTCTTGCTCTGGGGGAAATGGATTAGTTGCCTCGAGAGTGGGCTGTTATGAAGTGAGTGTTCTGGTTTGGATATGAACTGTCCCCCAAAAGTTTAAGTGTGGGACAAGGCGAGAATGTTCAGAGGGGAGATGGTTAGATTATGAAAGATGCAACCTAGTTAAATGGATTAATCCACTTCAGTGGATTAACTGGGTGGTAACTGTAGACATGTAGGGTGTGGCTGGAGGAAGTGGGTCACTGGGGGTGTCTTTGGGGTTTATATTTTCTCCTTGGTGAGCAGAGCTCTCTGCCTCCTGGTGGTCAGGAACTGAGCAGTTTCCTTCTTGTATGTTCTTTTGTCTTGATGTTCTGCCTCACCTTGGGCCTAGAGCTATGGAGTTGGCCAACCATGAACTGAACCTCTGAAACTGTGAGCCCAAATCATCTTTTCCTCCTCCAAGTTGTCCTTGTTGGGTATGTTGGTCACTGTAATGCAAAGATGACTGAAACAGTGAGTTCCACTTCTTCGGCTCTTGTTTCTCTTACCCAATCTTAGACTTCCAAAGTCTCAGAAACTGTTAGCCAAAATAAGCCAGTTTTAAAAAATAAGTTACCCAGTCTCAGGTGTTCTGTTGTAGCAATGGAAAACGGACCAAGAGAGGCTAGAGTGAGAAACCATGTGCTAGGAGTAGGGAGACCAGAGACTTGGGACTCTGGAGAGGAAACTTTCAGTGGATCAGATGAAAGAAAAGAGCCTCGGTGGCCCCGCTGAGTCCCAGACAGCTGCCAAATTCTCTGAGCAGGGCTTGACACTCTGGGCTTTTTCTCATCTTCCATCTGCTGAGGATCTTAGAGTGTGTGGAAGTAACTGGGAAGCAGAGTGAAGCAATGCAGAGTCTCTTCTGCTCTCTCCTCACCCCATTTCCCACTCTCTCCTTCCCCCATCTAATCCAGACTGGGGCAATCAGAAGACAAAAGGGTCCCAGTTGAAACCAAATGCACTCAGGTATGTGTGGTAAGGAAACATGACCGAGTGAGCCAACTGCTAAAAACAGAAGGTCTGACTTGACCCATTCAGGAAGACCGTGGCCCAGAATAAACCAATCCAGATCTCATGTTTAGCAAACTTACCCCAGATTTGGCTGGCTGACCTCTCATGAGAAATGCTATTATTATTATTATTTTTTTGCAACCTGCCAGCAATGTCGGGGTGGCCTTTGGGAAGAGTCTTCGCTCTTGGCCTGGACATCAGGAAATCTAAGGTATGTTGTGATTTTTCTCCAGGAAAGTTGGTCTAAATCCTCTAAGCTTTGCAAGACAGGAATTTCAGTGAGACTTGCTAAGCCCACAGGGAGATTTGGGGCTCAGATTTGTGTTCGGAGGTTACTAACTCTCTGTCCATTTTTGGGTGGACGCTCATTTAATTTCCCCACGGGTGCACGTTCCTTCAGTAAAGAAACAAATGAATGGCATTTTTGAGCGTTGGGCTCCATGCACCATGGTTGGCTCTTCTCATGCTAATTTACTTAAGCCTCACCGTAACCCTGATGGATGCTCTTAATTTTGCTGTTGTAGGAACTGAGGGATCTTTCCAAAGCCTTGTTACTTGTAAAGCGCAGGTTAAGATTTGGACTCATCTGATGTTAGAGATACCTTAAATTACGCACTACTTCTGCACACTCCTGGGCGTTTTATTCTGGGCTGTGTACTCACAGGCCCTCCATAATGTTTGTTTACACTGAAGGCTTTATCTTGACCCATTCTCTTTTATTGTTCCTTCCTCCTCCGATTTCAATTGCATAACTGCGCCGTTTAACTTTATGTTACATCATCCTTTGTGTCAGTTAGCAATGGGTTAAGTTGTAGGGAGAAAATGCACAATGAGTGATTTAAGAAATGGCTGTAGCTGGGGGCGGTGGCATATGCCTGTAATCCCAGCAGTTCAGGAGGCTGAGGTAGGAGGATCATGAGTTCAAAGCCAGCCTCAGCAAAGGTGAGGCCCTAAGCAACTCAGTGAGACCCTGTCTCTAAATAAAATACAAAATAGGGCTGGGATGTGGCTCAGTGGTCGAGTGCCCCTGAGATCAATCCCTGGTACCCGCCCCCCAAATAAAAGGCTGTAAAACAAACAGATCATCCAAAGATGATGACATTTTCCCAAAGAAGTCATCTGAATGGTTACAGGCAAAGGTGCCCAACATCACCAATCATCAGGTAAATCCAACCAAGACCTCAGTGAAAGATCACCTCACCTTGGTTATGATGGCTGTCATCAAAAGGACAAGGGATAACTATTGGATGTGGAGAAAAGCAAACATCGTACCAGTATAAATTGGTACAGCCATTATGGAAAAGAGTACTGAGTTTCCTCAAAACTAAAAATCTATCATCTGATCCTGCAATCCCACTTCTTGGTATTTATCCAAAGGAAATGGAAATAGTCTATCAAAGAAATGTCTGTACATGTTTATTACAGCATTATTTATAATAGTAAGATAGGGCAGCAGCCTAAGTTCATTGATAGATGAATGAATAAAGACATTGTGGTATGTTTGTGTAAGCACAATGGAATATTACTCACCCATAAAAAGAATGAAATTCTGAACCTGGATGCTCACTGAAATCATCTCACTTATATGTGGAATCTAGTAGAGTTGGACTTATAAAAGCAGCGAGTAGGACAGTCGCTGGGGCTGGGGGGTTGAGGGAAATAGGGAGATGTTGGTCAAAGAGAACAAATTTTAATTTGCAAGATGAGCGAGTTCTAGGGAATCTGACCTGCATCCTGGATGGCAAAGGACGTTGTTCATTGATTGTGGTCATCCTCACAGGGGGGTCATCCCTCAGATCATTTACAATGTATACCTTGGACACATTCATCTTGGTTTGTCAATTCAGTGTGTTTTAACGTGACTGGGAATCCTTTGACCCTTTTCCCATGGAGAGCCGGGGTCTGTGTCTCTTCCCCTGAATCTGGTGACTAATCAAATGTGGCAGAAATGACGCTGCTGTGTGACTTCTGGGTGTGTCTAGATCCTAAAAGACCTTGCGATTTCGTCAGGTTTCTAGGACTGCTTGCCTTCAGAGCCTGGACGTCATCGGGGAGAGCCTAAGCCACATGGAGAGGCCACTCGTGCAGGTCCTCTGGTGAATGGTCCATCCTAGAACCGTCTTTGGCCTTCCCAGTCCAGGCAGCCTGCATGTGAGTGAGAAGCCGTCTTGAAAGTGGCTTCTCCAGCCCCCTGGTGCAGAGCCCCAGACACTCTGCTAGAGAGAAGCCATACTGTTGGACTGTCTGAACTCCTGCTCCTAGGACCTGTGACCTTAATAAAATGACTTTTTTTTTTTAAAGTCACCAAATTTTGGAGTAGTTTGTTGCCCAATGGAAATAATTGGACCACCCACTTGGCAAAGATTAACAGCAATAAAAGTGTGTGTGTGTGTGTGTGTATGTGTGTGTGTGTGTGAGAGAGAGAGTGTATGTGATTAACGTAGCCAGAGAGTTGGGGGTGGGCTTTTAGTGACACAGTTCCATGCTTACAAATGCCGTTGGGCACCTGGGTTCTCTCCGTGCATTCCTGTCACCCTCAGGAGCCCAGGTTCTGTCCACGTGTCCAGGTTGCCTTCATTAGTGTGTTGCCTTTTGTTCTCATGTTTGTTGCCACATGGTTTTCATGTTATTGCTGTTGCTCCAGGCATTGCATCAGGACGCAAGTCAGGAGGAGAAAGGACAGGCGGAGCCAGCTTTACTTGTGTGGTTTCATCAGGCAAGCGAAAGCTTTACCAGAACCCTCAGATCTTCACTTCCGTCTCCCCAGCCACCCCTCATGGGAAGGGAGGCTGAGAAAATGGGTTCACCTGGCATGTCACTGTAGTCAGTAACACAGCCTGGGTTTGCTTAGCAAGGACTCAGAAGAGCATGCAGGCAGCCTAGGCCACATGAGTGTCTGACACACACCTTAGTGGCTGTTTTCTGGTGGCTCACGGGGCAGTCAATCTTGGACGGAGACAAGCCCCTTTCTTCTCTACGATGCTCCTTAGCGTCAAACACAGCCCTGAGAATCTCACTGCTGCAGAAGATTTTCCAGAGCAGAGTTCTTCACAAGTTCCTCCTTCCATCTCTTGGACACGCATATCCTTACATATTTCAGAAGACAGCGTGCCCCCTTGTACACTTTAAGCTTGACAGCTACAGTTCTTCATTATCATTTTATGTAGCTGCAAAGAATATGATTTTTTTGGCATATTATAAATACTGACATTTAAAAATAAACCTATTACATTGCTGTTTTTAAAGTTCCCCATGAAAACTAAATACCAGAGCGGTTTGATATTACTACTGTCTATTTAAAAATACACACGGAAGCTTTTCTTGGGTAGTCAGACATTTTCCATCATTCCCTTTCCCTCCTTGAACTTGTCTTCTCATTCCACACTCCATACAGAATTTTGTCCTAATGTAACATATTTTTATGCTTGAAGGTTTTTTTTTTTTTTATCGATTTCTCTATCATACTTCTCTGCAACAAAACCATGCATATAAATTGAAATAACATTTAAAAACACTTCATGGGCCTAAAATTTCTTCTGGATTGAATTATCGTTAAAATTATTACTACTGTGCAACTGAGGAAAGCAATGTAACTATATTACACATTTTACTATGTGATCATTAAAGACAAAAATGAAATTACATTGGAAATGCATTGGCTGTGAGATGGATAGGATTTTTAAAAAATTATTTCGTGGATCTGTTGGCAAATATGACTTATCAGTAGTAGGATGCAAAGTCTGGCATCAATTACGATCTTGTTTTTTGTTTGTGAAGACACAAGTGCTAAAAATGTGGCAAGAGAAGTAGATGGGAATGTGAGGAGTGTTGATGCATCTGAATTATCTGACTTACTTCCAAGTCATATATTAAAAATCACATAGCGATCTGTCATCAGAATCATTTTTAATGATCTATCTGCTGATGGCTCATTTATTCCTCCTTCAATTAGGTAGCAACCCAGAACTAGAAATCACTTGACTTGGAAAAGGGTTCCTTATCCAGTCATTTGAGTTGGTCACTTGCGAGTGGATTTTGTTACCCCGTCACAGAGCCGGGCGTGACCTCCATATTTGTTTATCCCTGTGGGAGCCCTGGTCATTTATACTCCGCACAGTGCTGAGACTGAGCATCTGGAGGAGGACGGGGTGGCCTGTGTCCCTTCTGTAACCCAGGAGCTGGTGACTGAGCCCAGGGCTCTGTGCTCTTAGCCCTGTGCCAAGTGCCTTCCACCTGCAGCCGATGGCAGGATCCTCAGAACAGCACCAAGAGGGAGGAACCGCCATCCCTATTTTACAGAGCAGGATGTGGGGGTCAGGGGAAGTGGCAGCCGCAAAGAACCAGAGCTGGGGCTCAAGTCCAGAGCTGCGGGATCACAGAGCCCGAGCCCGTGAGCCACCGAGTTCATCTGTGACCGACCACGGGGCCCAGTAGCCCAGCCCTGCATCCCGCCGTGTCGCCTGGACTGTGGCCACTGCTGCTTTTATTTTTTTGTCTCCTTCTTGGCCAGTTTCTCTAGAGCAGTGGTTCTCAAACTCTGCAGGCACCAGAATCGGCTGGTGGCTTTGTCAACACCCAGATGGCTGGGCTGCTGCCGTCGCTGTGGGAACCTGCGGTTCTAACACGCCCTCGGGTCTGGGGACCGCACTTGAGAACCCCTTCTCCACGGGACTGTGATGTTTTCCCCTTGGAATTTCTTTTAGGACTAAGAGTTTTATAAATGTTACATGAGTATTTCTTTTTGTCTTTTTTTTTTTTTTGTGTGTGTGTGTGTGTGTGTGGTGCTGTGATTGAATCTAGGGCCTCACACATGCCAGGCAAGTGCTCTGTCCCTGAGCCACATCCCCAACCCAGAAAAAGGTGTGCTGTGGGAATCTGTGCTGGGGATTCTCTGCGTGATCCTGTGCCGGGGCACACCCACATAAGGGGCGACTGTTTGGATGTATTTTTATCTGTTTATACTTGGCGTGGGAAGCCTCCTGTGTCTTGGCCTGGTTTGTCTGGATGGAATGTCTCCCTCCCGTTCTTCACCCGTAGGCTCCTTTTCCGGCAGTAGCTTCTCCTGCAGTTTGCTAGCTGAGTCCCTCTCCTCTGAGCTCCTCTCGGCGGCCTGCCTTCTCTGGGTGTGACCCCCTTACATGTTCTCTCTCCCGCTGGATGGTAAGTTTGACAGTAGAAAGTGCTCCGTACATAATAACAAGTGACAGTTGATTTAAGGAGCACTGCAGGGTAGGCATTTGCTAGACACCTTACTTCTATTATTTCATTAAATCCCTGTGACAAACTCATGAGGTCTGTACGGTTGTCCTCCCTCTTTCACAGTTGAGGAAACCGAGGCTCAGAAATAGAGCCTAGGTCTTGTGGTCTGGATGTGAGGTGTCCCCCAGAAGCTCAGGTGTGAGACAGTGCAAGAAGGTTCAGAGGAGAAACGATTGGGTTGGGGGAGTCTCGACCCACTCTGTGAATTACCTCCCTGATGGGGGTGAGCTGGGTGGTAACTGGAGTGGTGGGTGTGGCTGGAGGAGGTGGTTCACTGGGGGCGTGGCTTTGGGGTATATATTTTGTATGTGGAGAGTAGAGTCTTTCTCTCTGCTTCCTGAGCACCATGTGAGATGCTTCCCTCTGCCACACTCTTCCGCCAGGATGTTCCGCCTCACCCTGAGCCCTGAGAAATGGAGCCTACCTCAAATAAACCTTCCCTCCTCTACAGTTGTGCTGGTTGGGTCTTTTAGTCACAGTGGAGAAATAGCTGACTAAACACAAGGGCACGCCAGTATTCAAGGGTATTTCCTTGTTGTCCCTTGGGCCCAAGAAAGATCTTTAAGTTTACAGGTCCCAAATAAATACTAGTCCGTCCATCATGAAGCTCCTTGATTTTCAAAATTTGTTCTAATTAGTTATGCATGACAGTAGAATGCATTTGACACATACATAATGGAGCGTAACCTCTCATTCATCTGGTTGTACATGATGTGGAGTTACATTGCTCATGTAATCATATATGTATGTAGGGTAATAATGTCTAATTCATTCTACTATCCTTCCTAACCCCTCCCCTCCCTTCACTTTCCTCTGTCTAATCCAAAGTATCTCTATTCTCCCCATGCCCTTTTTGTGAATTAGCATCTGCATATCAGAGAGAACATTCAACCTTTGGTTCATTGGGGTTGCCTTATTTCACTAGCATAATATTCTCAGTTCCATCCATTTACCGGCAAATGCCATCATTTCATTCTTCTTTAAGCCTGAGTAATATTTCACTGTGTATATATACCACATTTTCTTTATTCATTCATCTGTTGAGGGGCCCCTAGGTTGGTTCCATAGCTTGGTTATTGTGAATTGAGATGCTATAAACATTGATGTAGCCGAGTCACTGTAGTATGCTGATTTTAAATTCTTTGGGTATATGCCAAGAAGTGGGATAAGTGGGTCGAATGGTGGTTTCATTCCAAGTTTTCTGATGTATCTTCATATTGCTTTCCATAATGGTTGTATCAATTTGCAGTCCCACCAGCAATGTATGAGTGTACCTTTTCCCCCACATCCTTGTCAACATTTATTATTGCTTTTAATCTTGATAATTGCTATTCTGACTGGAGTGAGATAAAATCTTAGAATAGTTTTGATTTGCATTTCTCTAATGCTAGAGATGTTGAAACTTTTTTAATATATATATTTATTGATTGATTGTATTCTATGAAGTGTATGTTGAACCTTTTTTTAATATATATATTTGTTGATTGATTGTATTCTATGAAGTGTCTATTCAGTTCCTTAGCCCATTTATTGATTAGATTATTTGTTTTTTTTTTTTTGTGTTAAGTTTTTTGAATTCTTATATATCCCGGAGATTAGTGCTTTATCTGAAATACATGTGGTAAAGATTTTCTCCCATTCTACAAGTTCTCTCTTTGTGTCATTGATTACTTCTTTTGCTGAGAAGAAGCTTTTTAATTTGAATCCATCCCATTTATTTATCTTTGATTTTATCTCTTGTGCTTTGGGAGTCTTGTTATGGAAGTCAGTGCCTAATCCGATATGATGAAGATTTGGGCCTACTTTTTCTTCTATTCGGCCCAGGGTCTCTGTTCCAGACCTAAGTCCTTGATCCACTTTGAGTTGATTTTTGTGCAGCGTGAGAGATGGGGCTTAATTTCATTTTGCTATATTTGAATTTCCAGTTTTCCTAGCACCATTTGTTGAAGAAGCTATCTTTTCTCCAGTGTCTGTTTATGGTGCCTTTATCTAGCTTGACATCACTGTGTTTATGTGGATTTGTCTCTGTGTCTTCTATTCGGCACCATTGGTCTACAGATCTGTTTTGGTGCCAATACCATGCCATTTTTTTTTTTTTTTACTATGGCTCTGAGTACAGTTTAAGGTCTGGTATCGTGGTATCTCCTGCTTCACTTTTCTAAGCTCCTTGGTATTGAGGCAAATACTTTATATCAAGAGAACCCTAGTCCAGTGATCTGTGTTGTGAGAAAATCCAAGGGGAAAGGACACTGTGGGCAGACTCTCCTCCAGTGGCAGGTTTTTACCTGGCCAAAGTGTAAGCCTCCCAAGTTCACTCCAGGGGAGTTGGTAACATGAGTCTAACCCGTAGTTGGTCTTGCGTGAAGATAACACCATTGCCCAGTTGGCACGGCGATGCTTACCGTTATTCCAGGTGACACATTCTACTGTTTTCTATGGTGTGCTGTTTTATGTAAGAAACAAATGCTGGTCACCCATTAGATGACTTCACCACCTCTGAAGGAGTCACGCCTGGAAGTCTGATCAGTAACTGCCTTAAGAGACTTTCTCCCTTCAGGGACCCGTTCATTCCATCTACAGAGGTGATGGTGCTGCCAGGCGGGCTGGGCATGTCTTGGCTCCCACTTCAGAAGACGATCTTTCAAGTTCTTGTTCCCCAGCCCAATTCAGATCGCTTTTTCCAGTTTTGTGATTGGCTGTATCTTTTTAAAACATATTTTAAAATATTTAGTTTAGTTTCAGTATTTAAAAATATTTATTTGTAGTCGGGCACAAGACTTTATTCTATTTATTTATTTTAATGCGGTGCTGAGGATCAAACCCAGGGCCTCGCCCATGCTAGACGAGCGCCCTACCGCTGAGCCACAACCCCAGCCCTGATTGGCTGTATCTTATGGCCACAGGTGGCCTTGAGGCCTCTGTGTCTTTCCAGGCCCCAGTGAATGTGATTCTATCTTGAGGTTCCAATTTTCCTGGGATGGATGGATTAGACCCACGGCCTGAAAGCAACCTTATTGAAGTCCTTTTTCCCTCTTTGGCAAAGTTTAGATGTGGTCAAGCAAACATCACTTTCTCCTTAGGGCCTTCTGGTCTTACCTTAACACTCTGGACTAAGGATGATGGGCACTTGGCAAGGGCATGCTGTTGGTCTTTGCCTGTCCTTTGGTCACCCTGATGTAGGTGACCGCCACTTCTCTGGCTATGGGTTGTGGCTCTGGGCCCCAGTTCTGTGTTGGGGGAAACTTTGGTGACATTTAGCCCAGATTCCCAAGCTTTCTATGACTGGCCAGGGTGAGTGGAGAGAGACGTCCTGCTGCTGGAGGGCCGTCACGGAGGGCTGCAGTTGCTGAGGGAGAGGCCATGGGGAGTGTGTCCTGATGTGGGTCTAGAACCGTGCAGACTCCAGACAGAGCCGTCCTTTAAAAGCAGATTGGCCTGGGTTCAGGTGGCCACCCAGGATTGTGCTACCCCGTTCTCCAGTCATTCTTTGTTTTCTCTGGAACATGCTAAGGACAGAATCCCTTCAGGGACTTTCTATAGCCACCAGCTTGGTTCTCTTCAAGGCTTGTATACAAATGCCAGATATGATACCAGTTCACATCAAGAGAAAGAAATGGCCCAAAAGGCCAGGGAAGCCATCTTTTTCTTTTCCCCTACTATCTATCTATCTATCTATCTATCTATCTACTTTTTTTTTTTTGTACTGGGAATTGATCTCAGGGGCACTCAACCACTGAGTCACATCCCCAGCTCTATTCTGTATTTTATTTAGAGACAAGGTCTCACTGAGTTGCTTAGCACCTCGCTTTTGCTGAGGCTGGCTTTGAACTGTGATTCTCCTGCCTCAGCCTCCCGAGCCGCTGGGTGCTACTGGGATTACAGGTGTGCACCACTGTGTCCGGCTCCCTGCTACAATTTATAGAGCATCTCTGGGCTTTGACCCCAGGGGTTCTGTACCCTGCCTCAAGCTGGCCACGGTATCTCTGTCCAGGAGCCTGGGGTCCTGTGCATCTCTCATCTTTGCCCTCAAACATCTTCAATTCTATTCCATTGTTTCTTCCAAATGTTCAACCAACCTTATTAAACCACGATGCTTTAGAATTTCTATCTTTTTCTGGCTTAGGAAGGCAGATACCTCTACCTGTCTTCCAATATGGTTTTTGTCCTTTCTCCATCACTTTTCAAAAAATGTGAGGGCGCCAGCACATTCCCCCCAAACTCAGTGATGCAGACGCTTACGTTTTCCTTATGTTTCATGTCGTTACATTTCCCAGGTCTCCGAGAGCCTATTTGCGTTGACAGTTATTTCTGAGAGGTCTTCATTACTTCCAGTTGTTTTGTTGCTTGCCCCGCCCTCTTTCTTCTGAACGTCCCCTCTGACAGCAGCAGGCCATGGGATTTTGGATTTCAAAATGAAGTGAAGTTATTACAAAAAAAAAAAAAAAAAGGTAGGGTAACTTCTGTAGAGCCGCTTTTAAAAATTTTTTTCTCACGTGACCACTTACTTTTTTCATCATTTCATAATCAATTGCCTGATGGAGACCTGGGAGGCGGTCAGTTGCCTTTGTGGTTCGTTCTCATGGAAGTGCTTTGGTTCATCTGGTGTGATTTAACTCTGTCTCCCGTGAATCCAGTTCAGTGAAATGTCTTGGGCACCTACTGTGTGCTCAGCTCTGTGGTGAACATAAGAGAAGGTTCAGGCTTCTGCCTTTACTTTCAGGCATCCCACAGGGGACATGATGCAAGTAGCTCTGTAGGAGGACTGTGCCTTGTGGGTCTAGTTCTCGGGAGACTATGAACTTCTTAAAGGGAAGATCCTGGTGTCTGTGTCTCACTGGGCTGGCACGGTGCCTGACACCCATATCACACACGCTCTATTAGTGTCTGATTGCTCAAAATGAATTACAGGACAGTCCAAGATAAGAGACGCAGAGATGTTGAATTGAAGTCAATCCCGACCCAGTGCTGTACAATACTGTACCACCGGTGTAGGTCAGAGCTGGCGGAAATGGGCAGAGGATCTCATAGAAGTGTCTTTCCCGATGCAAAGCAGCACGAGGCCCCATTGATCATGTGCAGGATGAGTGACGCCTCTGTTTTGTGAGCCAGTTTCTCCCGTTTGAAGTGTGTGGTGGCATGGGATGGTAACTGTCATACTCATCTTTTCATCATTATAATGAAACACCAGAGGTAGGTAATTGATAAGAGAAAAGGTTTATTTAGGTACTTAGGTCACAGTTTTGGAGGTTCCAGTCTATGGTCGAGTGGCCCCATTGCCTTGGGCCTCTGGTGAGGCAGCCCATGGCAGGGGTAGGTGGTAGAGAAAACTGCTCCCCCCATGAGCCAGGAAACAGAAAAAGAGGAAGAGACTGAGGTCCCTCACCCCCCTTTAAGGGCACAACCCCAGTGACCTAAGAACCTCCCAAGAGGCCACACCTCTTAAAGGTTTCTCCACCTCCCCGCCGTGCAATCCTGTGAAATAAACCTTTAACCCATCAATCTTTGGGGGACATTCAGCATCCAAATTATGGTAGTGACAGACACCAAAACCCCATGCAGGGCAATGGCTTCAAAGTGGGAGTGATTCAGCTTCCCCAGGTCACACTTGGCAGCGGCTGGAGACATTTTGGTTGTTATGCCTGGGGGAGGTGAGCCGCTGGCATATAGCACTGCTGTATGGTACAGGCCACGGTGACTGCCAGACATCACACGATGGGTGCACAGGACAGTGCCCCCACCTCCTGTCCCCGAAGAGTTGGCTGGCCCCAGATGTCAACAGTGCTGAAGTTCAGAACATCTGATTTAGAGAGATCGATGAGAAAAAGGAGATATATGTGGTGTGAATCAGTAGTATTTCACTATCCTGACTGGTGCCCGGATGCCGAGGCTAGAGGTACAGGAGACACTGGTCTCTCTCCTTCTCTCTAAGGAACTTTCTAGACCATCCTCCTGTTGCACTTCTCTTTTTCTCAACTTGCATTTCCAGGAGTCTTTCTCCTCCCTTATGTCCCCTCTCTGACTTAATGCTGCCCTAGAGCTACCCAGGGATCTCTGGGAGGTTGTGTGGGCAAAGAGTAGAATTTAGAGTGCAGCCGGAAATCTTGGCCAGGATGTACCTTGCCTTTATGTCCTTCAGGCTAAAAGTCCCTCCGTTAAGCCTCGTGGGCTCTGTGCTTACTCAGAGGGGTATTTTT
The DNA here is from genome assembly GCF_048772815.1 of Callospermophilus lateralis. Taxonomy (NCBI): domain Eukaryota; kingdom Metazoa; phylum Chordata; class Mammalia; order Rodentia; family Sciuridae; genus Callospermophilus; species Callospermophilus lateralis. The sequence continues at coordinate 26,145,009 of NC_135307.1, read as the reverse complement.
GGCTTTGTCAAAGTTATGACCTGCCAAGTCTAAGTTAGGCATTTTATTTTTTTGCAGGTAGCTGCAGCTGTTTACCTTAGGGAGTGACAGCAGTGTCTCTGTGCCATTATTTACCCATATGTTAATAAGTACTCTGAAAAAAAGTTCATAAAAACATTTTAATGGTCCATTATATTTGGGCATATACTGGGTTAAATAGATATTTTCCTGTAAGACTTCTTAGAGCTTTGATTATTCATACAGGTATTTTGAATTTTCTAGAGAAAGAAGTGGCACACTATATCCTCAAACTTAATTGACCATGGGAAACATTTTGTAGAATATGTACCAACAACTTAATTTGGCAAACATTGTTCCAGTGGAAAAATATGGACTTTGGAGCTCCGCCACCTCACTTTTCACGTCTCTTGCTCCACCGCTGTGTAGCTTTCTTCTTTGGATGAGACACTTAACTTTTCCAAGCCTCAGTTTACTCATCTGGAAAATGTAGTCAGGAGTGAATAGTATTTCCTTCAAAAAGAATTGGATGTTGTCATCTAATCTTATGTTCTTATTGTTTCAGTCCCATGGTTCTGTGATTTTTGTTGTGGACGTTAAGAGAGCCTAGATGTTACCTTATGGTATTTATGTTCTCAGTTCTTCCCCTTATTCCTGGCATATAATGGTGATCAATAGGTAGTGGTGCTTATTGAAGGAATCAACAGGTAGTATCTATGATGCATTAAGTGAGGGTTAATTCTCATATGACTGTTTCCCTCATGCTTCTTCAGTGGATAAACACTTACTGGAAGAGGTAAGGTATGGAGTGATGGTGACTTTGACCTTGACATTTCAACTGGCTAAAGGCAACATGCACATCCCTGCTTGATGCCCATGACAGTTAGCTAGTGTGCATCTGAGGCTTGCTGAAGGAAGCTGTGCCTATTTAACTTCATGCCACAGAATAATATTGGTTAGTTCTCTCCTGGAATATTCTATGCAAGTTGAGGCGTCAACTACTAGGAGGGGGGAAAGATTGATGTCTGTAACATCCTTAACCCTGGGTGCTTTTTGATAAGGAGCCATTCATAAGCTGACGAGGGTCTTCTTGGGAGGGTACTGAAGCATCTGGATGTTCTGAATGATGATGGATGGTGAAGGAAATGGTGATGGATGTGTTCACTAGCAGGCAAACCAGAGCCCCTGTTAGCTTTCTTCTCATGAGGAGCATGTTCTAAAGCAAAGGGCCATGAACTGGTGTGAGCAAAGCTGGGTTTCAGTGTCTGTGTAGCTGGGGCTAGCTGGCTGGTCCAGGGGCCCAACTTCCCTGTCTCTAAAATGAGGATGAGGGACTGGAAGGTGTTTGCCAGTTCCTTTGGGATCAATGAGGCATAACTAGGAAATAGCCGGGGGCTGTGCTGGAGAAGAGTCTAGACTTCAGGCTTTTCCTGTGGGTGTCAGAGGCAGAACTCAGACTGAAGAGTGATCATGGGAGGGACCAGCTGCTATTGCATGGGGAAAGTCATTTCTGAGGGAGGGAGAATGTGAACAAATCCTGCCTCTAAAGCCTTGCCAGAGTTACCTGCCTGGACTCTTCTGGACACCACCCTTAAGTCCCTTGCCTTTATTTTGTGAAACATCAATGTTCTCATAGAATAGCTTTTGATTTCCAGAAGAGTTGAAAAATAATACAGAGTGTGCTCATATACTCTGTTACGTTCTGAATGTCCACGTTGTCTTATGTTCATATGTTGGAAAATCATCACCCCCAGAGGTGATGGTATTAGGAGTTGGGGACTTTTGGAAAGTGACTTGGTCATGGTGGCTCCCTGCTCATGATTGGAACTAATGCCCTATAAATAGGCCCTGGGGATTTCATTCTGCCCTTCCACCATGTGAAGATATAGCAAGAGGCCATGTGTGAACCAGGAAACGGGCCCTCACCAGATGCTGAATTACCGGATGCCAGTGCCTTTGATCTTGGACTTCCTGCCTCTAGAGCTGTGAGAGTAAATTTCTACTCTTTAAAAACGACCCAGTCTACAGAATCTTGTTATAGCAGCCCATATGGACTGAGACTTACACTTCTTTTAAACTAAAATTCGCATTTCTAAGAATTGATGGACTGACATTGATACATTATTATTAACTGACGTCCATACTGGATTCAGGTTTCCTTAGCATTTTTTTTTTTCTTACCTCCTATCCCTTTTTCCTAGTCTTGATGCCATCTAGATTCTCACATTACATTAAGGCTCTTCTTGGCTATGACAATTTCTTGGGATTTTCTTGTTTCTAGTGACCTTGACAGTTTTGAAGAATGCTGGCAGGGAACTCTGAAGTTCCTCCATCAGGGTGTGTCTGCTGTGTTCCACCAGGTTAGTCTGGGGCCGTGGCTTGGGAGGAAGACCTCAGAGATGAAATGTGCTTCTCTGCCCCTCCCAGCAAGGTGCATACTATCAACTTGACTTCCCCTGGAACCTGGTCACCTTCCCCTGGAAACTGATGTACAATTTCTCTTCCCTGCTTCCTATGTTATTCTTTGGGGAAGGAAGTCATAGGCTCCTGCGGTGCACACGTAGGGAGTGGGAGGTTATGCTAACCTCCTTGAGGAGAGACCTCACTTTTAAATGAAGAGAAACATATTTTAACTTCTGCTCACCTTCAGGCCCTCACAGAGCCACGGTGCGGAGAGCAAGCCCTTCTCATTTCTTTGCTCATGTCATATTGGTGATGGAGGCACAGGGGTTTACTTAAGCTGACAAACCCTGGCCCTTCCCTGTAGAAGGGTCACCAAGATGCTGGATTTGCTAATCACTCTCCTCTCTGCTGCTCTCAAGCAGTGATCTTAAGAGAGTGGAGACGAATGTATCAGAAACGAAGGCTGTGACGGGGGACCCTGGGAGGCTGCAGAGGGTGGGGACAGTGCATACCACACATGGGGTGGAGAAGCTGGAACAGAACTGTAGAGGCCTCAGTGGAAAGATGTGGCCGAGAGGGAATTGACGAGTGAGTTTGGTCTCTGGAGCTAATTGAAATTTCTCAGTCTCTGCTGTCTATCCGCATTTCTTCTGGATTCCTACGGTAGCTGGTAGGGGCTGAGGAAGAATGTTTCTCCTGGGGCTGTGGCGGGAAGGAAAGGCTGCTTGGAGTCTGTTTGGGTTTTTGTTCCTAACTTCCTGCCAAATCAGAAGAAGTCTTGTCTTTATTTTTCTGCGGCTCACATTTACAGTTGAGTGTTGGGGGAGCTGGTGATCTTTGGCCTGATTGCCCCATCTGTTCAATAGTGTGAAAGTGTGGACAGAAAAGGGTGGGTACAGATGCTAGGGATGCTTGATCCCTTCCACACCTTTGCCAGATGTGGCTGATTGATCCCTCTGCTCTCACCTGGTAAGGGCAGACACCACCTCAGAGTCCTTCTTAACGCCGTTCTCTAGGTATTAACTACATTTTAGTTGGGACGGGCAAGCAAGTAAATGACTTACCATCCTATGACTTGATGCACTTTTAGGACTCTTTCAGTACTGCGATTCTAAGATTTTAATATTCAAGATTTACAATTCATTTCATCATTCAGTCAAAAAATATTGCAAGAAATTCCCACGAGCCAGGCCTTGTGCTAGATTCTGGGTGTGCATTGATAAATTAAAATAGATATGGCCTCTACCTTTGTAGAACTTTCAGACTGTGAGTGTTTGATAACTGTCACATGCAGCCTAGTAACTTGGTACAGTGCAGGACAATCAAAATCATCTTACAGTGGGAGGAGAAGGCAGAGGTCTTTTTTTTTTTGAGCTGGAATCTCACTAGGTTGCCCAGGTTGGTTTCAAACTTGAACTTGTCCTGTGGATGAAGCCGAGACCTCTTTCAGGGCCTAAACAGACCTGTCTCCCTCTGTTCTTACCTCAAAGTTCTGATATCTCTGAGGACTTTGCAACTTAGCTCCTAAATGGCCAGATTGCTGTCCATGATGATGTTCAGTGGATACAGGCCCAGAAAGTGGGTGTGTTTAAGCTAAATGAAATAAAGGACTGTCCTGGGAAAGAGAAAGAAGTGTTCCCAATACCTAGAAACGCCTTCTTTCTCAGAGAATCTCTTTTCTTTTAAAATAACAATTTAGTGGTCTGTGGGAATCTCCCCTCCATTGTTAGTGAACTCAACTCCACAAATGTTTACAATTTTTTTTTTTGGTTAATTTCCCTAAAAGTAAATGTTCAAACCAGGCCTTGATCTTAAGAACCACAGGCATTGATCATAACAGTCGCTCATAATAAACCTCTTCTGGGCTAACCTCCATCTCAAACCCTTCTTCTTAGGGAAGCTAACTTGTGACAGGAGGTGCCAGAGATGATCTGGGACAACAAATGCTAGGCTAGGATTTTGGAGCAGGTTTATTAACCCTGGGGTGGCAGTAAGGACAAGTCACTGGTAGTAGGTGCAGTACACATAGTTCCTGTACATGACGTGGTGGTGCCTTGAGATGGTATACTACTGGAGAAGTGTGGAGTAGCTGGTGCGACGTATCAGGCGTTGGAGAGCTATGGGGTGAAAAGTAGCTAAGAGGACAGTGGAGTGGGGTAGCTGTTTCTAAGCTCAAATGCTTTGGAAAAAGTCATTGAAGGATTAAGAGTGATAAAACCACAAATCTAAAGCTCGTGTGAAGACTGGAGGACTTCCTTGTAGAATGTGAAGATGTTCTCATCTCTAGCAGAAGGTAGGCAGAGAAAGCTGAGGCTCAAGCCCAGGACTCGGTCACTAAATCTAAATCTCAAGTCTGACCAAGGTTAGGGCCCTGCTTAGGAAAGAATGGGACCCTGACACATGCAACGGGGACATCTGGTTGATGTGCATGAAAATCACAGATTTCCCTGTATCTGCTGGCCCTGGAGAAATGACCCTTTTCTTCATAATAAGGACTAACATTCTCCTTTGCTTGAAGACAGTGCAATGATACCTACTTTACAACATAGCATGTGCCTTTCTTAGAATGACCCCATCCCCCTTGCTGTCCCCTGAGCCAAAAACTAAGGCAATGCCACAATACCTTTCTAGAGACAGGCCAGGCCTGATAAGGAAGAAAGGGAATGTTGTTTCCCAAAGACGTGGTGAGGCCTAAACATGTCTCAACAGCAGCTGGGTGCTTACGGCTGGATTTTTAGCTGCTTGATCAATCAAGGTGCAGGGGACACAATGGTTGTAATGAGTGAAAAGGTCATAAGACAATCAAAGGGGTCCTCAGCTGCTGTTCAGGAGGTGGGTTAATAGAACATGACATCTATAGGGGCAGCCAATGTGGATACTATGCTGTGTAACAACAACAACAACAGAAAATTGGGAATGGATGATCAGAAAGCCAAGAGAAGTTGAGGCAGTAGGAAGCTACAGTTGTTACGATCAATGCCTGTGGTTCTTAAGATCTGTTTCGTTTAACATGATGGTCTCTAGTTCCATCCAGCATTCTGCATCATTCTCAGTTTCCTGAACTGAGATGACTCTTAGACCTAGAACCTGTTGACTGAAAGAGAGACCAGGTCCCCAGGAGGAGAGACCGCAACACCAGAGCAAAAGTTCAGGGTAATAATTCTCTGCAACATAATCTATAGCAATTCCCTGGGCCACTCGACAGCAGGGAAAGGGGAATAACCTGAGCAGGTTGAGGGCTACAGACTCAGGGTCAGAATTGTCATTGATACTTGGAGACCTGAAGTGTCATTTGATTCTCTTTGGTCCTCTTGTTAGAGCAGGGTGTGTGTGTGTGTGTTTGTGTGTGTGCGCGCGCGTGCGTGCGTGTGCAGGGAGCAAATCTTCTGTCCCTAGTCCAGCTCACAGTCCAGTGGGGTCTGTGGATCCACCCTGTGGTGGTTTTTGCAGTTCCTGAGTATATAATTGAAATAGACATTCGCGGGTATTGGCTACCCTCTCATTAGGTTCTTGGTCTGTGGGGCAAGAGATTTATAGTGAAGAAGACCAAGGGAAAGGCAGGGGAGATGGTTCTCAAGGTGTCTCTTCATTTAGGTCACCAGTCTGGCCCGTGTGAAAACCCTGCAGGTCTTGGAAGCTGAGATTGTATGGTTACAAATCTTGCAAATGTGTTCTCTTCCCATCCTACTACTTATCACATAAGAATATCAGAAGCAGTTTGCATTCACGCAAAATAGAAAAATGATATTCTTGCCATCTTAGGTTATTCTAATTCTCCTGCTTCTGTCATGAAACAATCCACAGATCTGAGCTGACTGTACTTGAACAGGACAACCCACCTGTTCACCATACTGACGACACCATGCTAATCAGACTGGGAAGGTAAGAGGAGGCTAGGGAACTATCCCATTGGGAAAAAAATAAAAAGTTTAGTTGCCCTATCATCTGGGGCAGGAGGGGATATGCCCTCTAAAGTCAAAGACAAATTATGGTTTCTGGAACCTACTTGCATGCCAGAGACTGAAAGTTAGTATTTCTCCAAACTCATGTGTTGAAGCCTATTCCTTAGTGCAATGGTTTTTGCTGGTGGACCATTGGGAGGTGATTAGGTCATAAAGGCGGAGCACTCATGAATGGGATTAGTGCCCCTGTAGACTCCAGAGCATTGGCTCACCCATTCTTCCATGTGAGGACACGGTGAGAAGATGGCCATCTGTGAACCAGGAAGCACGCTCTCCACACTGGACTCTGTTAACACCGTCTATATTCCCCCCAATTTTTTATTGATGCATTATAGTTGTACCTAGCGATGGGATTTGTTGTCATGTATGTATTCGTATATGCACACAATATGGCAACATAATGTGGCCAGTATCACTCCCCAGCACTCCCCCCCACCTTCTCCCACCCCTCCATCCTTTTCCTGATCTCCTGTTGATTACTGTGAAATCTCAGGTCCCCACCTTTCTATTTCTTTTTCCTCTCTAGCTTCTGCATAGGAGAGAAAACACATGACCCTTGACCTTATGAGTTTGACCTGTTTTGTTGAACATGATGGTCTCTAGTTCCATCCATCATTCTGCAAAAGACATAATTTCATTTTTCTTAATGGCTGAATAAAACTCCATTGAGTATATCTGTCACATTTTCTTTATCCATTCATCTGTTGATGGACACCTAGGCTGGATCCATAGTTGGGCTCTTGTGAATTGTGCTGCTAAATCACGGGTATTCATGTATCACTGTAGTATGAGGACTATGATTCTTCAGGATAAATAACCAGGAGTGGGATAGCTAGGTCCTGTGGTGGTTCCATGCCTAGTCTTCTGAGGAGCCTCCATGCTGATTTCCACAGCTGTTGTACTAATTTACAGTCCCACCAACAGTGTAAAAATGTTCCTTTTTCTCCACATCCTCTCCAGTATTTATTATTTGTATTCCTGATGGCTGTCATTCTGACTGGTGTGAGATGAAATCTCAGCACAGTTTTGATATGCATTAACCTAATTGCTAATGATGTTGAACACTTTTCATGTATTTGTTGGCCATTTGTATTCCTTCTTTTGAGAAGTGTCTGTTCAGTTCATTTGCCCATGTATTCATTGAGTCATTTGGTTTTGTGGTGTTAAGTTTTTTGAGTTCTTTATATATTGTAGATATTAATCCTCTGTCAGAGAGTAGCTAGCAAAGATTTTCTCCCATTCAGTAGGTTCTCTTTTAATAATCCTAATTGTTTCCTTTGCAGGGCCAGCATCTTCTTGATCCTGGACTTCCCAGGCTCTGGCACTGCAAGAAGTAAATGTTTGTTGTTTATACCCCTAGTCTATTGTATTTTTGTTACAGCAGCCTAAATAGACTAAGACATTCCACAAAGAAAGAGGCACAATGCCTGAGAGGTTTCTCAATGCCTAGTAGGTTTCTTCTGAGGTAGAATATTCCATACTTAGTAATACTGCTTCAATCCATGTAACAGGTGAAATGAAAGCCTGACCCCACTTTTTTTTTTTAAACCAGCAATGAGTGTTGAATTTTGTCAAGTACTTTTTCTATGTCTATTGAGATATAAACATATATAAGATATATTATCAACAACCTATTAATCCAATGAATTGGATTGCTTAATTTTTGAATGTTAAACCAACCTAGCCTTCCTAGGGTAAATTCTACTTTATCATTGTGTTTTATATTTTTGTTATATTTTGGGATTCAATGTGCTAAAATTTTGTTGAAGTTTTCTGCATCCGTCTTTTTAAGGACTATTGGTCTACAGTTTTCTGTAATATTTTACTATCAGGGTAATGCTAGTCTCAGTGAGATGAAAAAGTGTTCCCTCTATTTTCTAGAAGAATATGTGTAAAATTAGCATCAATTCTTTCTTAACTGTTTGATAAACTTCTTGTCATTGACAGAGTAAATTTTAATTTTTTCAGAAAGTATTTAAACTTAAATGTAATTTCTTTAGTTGAATAATTTAATTTCATTTAATAAGAATAAAATGACAATATTTAATCTCTTCAATAGATGGATGTAGGGCTATTGAGATCATTTCCTCTTGAGTGAACTTTGGTATTTTGTATCTTTTAAAAATTTTTCTCCTTTCATCTGTTTGTGAATTCATTGGTATAATGTTCATAATAATTACTTAATATCTTTTTAATATCTGTAGGATATGTTGTGATGTATATTCCTTCATACAACATATTAGTATTTGGGGGGGGGTGTTTTTTTCCCTGTTGAATCTTTCTGAAGTTTTATTTCTCTTATTGATCTTTTAGAGAAACAGCTTTTGGTTACGTTGGGTTTTTAAAGTTGATTTTCAGTTCTCTGTTTCATTCATTTCCTTTCTTAGCTTTGTTATTTTATTTCCTTAGATGATTTGGGGTTTAATTTGCTTTTCTTTCTCTTGTTTCTTAAGATGAGAAATTTAGACCATTATATAAAGCTTTTCTTCTTTTATACTACAGAGTCATGCACTGGGTAATGATGTTTCAGTCAACAATGGACTAAATGCTCAACAGTGTCCCTTAAGATTATATCACTCAGTGACATTGTGGCCATCTTAATTCATGGAAGTATACTCAAAAATGTTTGCACAATGATGAAATTGCCTAAAGACACATTTCTCATATTGAATCTCTGTCATTAAGTGACTCATGACTGCATACACATAATACGTTGTAAATTTCCCTTTGACACTCCGTTAGCCATGATGTGTTTTCATTTTCATTGAGGTCAAAATGTTTTATGATTTCCCTTGTGATTTCTTATTTGACTTGTGGGTTATTATATAAAAGTATATTATTTAATTAATTGGCAGATGTTTGGAGATTTTCTAAATATTTTATTATTATTTATTTCTAGTTTAATTCCATTGGGGTCAAAAATCATTTTGTATCATTTCAATCTTAAACTTATTTTTTAAGTGTTTATTTATGTGTTCCATGGTCCAGAATAAGGTCAGTTTGGTAAATATGCCATTTTTTAAAAAAGTGTATTCTGCTATTGTTGTGTGGCTCGTTCAATAACTATTGATTAGGTCAAGTTGGTTGATTAGCCTTGTTACATTCTTTTATTAAGTGCAATGAGACCTCTTCACACATAGCAGAAGAAACTTCATTGGGCTGAATATTTCTTTTCCTCCATATGTCCATCTTCCAATCCTTGAGGCTGTGGTTATTACCTCATAGGGCAAAGAATGAAGAATCACCTTCTGTGGCAAAATATATGATTAAATTAAGGATTGTGAGAGGAGGTGCTAATCCCAGATTATGTTGGTGGGTCTTAAATATAATCACACATATCTTTTTATTTTTCACTGAAAAAGTTACTTTATTTATAAGGAAAAGACACAGCAAAACGAAGCTAGAAGGTGGTAGGGGTGGAAGATGTGGAAAAAAATGTAATTTTTCCAAACAAGTTGTCCAAACTTGGATGCCTTCCTGTTGATTTGGCTCTTAACCCCATCTGCTTTTCCTGTTTCAAAGAATCTTGCACCTAGCAGGGCTGGGCTCAGGAGCTCCATTTCCCAATCTCTCCCCTTCTTGGGATTTTGGGAGAGGTGGTATTCTTCTCAGACTTTCAAGACATGCAAGGTAGTATGGAGAAGAAGGGGAAGATGTTACAGCCTTTTGTTCCAGCACATTCTCCAGGCCTGTGGAGCTGATCTCAGCCCCATCCCTCAGGATTTGTTAATGCCAAAGAGACGAACCCCGTGGAATTGGGGTGACTTAGGCAGCAGTCCACTGAGCAGTGAGGGAGTGTTGATGGGGAAGTGGGCAGCAGCATATTTGGAGTGGAAGCTGGCCAGGAGATAGAGTATGATAGGGGAGATGCTAAGGAATTTGCTGGAGGAGGTAAACTGGAGCCCACAGTCCATCTGCTCCCTGGGTGTCAGGAGCGGAGCCTTTCCTTGGTCAGGGATTTCAAAAGATGTCCCTTTCACTGCCAGCTTCAGGAGCATGTCCGTCCACACATATCTTTATAAGAGAGATAGACAGAGTTTTGAGACAGACACACAGAGAAGAAGGAGGTAGAGATTGGAGTGATGAATCCAGAAACCAAGGAATCCAGGAACTGACAGCAGCCATCAGAAGCTAGGAGAGAGAATCTTGGAGTGGATTCTTCCCCAGACATTTGCAGCCAGGGTTGGAGATTTGACCAACCCTGACTTCCAGCCTTTGGAATCGTGAAAGAATAAATTTCTTTTGTTGTTTTAAGCCACCCAGAATTTACATGCTTGGTTTCTGGATTTTGTTTTATTCCTTTCTGATTCTGGTAAATTGCTTATGTTCGGCTAGGTATTTTTGAGGATGCTATAAAGATTTGTGAGGGTAGGTCTAGAGTAACCTTGAGTCTAAGGTTAATTCAGTTTTACTATTAAGACACTGCTCTTCTGAGGATTCCATCCAATGCCCAAGTATTATTAAGGTTTCATGGTTAGTTGGAACATGAACTATTTCTATATGTTTAGGCATTATTTTGACTAGGTCTTTCCCAAGACTCAGGTTATTTCCTCTGACAGATGTGTAGATCATAACATGGGAAAGCATTCAATAAGGATTTTTTACATTTCCTCTCCTATGGTTCCACATACTCTACCCACCATGGAATCCTGAACTCTGATGTTTGTCTCCTCAGTGCACAGAGACAGCCCAGCCTCACTGCCTCTCTTCCTTGTGACCAGAAACTGCCTCTATTTCGTAAGCTGTTGCAATAGTAGGGCTCACCTTGTTTCTCTTTTTCTCAGTGACAATAGTCCTGAGTTGCGTATTATCCAATCCCTGAAAACCGATGTTCATGTGTGTTTTCTGGGTTTTCAGGTTGTTTAGGGTGCAAGGGTAAATCTAGGCCTTGTTAATCTGTCTTGTCTGGAAGTAAAATTCTTTTTTTTAAATTGATTTTTTAAATACTTGACAGCGGAATGCATTACAATTCTTATTATACATATAGAGCACAATTTTTCTTGTTCACACCAATTTGTGTCTTCATACATGTACTTCAGATAATGATGTCCATCACATTCCACATCATTTCTAAACCCATGCCCCCCTCCCTTCCCCTCCCACCTTTCTGTGCTATCTTTCTGCTCCCCCGTTCCTACCCCACTATGAATCAGTCTCCTTATATCAGAGAGAACATTTGGCATTTTTTGGGGGGCAGGGATTGGTTAACTTAGCATTATCTTCTCTAACTCCATCCATTTACCTACAAATGCCATGATTTTATTCTCTTTTATTGAAGAGTAATATTCCATTGTGTATATATGCCACATTTTTTATCCATTCATCTATTGGTTGGTTCCACAGTTTAGTTATTGTGAATTGTGCTGCTGTAAACATTGATGTGGCTGTGTCCCTGTAGTACGCTGTTTTTAAGTCCTTTGGGTATAGACTGAGGAGGGATAGCTGGGTCAAATGGTGGTTCCATTACCAGTTTACAAGGAATCTCCATACTATTTTCCATATTGACTGCACCAATTTACAGTCCCACCAGCAGTATATGAGTGTGCCTTTTTCCTCATATCCTTGCCAACACTTACTGTTGTTTGCCTTCATAATAGCTGCTATTCTGATAGGAGTGAGATAAAATCTTTTAGTCTTTTAATTTTTTTTAACTTAAAACTCAACTTTATCAACATACATGTTGTAAATGAATAGTAAAGTAAACTGCTTGCTGAGTGGTTCCATGAACAATGAACCACTGTTCAGTAGAGCTCTATAGCTTGGCTACTAACTTGACCAAGAGTTGGCCAGATTTCTTAATAATGAGCAACAATTCTTTTGCTCCAAGGGAATATGTGTGTGTGTGTGTGTGTGTGTGTGTGTGTGTGTGTGTGTTTACATATGAGATTTTATTTATATATATAAAAATAAAATAAACATCACTGGAGACGGGTTGGTGTCCCTGTGATTGGATGTGAGTATCTAACCACTGATCTCCATTGGGGGGCAGCTGATGTCCAAGCTTTGTTTGCAGAGTCAGAGTTATTTAGTTTGGGTGGTGGCGACCAAGGATGTTCAGGGGCCGTGGGAGCAAGAGAGTAAGCAGCTGTAGAGGAGAGTGTGGGACACACAGAGGAAGCAAAACGAAATGGCCAGGAGCCAGGTAAGCACAGGAAGGAAGGGGAGGGTGGGGTAGAGGTGGAGACCAGGATGAGGCTCAGGACTGTTGTCTTGCCGGGGCGGGGGACATCTGAGGGCTTTTCTTCAGAGGGTAAGAAAGTGTAGTCAACAACGACAGGATACGGGGAGGATGTGCCTGAGGAACTGGGTTTGAGTCTTCTGACTCGAGGACATTTTTACTTCTTTCCTTTAAGCTTGCAATCTCCCAGAGAGTATCTGATCTTTGTTCAGAAGACTACAAAACAGCTTGGGCATCCCTAGGGGGTGGAGACGTATCTAGTGCATTCAGCGCTTCCAGAAATGACGTCCTTAAGGCTTGGGAAGTGACTTTCCTTCTTTATCCAATAGACCTTGGAATCACTGCATTCTGTACCCCCGATCCGAGAGTGTGCATACACTAAAAGATCTTAGAAACTGTGCATGAAGTTATTCATGTTTACCTATATTTTCCTCAATCTGTCCTATTGTAGGAAATAGGGAACCCCCCTATGATAAAGATTTTAAAGGGAACCACAACTCATAATCCTTTATTCAAGACCCTTGGGCCAGATGTGTTTAGTAATTCAGAGTTTTTTTGGATTCTGAAAAGATAACATAGTTTATGTACCCTATATACCCTGATACTCTAGCAGGTTCTGGAGCAAAAAGCAGATCAATATTTCATCAATGAAATGTAGGAATATTCCCATAAAGTGAGATAAATGAATACAATAAAGAATTCAGGTCATGTTTGCTACCGAATACATTTGACACAATCTGATACATGCTTTTTTTTTTTTTTTTTTTTTTTTTTTTTTTAAACTACATCATCTTCTCAGGCTGCTGTAACAAAATGTCACAGATTAGGTGGCTTAAACAGAAATTCATTTCTTACGGTTCTGGAGGTTGGAAGTCCAAGATCAAGGTGTTGGCAAGGGAGTTTTCATTTTGAAGCCTCTTCTCTTGGTTTCTGGGCAGCTGCCATCTCCCTGTGTGCTCACATGACCTCTTGGCACAAGTAGGGCTGAGACAGGGCAGAGGCTGTCTAGTAGAAAACTCTAGTAGAACCATTAGGTCAGGGCCTCACCCTTAGGACCTTATTTAGCCTTAATTACTTCCTTAGATTCCCATCTCTAAGTACAGTCACATTAGGGGTTAGAGCTTCAGTATATGAATCTTGGAGGCATGATCAGGCACTGTGAGTAGGAGATGGTGGGTTAATCTTTCTAGCATGCTTGCTCTCAGTCTGCCATACTGGCAATTTGTTCCTTGAATCTCCTCAGCAGTTTGAACTGGATGATGCCTTTGCATGGGCCTCTTTCCCTGGTCCTAGAATGTTCTGACCTGTCCCACCACCTCCCTGCTCTTTAGTTTCAAGCTCATTCTTGCCTCCACACTCACCTCACCTACTGAAAAGCTCTCCTGACACCCCAACTGTAGTTGGCCTCTGCTAATCCTTCTATTTTCTTGGTAGCACTTCTCTTCTAAAATGGTTATTTATATGTTTATTTATTTGGGTACTGGATATTGAGCCCAGGGGTGCTTTATCACTGAGCTCCATCTCCAGTCATTTTTCTTTTAAGGCGGGGTCTTGCTAAGATGCTGAGTCGGACCTGAACTTGTGATCCTTCCTGCCTCAGCCTCCCAAGCCACTGGATCTGTGCACCACTGTGCCCCGCTTGAAGCAATCTTATATATAACCTTCTGCTAGAAGAAAATTTCCAGTAGAGCTGGCATCTCACCTTCCCCACCACTGCTTGCCCACAGCCTAGGCCCCTGTTTGTTGCGTCACACATGATAATAGCAAATGGCCATTGGGTCTTGGAGCTTTACTTTTGTATCTTGTTTTTTAAGATTCATTGACTAAGTTAATGATGGGGGTCCTCTCTTTTCCCCCCAGACAAATGTGGCCCATGTCTAGCCTACCTCAACTAGGAAACCCATAAGTATTCTGGCCAATACTGGCCCTTCCGTCTCTGTCTACCACATCATTTATTCCAGGTACTCGCATTTCACATACAGACCAGAATTCACCTCCTATTGATGACCTTCTTACCAATGGCTACAATTAATTGGGTGATTTTTTTTTTTTTTTAAGTTCCAATTTCACAGCTTACTTTGTGATGTTTATTTTGGTAGCTTTGCTGAAATAAAAAATTCCCTGAATTATGCTACAATATTGCTGAGCAGCCCCTCACTGAACTCATCGTAAGAGCTCTTTGGTGACAGGAACATTCATTCAGCTCAGTCTCCAGGTCTTCACTGAGCATACAGTATCCACTGTGCCAGGCACTGGGCTACGTGCCCACCAGGATTTAGCAAAGCAGGTTCCACCCTGGACCCCTCATGCTTACGTTCTAGAGGGGTGTTAGAGTTCTGCAGGTATCACGGTGCTAACGCGCGGCGGGCATTCATTCGTTCACTTTCTCCCTCACTCACCCGTATTTACTGAGTTCTGACCAGGCTCCAGGCCCCGTGCTTGGTGTAGGAACGCAATAGTATCCACAGGACTTACAGGGCAGTGTATAGGGGAGGACACATAGTCAAAATCCTACCAGTCATAGGGTATATCAAGCTATAGGAAGGATTTGATAAAGTCTAGGCTACCAGGGAAGGCTTCCTGGATCAGAAAGGGAGGGACTCTTTCCCAGACAGTGGACACAGAAGTGCCCTGAGGTGGGACCGAAGCCAGGAGGCTCTGGGAACCAAGAGGGCCAGTGAGCCGGCAGCCAGAGAGAAGGGTGATCTGGTTTATTGTTGGATAAACAGAAAATTCATGGCCTTTATCTAAACAAATGCTCCTTCCCCGCAGTGTGACTAAATCCTGGGCCTGCAGCACCCAGGGAGGGTGGGCCTGGAGATAGACGGGCCAAGTCCCTTGGAAGGGACCTCTGTCCTGGCCCAGGGCTGGGCTGGCGGAGAGCTGACCCGGAGCACTGCCGGCCTGTAGAATAAACACCACTGAGTAACGGATTTTCATCCACTGCCCCCACTGAATCCCTTCCAGACGGGCGGTGGGGCAGCTGCTTGTACAAGTCAAACATTGATTCAGCTGCTGGTGGGAAAGGGGCTTTGGGGAAGGACTGTGAGTTGGGAGGGAGTCAGAAGAGCAGATGGGGGAAAAACTGTCAGGGAAAGCAAGATGGAGAGGCCCATTCAAGGGTTAACTCCTCCTGCGTGTATCTGCCCCCTCCCGGCTCAGAGCTGTATTTATAGATGGGATAATTGTGGAGGCTTTGAAAGCAGCTCTGAAGTGTGGGGGTGGGGGTGGGGAGGCCTGGGTCCCACCTGCTCCTGGGAGCGGCCCCTCCCCCACCTCCCTCCCTCCTCCTTAGGCTCCGAAGGAGACCCAGCAGGGTGGGGAGGGGTGTGCGGGTGCCCACTGGCCGCAGCTCCCGCATTGTGCTGAAATTCCACACTTTCAATTCCCAAACAGCCGAGCCAGTGTCACCCCCTTTTGCCAGCTTCTTCCTGGCCCCCTGAGCTCAAGTGACCCCTACCACCCACCCCTCACCTGCTACTCCCTGGAACCTCATAATTCTTGCGTGGTGTGATCAAAATCAGAAAATTATCTTGTTTACTCGTTGAACGTCGGCCTTGTTGGCCTTGTTTGCTGAATGCCTGGCCTAGAGTAGGCATCGGCTAAATATTGGTTGAATGGGCAAATGCGTATTTAACAAACTAGGAAACTGAGGCTCAGGGGGGTGAAGCGATTCTCAGGGTCACATGCAAGGAAGTGGCAGAGCTGAAATCATCAGCCAGCTGAGGGTGAGAACCCTGAGGATGGCCTAGGCCGGGAGGTCAGGTGAATGAGTGCAGAGGGCTGTGGTGTGCGGGTTGGCAGGCCGTAGTGTGTGTGTGTGTCTCTGTGTGTGTGTGTGGACAGGGGAGGTTTCTGTGGTTTAGGGTTTAGGGTGGGGATGCTGTCCCTGGGGTGGACGGGAGCTCCCTCCTGGCCCTGGCTGAAGGGCAGATGCCTTTAGCTGTGCCTAATGGTTATTGGATCATCTGATTTTTCAAGACAGAAATCTAGATTTTTATGTGAAATTTATGGTTTTAAAATACTGGCAGCAAACCCACATTAAATATATATATTTATTTATATAATACGGAACACAGTTTAAACCCAGCACAGCTGCAGATTGGATAGGGTCCGCTGTCTGCCACCTCTGCCCTCAGCTCATTTGCTGTGTATTGAAAATGGACACAAATAACACTGGTTCCTTCCAGAGACACTGCACTTAGGGGATTTCAAAACCTGTCATTACCTCACGTTTCTTTTCATATTCACAATGTTCAGGGAGAGGAGAGGAGACTACTATGCCATTTTTTTTTTCTTTTTTGGGTACCAGGGATTGAACCCAGGGGGCACTCGATCACTGAGCCACCTCCTCAGCCCTATTTTGTATTTTATTTAGAGACAGGGTCTCACTGAGTTGCTTAGCGCCTTGCTGTTGCTGAGGCTGGCTTTGAACTTGCAATCCCCTGCTTTAGCCTCCCGAGCCGCTGGGATTACAGGTGTGCGCCTGTTTTTGAGATTATCAAACAGAGACCTTGAGGGACCCCCATGAAGCCACTGGGGAGCAGCAAAGAGCGCTCTCTGTCTCTTTCTCTCTCTCTCTCGCCCTCTCACCTTTGCCTGCTAGTTGGTGGTGTTGCCCTGTCCGGGACCACCCTTCATTCCCCCTCTGCTTGGGATGTTAAGGGAGGCTATGTGTGATGGATGGGGATGAAGACATCCCAGTCGGTGCCACCCCACGAGTTTGAGGTGCCCCCAACAGGATTCATTGCCAGCTTTGTGGAGGGCAGCCTGCGCCGATTCTTGTTTGGTGATACCGAATATCGTCCTGCTGAGTTGGGATCTGGCTCCGTCCACACTCTTTAGCTCTGTTCAAGCTTTGACAGCCCCACAAGGGACCTGTGTGGGTCTGCCGGCCCTGGATGGCCGTCCCCCCCTGCTCCAGCCTGGGCCACCCGACAGAGGAGTGGAGATGGCTTCAGGGAGCATATGAACGAACCCTTGAGAGTCGTGAGGTGAAGGGGACAGAAAAGAAGACCTCTTTTGACGTCGATGAAGAAGAAGATGATGATGATGATGATGAAAATGAGTTCTAGTCGTAGCTCACTTTTACACATAGGCACCCATACACTGTGGGCATTGTGTTCAGCCTCTTGGGTGCCGGCTCGGGTAGTCTGTAAGCGCAGAATAGTGACTGGCGCTCTGTGAGTGCTTGGGGTGCATCCTCTGTTAATATTTCATGCAGTCCTCACGGCAACCCTGGGAGAGAGAGAATCGTCCCCCTTGTGCAGATAAGAAACCAAGCCACTCAGTAGGTGGTGGCCAGGGTTGGAACCCCAACCATCTGAACCCGGTCTCACCCACCAGGGAGGGGCAGAGGAGGGGGACAGCTGGAAGGGTGCTGTGGCCTGGATGTGGTGTGCCCCCCTGGGTGGTGTTGGGAGCTTGATCCTCAGTGGGGCACTGTTGGGAGGTGGTGTGGGAACTCTAGGTGGGGCCTGGTGGGAAGTCATTAGGTCACCTCAGTGACACTGTCTTTGGAAGAAACATGAGGCAGTTCTCCTGGGATCTTAGTTTTCATGAAAGAATTGTTATAAAAGAGCAAAGTTGGCCCCACCCTGGTCTCTGGCTTTCAGACTCTGCATGTGATCTCTCCCTCTCACATGTATTCCTGCTCTGATGTGATCCACCTTGGGACCCTGGCCAGAGGCTGGATGGCCTGGATGGGACATAATCTATGGGACAACCTGTCCTTGGATTTGTAGCATCCAAAAATGGAGCTGAATAACCTCTTTTCTTTATAAAGTTTCAGGCCTCAGATATTTTTATCATAATAACAGAAAATAGACTGATACAGGAGGAGATGAGAGAAGTGAGGAAGAAAATCCAAATGAATCAAGAAAGGACGGTGCATGTGAGAACCAAGCTGAGCAAAAGCAGCAACGGGGACTTCCGGGAGAAGAGGGCAAAGGTGAGCTAAGTGTTGGAACACAGTTCAGGCCACCTTTCTCCCGGGGCCATGGTGGCTGTGTTCCCATGTGAACGAGATGGAAGCTGACAGATTCAGTACTAATCTGAAAGTTTCAGCTCTCTGAGTACCGGGTAGAAATTTGCCCAAAGGCTGGCCAGAGGATGGTTTGTAGGCAGGACTTGACTTTAGCGGCCAACTGGGACCTGACCCTTCACATTTCTCTGTGGAAGCTGGCTGAACCAGAGTCCCTGCTGAGACAGGTCAAAAGGGCTTTTAAAAACAGGCAAAATATGAGCGATGGCTTCTTTGTTGGTGAGCTGTGAAGGAAGACTGTGATTACCTAAGCTTATGTGTAGGGCATATCACTGCCGGTTCTGTCTCTCACCTGCGGGAGACCCCTCCTGTGGGTGCTCTGGGACATTTGCTAGTGCACGTCTTCCTGTGTGGTTTCAGATAAAGACGAGGAGGAGACACAGTGCCTCAACCTCGGGAGCCTAATCTCTGTGGTCACAGCAGGCCCACCTGGGAACTAGAGGGGTGAATCCAACGGAAGCCATATCAAAGCTCAGCCCCCACTTTCAGGAAGGCTGAGCTGGTTTGGTCATATTAGGAAATCAGTTGAAAGGAGACGTGGTCAGGGCCCTGTCATTGGGCAAGCCAGGCCAAGTGAATCTGTAGTGGTGCTTAAAATGGAACCAAGATAGGCTTGTTTGTTAGTCTATGTTGACCAAGTTTTGGACAAAGAGTTGCCAGAACATGACTGCTAGGGACTTCTTGTAAAGCCATTTCTTTCCTAATAAGTGGAAGGTTGGAAAGGAAAAAGCTATTTTGCTGCTGTTTTGTTGGGATGTTTGGGTACCTTCGTATGATGATGTGATGTTTAGAATGTGGCAGCTATGTTGTGACTATGAGGGGGCATGTACTATAGCAATGATGGCAGAGGACTGATGAAACTAGATCCCAAGGACATGGCTGAGCAGCAGTACTTACCTTAAGACCTCCTACCTCTCTACTTCTTATCCAGTGAGTAATAACTACCCCTATACTTTAAGCCACTCTTGGTGCTATTTCTATTCTTTGCAGCTGAAGTAATTTAAACTGATTTAGAAGCATAAACTCAGAGGCTAGACTACTGTATTTTGGGAGGTCCAGACTTCTTGAACTGGCTCCTAGGACCGCAGTAGGTGATTGACACTCATGAAAGGGTTTGCATCTTTGTTTTTAGAAGGAAGAATAAAAGGGTTTCTGGCTAGTGTAGAGGCCTCATAGTTTGGGCCCAAGATGCCTATCTGTTGGTGTGTTTTTTTCCTATTCAACTTCATTTCTTCCTTTTCCTTTTGTAAGAAATAAATTTTTCGTTGAAGATGAAACTGAAAATATCCCTGTGAATTCAATCAACAAATGTTCTGGAGGGCGGGGGATATAGCTCAGTTGGTAGAGTGCTTGCCTTGCATGCACAAGGCCCTGGGTTTGATCCCCAGCACCACACACACACACACACACACACACAAAAAAAAAAAAAAAAAAAAACACCCCAAACAACAACATCAACATCAACAACAACAAAAACAACAAAGCAACAAAAACAAAACAAAACAAACAAACAAAATCCAGTTCTGGTGAAATGGCACTGGAAAAGCCCCCTGTGTGGAGCCAAATCCCAAGGTCCACAGTAGGAAGGGAATAGGAAGATGACTTCTAACTCAATCACATTGCTTGTGCATCTATATTTGCAAGGTATTAAAAATTTATTTCTGGAATCTCAATTTTATTTCATTAATCCATATATCTATTCTTATGCCAGTGCCTTCAAAGTAACTTTTGAAATAGGGAAGAGCAAGTGTTCTAAATGTTTTTTTCAAGATTGGTTTGGCTGTTATTAGTCCCTGGAATTTACATATAAATTTTAGATCAACTTGTCAATTTCTTCTGAAAAAGTGACTGGGATTTTTACAGGTGTTATGTTGAATCTATAAATCAATTTAGAAATAGTGCCATCTTAATGATATATCTTAAGTCTCCTGATCCATGAACATGGGATGTCTTTGCATTTTTTTAGGTCTTCTTTAATTGATTTCCAATTTTTTTTATAGTTTTCAGAGTATAAGTTTTGCACTTTTGTTAAATTTATTCCTAAGTATTTTAGTTTTTGATGCTACTATAAGTGGAATTAAACATATTTTTCATTTTCAAACTGTTCTTTGCAAGTACGTAGAGATCCAATTGATATTTGTATATTGATATGGTATTCTGAAATCTCTCTTAACTTATTTATTCGTTCTGGATAAGTTTTGATGGGATTTATTATTTTTTGCCTCTTAATTCTACTTGTTTCCAATCCCCAAGCTTTCTGGTCCTATCTTGACTCCATAGTGGTTTTTTTTTTTTTCCTTTCATTTCTGAATACAAGTAGGCAGAATGTTTAAAGAGCCAATAGACTTGTTGAAACTGTAGTCTACTCTTTATTGGTTTCACTTTTTGCACTGAGTCTAAGGTATGTAGCAGAACGGAAAATAATCTTAGATATCTCAGGGAAAGGAGGAAAAGGAGACCCATTTACCCAAGCAATGAGAAGAGAAGGTCTGAGTAGAAGAAAGAGAAAAGGAGTGAGAGGAGAAAGGGGAAAATACCCAGCACCATAAAGCGAGTTTCCAGAGGATACGGAGAAGCAAGCAAGGCCCCCCATCCCCAAAAGAGGTGAAGGGAGGTCAGGGTTCAGGCAAAGACATATCAGTGTGCATGTGACCGAGCCAAGTTCCCTGGGTTGGGGGTGTACCAGCAACTTGCCCAGGAAGTATGCTTTGGCGTGGGTGTGGTTGGGAGAGAAGAACATGATTGGCAGGCACCCAGCTACCAGCATCTTCATCAGCTCCTACTTGCTGTGTGTTGGCTGTATGCCAGCCAGTATGTTCGTGCTGGTTTTGAATCCTTAAATGACTCTGGGTCATAGATCCATGTATTCCCGTTTCACAGGGAAGAGAACCGAGTTGCAGGGAAGTTTGGGAACTTTCCTGGTTAGTGATGACCAGTCAAGAGCTGAGAGCTGGCTCCTTTGATTTCTAAGCCTGTCGTCTTCCAGCAGTGCTGCGTGGCCTCCTGAGCACTTGGTTGGAGAGAAGTGCTCTGCATGTTCCAGTCTCCCTTTGTGCTGAGGTTGCCTCCCAAATGGGAAATGTCTCTTAGATCATGATGTATGTGTGTGTGTGGCTCCAAGGGCTGTCCTATAGTCATTCCCTTTTTGCATGATATCCTCAAGTGAATTTTAGTCCTGATGATCAGTTTTCTGCCTTATTCAGCACCTTGCTGGGTACAGGTGGGAAATCTGGGACCGGGAAATGGGAAACACATGCTCCAAATGGTTTAATTTAAATTGGGTAAACAGCTGTTGAGGATTTTTTAATATGTGAACATAAAAGGAGGTTAACAGATCTGTTTGTTTACTTTCACCTTTCCCTTTCATTATATTTAATAATTCTGTTCAGGATAATGTAAATTGTTCAGAAAATTGTTTTCTTTTAGTGCCTGCTGGAATGTTACATAATTTTTTCTTTAGCCATTATTGCCAGAATTCTTATCTTCATCCCAGTGCCGGTGGAAAAAAAGATAAAACCAATCTACAGCTTCTGCAATAGCCATCACTGAACCACTTGCAGAACTTGCCTGGACTATGTGTCACTTGTATGCATTGTGAACTCACCTGTATGCATTGTGAACTATCTGTTGGTGCAGCGGCTTGTGGTAGAGTTGGGGTATTTTTGCTGATGGTGTCATCAGTGGTACAATTTTTCCAAAAGGAGCCATCAATTGGCTTGGTGTATCCTCCTCCCTTCTGCTTGTGATGGTTGTTCAGCTAAAATTTGGGGGCCAACAGAGGTGAGGCAAAGAACCTCACCCCCCCCACCCCCGCTGGTACAAAGACCTATCCACAGGTGTGGCTGTATGCTGGACCGGTAGTCAGTGACAGGTAAGATCCAATTGCAATGGTACTGACCTAAGACAGGAGTCTGACGCCTTGAGGTCAGCTCATCTGATGACGGGTAAGAACCATATGTACTATTGGACAACCTAAGGCAGGCACGGTCCCTAAGCCACATGCTTGTTGTTTAAACAGAGAGGGGGAGATGTTGAGAGCCACAGCTGAAGGGGCCCCAGTAAACTTCCAGCTGATTGGCTCACCGTGGCCCCAGCAAACTTCCAGCTGCCAGCTGATTGACTCCTCTGCGGTGATGCTCATTGGGCTGGTTCCCTGCCCTTTCAGACCATGTAGCTGCTCATTGGGGGACTCTTTTGGCTCCGCCCACGTGACCCAGCCAATCGGCCTCAAGAGCAGGAGGAGTGGGGGGTTGAGAGGCTTGTGGGAAGCCAGTGGTGGCAGTTGGACTCTGAGGGAATTCCTGAAGAGCTTGTGTTGTGCGGTGTGTGTGTGTTCTAAAAATAAAGTTCGTTTCTGCTTGATAAGTGGCTCATGAATTGTGCCCAGCCAGACTGCGGCAATCCTCAAGTGAATTTTAGCCCAGATGATCAGTTTTCTGCTTTATTCAGCACCTTGCTGGGTACAGGTGGGAAATCTGGGACTGGGAAATGGGAAACACATGCTCCATATTGCCTTCAAAGTTTTTACAACCAATTCTTGGCATTGGGTGAGAGGAGAACCTTCTGTTTTGTATTTGGGCAGATTTCCCTATTGCACTCAGTGACTATAGGGGGGACACAATGGCCACCCCACCAAGACCTTGACTTGGATATTAACACTTGGTCACTTGTAAAAGCAATTGGGAAATAGTTAGAAATATTTATTGGGGGGGGGATGGGAAAAAGTTGATCAATGGATACTACATTAGGAACAAGAAGTTCTGATGTGCTATTGTATTGTAGGGTATCCACAGACAACAAGGATGTACTGTGCATTTCAATAAGCGAGGAGAAAGGATTTTGAAAGTTTTTACCATCAAGAAATAATATATATTTGAGGAGACAGATATGTTTAACCTGATTTAAGCATCACACAATTTACGCCTGTCTCAAAACATCCCATCCCATGAATGAGTGCCATTTTTTATGTTTTATGTGCTAGTTAAAATAAATTTAATTTAAAACATATTTATTGAATGTTGAATAATTGGATCCTAGTCTTTGCCCCAGGACCAGCATGACTGGGGGCTATAATCTGTTGGTGATTTTCAAACTGGGAGGCAGTTCCAGGTTAGCTTATGAAGGGAGACTCCCTGTTATCCTAGATTCCACCTTAATGAGCTCATCTTTCTGTCAAGTGAATGAATATTTATTGCTTTCTGAAGAGGAACCAGGGACAGATCAGTCATGAGTCTTGGCTCTCATGGAATTTAGAATTCAGAGGGGGAAACAGACATAAGATAGATAATGACACGTGTGCAAATCCTGAGCACAGGGGTCTCCTGTCTGCAGGTGGCTTTTCATGGGGCTGTTCTAACAGAACCCCATCTTGCGGGCTCCCTTCTTCCCCTCCCCTCCCTGCTGCCTGCTGGGTTACGTCTCCACCTCCGGCCACCCTCTCCTCTGTCTCTCACATCAGCACTGGGGGCCGGTTCCTCTTCCTTCCTGTAACAGTGGCTTCCTGTGTCCTCCTCTCTGAGGAGCTCCAGGGAAACATTCCCCAGAAGGATTTTTGTTAATTTCTTTTTATAAAAATTGCATTGGTTCTTTTTAGGTACACATGACAGTGGAATCCATTTTGACACGATTATAGATGCATGAAATATATCTCGTTCTAATTCAGTCCCCAGGACCTCGTCTTCCCCGTCTGTACCTCAATCCTCCGCTCCCTTCCCTCTGTTGATCTTTCTGCCATTCACCCATAGTTATTTTTTAAATTGTTGGTAGGACTGCAAACTGGTAAAACCATTCCAGAAAGCAGTGGGGAGATTCCTCAGAAAACTGGGGATGGAATCATGATTTGATCCAGTTATTCCACTCCTCAGTATATATCCAAAAAATTTAAAATTAACGTACTACAGAAATGCATTCACATGGGTGTTTATAGCAGCACAATTCACAATAGCTAAACTATGGAGCTAACCTAGGTGCCCCTCAACAGATGAATGGATAAAGAAAATGGGATACACACACACACACGCACACACACACACACACACGCACACACACACACACAGAAAGAGAGAGAGAATGGAATATCACTCAGCCATAAAGAAGAATGAGTTTATGACTTTTGCTGGTAAATAAATAGATCTGGAGACTATTATGCTAAATGAAACAAGTCAATCCCCCCCAAATTAAAGAACAAATGTTTTCTCTGATATGTGGAAGCTAACCCATAATAAGTGGGGGAAGATAGAAATGACAAGATCTTTTTATTTTTTATTTTTTATCTGTATCATTTCCCAACATCTTCACCATTATTTTGGTTCTTACGAGGAGCATTCCTTGATCAGACTGGCCTCTGTAGAACACCCTCTGCCATACAAAGGAATGTTCCAGGGGAGATGCTGTGGAATCTATCCTTCTGGGCTTAATTGCATATGATCAAGTCTCTACCCTGGGAGGGAAAAAATAGCATAAGTTAATTTCTGTCACCATTGCCATCACCAAATGTGTCTTTAAGGATATTTGTTGAATCAGATGTAAGACTGGAGGCTGGAGATGTATATAGTGACTAGTCACAATTCCTCGTCTTGTCTTTTGAGGGAGATGGCATACATCTATCAAATAACACGGTAGGTGAAATAAATCAATCTCCCCAAACCAAAGGCCAAATGCTTGATATGCTGATGCTAATTCACAATGAGGGGGCAGGGCACTAGGGAACAATAGAGTTACTTTAGATTAGGTAGAGGGGAGTGAAAGGAAGAGAAGGGATTATAGAATGAAACAGACATTATTATCTTATGTACATATATGACTGCATGACCCATGTGATTCTACAACATGTACAATCATAAAAATGAGAACTCATACCCCATTTATGTATATCAAAGTGCATAAATGCATTCTACTGTTGTGGATAACTAATTAAAACAAAAAAAATGAGTATTATGAAATCATAGAAAAGTTAGAGGAGACCTTATTATTTATGCTAATACTTTTCAAACTTCTTTGATCATGACCCACAATAAAAATCCATATCTCACATTATAACCCAGTATGCATGTATATATGTTATTCATATGTACACACAAATACCTATGTCTTATGAAAGTGTTAAAAACCAACCATTGGTCTTAATGTGTTTATGTTTTCCATTTCACTTAAAAATGCAGAGCCACAATTCACCAAATTGATTTTCTGACTCAAACTTAAGTTTCAAATTGCAGTTTGGAAAACATTGTTCTAATTCAACAGTTGTGCTGGAGCGCACGCTCCTTCCAGTTCTCAAGCCGTCATCTAGTCCTTGCTCGAATTTCTCTGATGACAGAACTCAGCCTCTACCTAGGAAGTCAGTTCTATCTTTAAAAGTTTTGTCTGTTGAAAAATTTCCCTTAGAATAATTCTGATTCTGGGTTTTCCACGTATAACTGACTCATTCTTCTTCCAAGTAGAATTTCTTCCAGTGTTTCAAAATGGTGGTGCCTCTTCTATCTTTTAGTCCTGTGTAATATAGTAGTTCTGAATTGGTGGTGTGCTTTATCCAGAGCTTGTAAAAGTCAGTTTGCAAATTTTTAACAATTGTGGGAGCTAATTATTAAAGTTAGCGTTCAGAATTAAACTCTGTGACTTATAAATAAATCAAAAACAAATGTAAGTACTCAAAACTCATTACTTCCTAATTATTTACTTTGTTTCACTATTATTTATGCTTTTGAAATTACTTCCATTCTGTGTATATTTTTGTCATTTTTGTGACCTCCCAACCCTGGGTTTGGGGATATCACATTGGTAGTTTGAATGGCTACCAAGGGCATATTTGCACTATGGAGACTGGCAAATGCAACACGGTCCCCTCCCTTGGGAAGACAGTTGTACCTTTAACAGCACACCGCCATTGTTCTTGAATCACATCGGTTGGATTTGATCTCAGGCCCAGTACTTGCTATCTGTGTGGTTTGGGCAAGTTATTTAACATCTCTGGGCCTCAGTTTCTTTTGTACCATGTATTCCCTTCTAGGGTTTTTGTCTTAGTTTGTTTTCTGTTGCTATAACTAAGTATCTGAGACTGGGTAGATTATAAATAATAGAGGTTTATGTCATTCACACTTCAGGAGCCAGGGAATTCCAAAAGCTTAGTGTAGATGCTGGTGAGGGCATTCTTAACTGCATCATAATATAGTGAAGGCTGTTACATGGTGAGACAGAGAAAGTATGTCAAAGAGAGCTTGATTTTATAATAAAGTTGGTCCCACAGTAACCCATTAATCAGTGAGTGGGTTGATCCATTCACGAAGGCAGAGTTCTCAGGACACGATCACTTTCCAAAGGCTCCACCTCTCAACACTGCTGCATTAGAGACGAAGTTTCAAAAAACACATGAAATTTGGGGGATACATTCAAATAGCAGTTGCTTTGAGGATTAAATCAGTTAATACATACAAAGCGCTTGGGAACGTGTCTGACCCATGGCCCCTGGATAGGTGTCTGTTGTCACCTGCACTCACTCTTGCCAAGTTACAGGTGTCTGCTGTGCTAACACCTGCCTTGGTAGGGTAGGGTGTGGTTGCAACCCCTCAGCTTGACTTCACGTTTGGCCTGCGCGTGTGTCTTCCTTTCCCAAGTTCCCTGGGAGCAGGGGTGCTGGGCTTAGTCTTTCAATCTCTAGGTTCTCTCCTTGAGCCAGGCATAGGCTAGATGCTCAGTCTCATCAAATGAATTACAAAAGAACTTGTCCAGTGGCCAAGGAGAATTCCTGAGGGGCCTTGCCCTTCCCACTCTGGTGCCCTTCTGGTGAAGGTCCCTGGATTTGGCTGGTTGATTTGAGGATGAATAAGTTCTGGGGTGTAGGCAGCCCTGAGCGGGCTGGCCGACACTGGCAGCCCAGCTGAGTGGTTGGCCCATAAATCCCTGGGCCCTGCCCTCCCACAGCTGGATAGATGGCCTCCTGTGTCAGTGACAGAGCATCTGGCCCTTCCTCCTCTCGTCTCTCCCCAGCTGCCAACCAGGTCTCCTGGAACTCGTTGAGGCCCTGATTCCATCTTGAACATAACTGCTGTTACTTGAAGAGTCAGGGAGACTTTCTGCCTCAAAACAGCTCCTCGGGGTCTGGATTTTACCACTAGGGACTTAGTCTGTTGGGAGTCAACAGTCCTGTCTCTACCAGGTTCTATTAAAAAAAAAAATGGCAGCTCCTTGGAAGAGTGGCATAGTACTCAGCCTCTAAAACCTTAGTGTGAATGAGCCTGTCACACACGTCCCTCCCTGTCCTGCTGCCATCCTTCTCAAGGTGTTCCTCGATTCCAAAGACACACGGGAGGCAGCACTGGGTAGTGGCACATTCCCAAACTTGGCTGCACTCTGGAACCACTAGGAGAGTGTTTCACTTAATTAGACGACGTTGATTTGATAACCAAGGACCCCCTGGCCCTCATTAAAGGTAAATGCCACTCATGCAACCTCCCTATTTAAAAATACACTCATGCTGGGCCCAACGGCGCACGCCTGTAATCCCAACGGCTCAGGAGGCTGAGACAAGAGGATTGTGAGTCAAAGCCAGCCTCAGCGACGGTGAGATGCTAAGCAACTCAGTGAGACCCTGTCTTTAAATAAAATACAAAATAGGGCTGGGGATTTGGCTCAGTGGCTGAGTGCCCCTGAGTTCAATGCCTGGTGCTCCCTCTGCCCCCCAAATACATTTATGTATTTTAATAAGAAAAAAAGAGAAATCCCCCCTTGGCTTATTCACTTCTATTCTGGGGAATCCTTAGAAAGTACAGACCTGTTGGGTTTTCCCCTAAACTCTGCAGAAATAGAGTGTTCTAGAATGCAGTCCAGAATTTCTTCTTTTTATAAAACAGGAGTTTTATAACTCCTGTTCAGGTGTATTCAGACAGGTGTGGGCACTTGTGAACTGTCAACTGATGTTTCTCAGTGATTCATTGCTGTATTTCCACAGCTTCCTGCCCAGGGCTTGGCACAGAGACAGCATACAGTAGGTGCTTAGGAAGTGACATTGAAGCTAAAGTGGAAGAAGCCTCGGAGTTGGGCAGACTTAAGTTCTGTGATTTCCAATATACATTGGGCAGGCGACTTTTCATCTGGGAAACAGGAGAGAATGCCCAGTGATGCGGTTATAAGCCAGTGGACGCTTCCTGTCCCCTTCCGAGTCCCCCTCCTGTTCTGTCAAGGGTGGGAGAGATGTCAGTTAGAAGACACGGTAAATCCCAGCTACCTGGGGGCAACTAGAAGCCTTTTCTAAGCATTGGCCTTGACCTGCCCGCCATGGTTTTGCCCGTTAGGACAATGGCTTTGGACTGCACCGATGAACACCTGGGGACATTGGCAGGGCTGAAATCGATCCCTTCTCTGCCTGCCGGTGGCTGGGTTGATTGGATTCCTGCTTCATAGCTGCATGTAGGAGACCAACTGAAGCTCCTTTCCTGTTTCACCTGCCCTGGCTCTGAGCACTCTGGGGAGGTGGCCTTGGAGAAAGCTGAGTGACGATTAGAGAGAGCTTGCAGAGGGACCGTCTTGGAAGGCGCTGGCGGCTTTGGCAGAGGGGTGCTACATGAGAGGCAGGCTTGAAGAGCGTGCCTAGATAAGTAAGGAGGGAGCCGTGGTACCTTATCCTTGATCTTAGCATGTCTTGCTCACACCTGCTTTCTCCAATCTGTTTCCATCTTAGATTTAATAATCATCATTTTATTGAACAGAGAGACCTCGGAGAGCTTACGGGAGGGACTGCCCAGGCATCAGTTTCCACAGGCCCAGCAGCTGTCTTTTCTCTGTGGCCTCCTCCCTGGGAAAAGGGAACTCAGCTTTTCTACCTGGTCCTGAATCACTTCAGGGTTTTAATTTCTGTCCGAGGCTACTGGTCTGTGGGCCTCCATTCATGGTGATCAGAGAAAAAACCTGTGGTGAGCTCTGCTGCTCTGGGTGAGATACTAAGCAACTCAGTGGGATGACAGTATCCACGGGGGTGCAGGGATCAATGAGAGAACCTAACGCAGTCCTTGGACCACAGTGCTGCCCGGTAAATGGTAGCTATTGTAGCTGCTGTGACTTTTCCTATTTTCTCCACTATTCTAAGACCCACCCCACACCCCATCCCTCACACAGCTGGATGTGTCTGAATCAGGTCTTCAAATCAATCTGGGCATTTTAGGTAGAGTGCTATGCCCCCTCTACCCCTTAGGGTAGTTACTAAATCAGTTATGATGAAGAATTTGTCAGGCCTGAGAAAATGTGGCATCATGGAGTCCCTTCTGGGACTATAGCAATTCCCAGACTAGCCAATAACCTCTTTTTGAAAAGGGAGATTGGCAGGTGTTAAAAATGCATTAGCAGCCACTGGAGCAAAGTTATTAAGATGGTACTGCGGAGGGTTTACAGAAAAGCACGTAACTGGGCAAAGTATTTCATGGGAGAGAAAACTATGTGGAGTGACTCTGTGCCCCTGGTTCGATTTGCCTACCTGCCTTAGAGTCTCTCTCCTCCCATAGAGTTATCTGCCTTAGGAGCCCTAGGAGAGTCTTCAGGATGAAGGTATTTGCCCTTCTCTGACTTAGGGTGTCTTGGATACTGTTCCTTTTCCAGAACAGCCTACAAAATGCACCCAATTACAAAAAAATGTCAGGACCAAATGTGTGACCCGGAAGACATCAGCAAAGGGCTGTGGACTCCTGGTCGCCCATTCATGTCCTTTCATTGCTACCTGCAAAGAATTTGGAGGACTCAAGTCTCTCCTTCTCGTGTGGTGCACATGCACTGTAGAATTAGGGAAGCCGACTGATAGATGTCCTTGAGAAAAGCTCTTATGAAATCATTCCACAGAATTAGCACCTGGCTGCAGCCAAAGGAAGCTTCCAACCCCGCCCTGGTTTCTGGGTGCCAGGCCATGAGCAGAAGCCTGCTGGGGTCTTACTTCTCATTCCCGCCTAGGAGGTAGATGGCCGCTTTCCCTGAAGTGAGCCATGGTGAGGATAATACTGTCCTTGATATCGCCACCCTCCTTCCTCCTCGTTGCTAACGTTGGCTGAGTGCTTCCCAGGTGGCAGGCACCCTGCTAAACAGGGGACTTGTGTTTCCTAATTTGGTTCTCACACCATTTCTATTCCTTTCTGTTATTGAGACAATTTTGCAAATGAGGAAAGATAATCAGGGAATTGCTTTATGATCCCCAGGTCTGTCGGACTTCACTCCAGAGTTCTCTGCCAAGATCACTGCCTTTTGGTAGCCCTGGAGCAGGGCACTGAGGATGGGGGCAGATGGGCCAGGAGAGTCCTCCAGGGCCAGGGGCTGTGTTTTCTCATCTGGGTCCTGCTTCTGTCCTGGGTAGCCTCTGCCTGCAGTCTGCCGTTAGGGTGGTGGCTCATTGCACAACTTGAATGGCTGCCTACCATTCACATCTTGCTCTATGGCCAGAGTGGGCACACTTGCAAAGGGGCCAGAGAATATTTTTGGCTCTGTGGGCCATGCAGTCTGTCACAACTGCTCAGCTTTGCCATCGTAGCAGCCGCAGACAGTTCATAAATGAAAGGACATGGCTGTGTTCCAATAAAACTTTATCCTCAAAACCAAGCGGCAAGCTGGATTTGGCTTGCAGGCTGACGTGTGACCCCTGGTCTGCGGCACTTGAAGAGGTGACATTCACAGTATCAGCAATGTGTAGGGTCAACCCTGGAAGGCTGCAGTGAGGGGGCTCTCCTTTTTTGGTGACTGGCAGTCCTTGTGTGTGTGCATCTATGTGAATGCACCTTGTGCTTTATTAAAACCACCCCGTTTAATAATCCTTCATACAGCGAAAGTGAACAGTTCACATCGTCAGGACAGCCTTGCAGGTAGGGAGGGATGCTCTGACACAAGGTGCTCTCTCATGTCCTGTTTCTGTCATCTTTATGGCAGGGGTCCTTACATCCTGGTCACTGGGGTCACTGAAACAGCCACCCAGGGAGGTACTTACTCCCCCTTTAAAGATTAGATCCCAGTACAAGCAAAACTCTCGTCAGTCCTAAGGATATATAAGTGCACGGCAAATCAGAACATCAAGGGGACACTGAAGGGAAAAATGCACACGATATAAAATATAAACACCCAGTTTAATAAAGCACGTGGTTCATTCACATAGACGCGCACACACACACACACAACTGTCAGTCACACACTGATTTCTGACCCTTCCTCCATTGCTGTTCTCCATGTGTCTTAGCTTTTCATTGCTGTGACCAAAATACACCTGACATCAACAACGTGGATGAGGAAAGGTTTTTTTTTTTTTTTTTTTTTTTTGGCTCATGATTTCAGAGGTTTGAGTTCATGGTCAGCTGGCTCCAAGGCAGAAACATGGTGGAAGGATGTGGTGGAGGAAAGCTGCTCAGGTGGTGGGTATGGAAGTGAGGGTGGAGGGGAAGGGGCCAGGGACAAATACCGTGCCCAAGAGCATACCCCCAAGGACCTATTCCTCCAACCATGCCCCGCCTGCCCTCAGTTTTCTCCTCCTCTCAGAAGCCTGTTCAAATGATTAATCCACTGAAGAGGTTATAATCCTCATGATTCAATCACCCCCAAAACCCCAACCCTGGACACTGCTGCATGGGGGATCAAGTCTTCAACACGTGCACTGTTGGGGGACATTCCAGATTCAAGTCACAATACCACAGGTTTCAGAGTCTCTGCTATTCCACAGGCTCTTCCTGCTTCAGCCTGAGGATATCCCTGCCCCTGGGTAATCCATAGCACGAGGGGTTTGTCATTATGAATGACCTGCAGGGAGGATCTCTCATAGGAACTCAATGTACAAAAGGGCAGAGGGCTGAGCGCTGTGATGCACCAATTAGATTTAAATAATAATTATAGCACAAGGAAAATAAAGTCCAGGTAGAAAGAAGGTGAACGTGAGTCCTTCCACCCAGGGACAGCCCCGCACAGTCTGCTGTGTTGTTCTCTGTGCCCTTTCTGTAACTTGCCCAGGGTCTTTCTTGGACAGTAATTATAAATCCATATCGTGGTAATGACAGTGCAGTAATGGAAAGGTCATCCCGTCACAGCAGAATAAGCACTGAAAGATGCTGGTGAGGGGTAGGGAGAGAATCTCGAGGGGAACAGGAGGTACAGGACAGGTGACTCTGTCTGGCTGGCCTGGCCTGGCCTGGGTGCTCAGCCTGGCAGCAGTGGCCGGGGTGGGGTGGGGTGGGCACACGCCGCTGTCTGAGGTGTCCTTGCTCTCCCCCGCCTTGGGACTGCTCTGCCAGTGGAGCTGGAATAGGGCTGGGAACTGGTGCCTCCTTCTCATTCTCTGCAGCTGTCCATCCACCCTGGTCAATGATGCTTGTCCATCACCACCGAGATCCAAGTCCAGCCATGTGCGAGGGGAACATCTGCTCCCACGGCTGCAGGGCCCTGCAGTCCCGGAGCCAGAGTGACTGCAGAAGCCAGACACAGGCCACTGGCTCTGTGTGTGCAGGTGGGTCGGGGGACGGGACGGGGCGGAGTGGAGGGCAGGGGTCTGGGGTCATCGGCAGCACTGCCTGTCACCTGGGGTAGCCAATTCCTAGAACGTTGGGGCTGTTGGTCCCCTGAGGCAGGGTCTGAGCAGGGAGTAGGCCAGGCAGTGAGTGGGATCTTCAAACCCAGCAGGCTGTGGGCATGAGCTGCTTGTCTCCTGGTCTTGGTGTCACGTGGCGCTGGCAATATGGCGGGGGTGGCGGGTTTCTCCTGCTGCTCCAGGACGAGGGTTTTCTGGACCCACTTCCTCAGGGCCTCAGAGCCCAGCTGTCCACCGTGGGACCTCCTTCCCACCCATCTTCCTGTCCTGCCACCAGGGCTGCCTGGAGAGCACAGGGGTCTGATCCTGAGCTTTGGAGTAGGCCAGAAGTAGTTTCAAATACAAGCTTTTTTGTGAGACCCCCCTGTACCTGTTCCCCTCCCTGGAAACGAGGCTGGCCCTGCCTGTCTCTGGAGGCCTGGGAAGGATCAGTTGCGGTCAGGGGCCCCGTCACCCAGCCCAGGTCTGCTGCTGTCAGTGGGGAGAGCTGGTTGCTTCCTCTCTCTCTGGGTTTTGTTCACATCAACAGACTCTGTGGCTGGTCTCTTCAAGGTATCCAGGGCATCTGCCATTCAGGGAAGGAAGGACCAAGGCCAAGGCCATTAAGCTCCCTGTTTGAAATGGCCATCTGGCCGTCACCACTTCTTTTTACCCCAGCAACCTATTTTCAGGGCCTTAATTATGGGAGGGTGCTAATGGGTCACGTGGATAAACAGGACCTGGTTCCCTGGCTCCGAGTTTACCTGCTTCCCTGGAACCTCATCTTTGCAAAGTACACCTCCATCGCTGACGCCCTCTGGGGGTGCCCAGTGGGCAGGGGTCTCGGCTGGCCATGTCAGTGCTGGTCAACAGCCTCGGGGCCTTTGCGGCCATTGTTCTAGATCTCCAGGGCCTGCTGGGCTCTTCCCCTCAGAAAACCCCCCACCGTTCCTTGGTGGACCTCACCACCCTTCCCACTATTTCCTGCCAGGCCCGTCTGTTCTTTGAAGGCTTTGAGCCGCCAAGGCTGCCCCCTGAGTCTGTGATGAAGATGAGCTGGTGGGAATGAGGGTGAGGGCAGAGAAGTCCCTCTGAAGTCTTTTTAAGTCATACTTGGATGGGAGGTGGTGTCCTAGAACAGTTCTACATCTGCCCAATTCTCAGGTTTCCCCTTGAGATGTCCCTTCTCACTTTTTATTTTCGGCCTCCACTCATCCTCCAGAGTTTAGACCTGGCTTCCATGAGGAGTGGTTGGGATGAGGTCCAACAGCACGTCTGTATTCATCCTTCCTTCTGACACGGGAATTCCTGGGATAGCGGGATTCCCCCAGGAAGAACCTCAGACCCCTCAAAGAGGCATGCCTCAGCAGGTTCCTGCCAATCAGAGATGCCCAGGCTCAGGCGAGAGACCTCCTGCCCACCTGGCCATTCAGTACTTGCTTGGAGACTGTAGGGATCATTTGGCTTTCTTTTTTCCAAATTGTATCATCCTGCCTTCTGACTGCTGATGCACTTTGTGATGCTTTTCTGATCCTTTCAGATTCCACTTGGTGCAGGGCCAGCTGTGGTCTCGGGGGCAGAGGCCCCGCAGGGCCGATGGCGTGTGCAGCATTTCCCACACACCCCCTCTTTGTATCAGGGGATCCTGTGGGTTGTGCCCTGGCCTTGGATGGCTCTGGACTCACAGGGGCTCCGGTGGTCAACTGCAGTGCTTCCCTCTTCTCCCAGCCCAGATGGCTCTCCCCATTTCCCTCTCTCTCCCCTGACACCCCCACCTCGGGCTGGCCCTGAGACCCACCCTTATCTCTCTGAGGGCCAGTGGCTCCCAGGATGGCAACCGAGGACCACACGGTCAGGGTTGCCTGGGTTTTGTTAAGATGCAGAGTCCTGAGCGCTCCTAGGCCCCCTGCCATTCATTCAGAGCTTCCGGCACGGCACCTGGTGGGAAAGCTTATGTGGCTCTTCAGGGGCCCAAAGAGATATTTACCCTCGAGGAAAAATAAAACACGGGCCACAGTGTGTAAAACGAAAACCGCAAAATCAAAATTAATAAATGTTTAAAGAAATGTCTAGAAGATGTAACTGTCAACTTGTCAAAAAAAATAGGTTGCTGGGGTAAAAAGAAGTGGTGACGGCCAGATGGCCATTTCAAACAGGGAGTCACATGCCATTTATATTTAGTGTGGGATACGCAGGACTTTTTTTTTAGTGGTACCAGGGTTTGAACCCAGGGGCACTTAACCACTGAGCCACATCCCCAGCCCTTTGTATGTTTTTTATTTTGAGACAGGGCCTTGCTAACTTGGTGAGGCTGGTTTTGAATTCATAATCCTTCTGCCCCAGCCTCCTGGGTGGCTGGATTACAGGTTTGTGCCACTGTGCCCTGGTACATGGACTTTAAATTTTTTGTTTTGAGGTATGATGATGCCCCCGCCCTGGCCCATCAGTAATTGTACTGAGGCTTCTCGAAGTCTTAGGTTTGCTCTCTCCAGAGCTTCTGACTCAGACCTGGGGATGGGACCAGGATCTGAACCTTGTCAGGTTTCTTGGGTGATTTGCCGTCTTTCCTGGAGTCTGGTCACCCAGGATTCCTGAGATTGCTGCAGAGATGATTAGGGGGGTGGTGGGAGAGGGGCAGAGCTGCAGCCATGCCTGGTTGGTCAAAAGAACTAGCAGGAAATTAAAAGTGGAAGTAAAGGTGCTTGGGCCCACTGGGCATGGTGGTGCACACCCATAATCCTGGTGCCTTGGGAGGCTGAGGCAGGAGGATCACAAATTTAAGGTCAGTTTTAGAATTTAGTGAGCCCCTACCCCCAAATAAAAAAAATACAAAAATCTTGGGGGGTCAGTCTGCAGTACTGGTGTACTGCAGAGAGAGAGAGAGAGAGGGAGGGAGGGAGGGAGGGAGAGAGAGAAAGAGAGAGAGAAGATGCTCAGGCCCTACTCCAACACCTCAGGCTTATTCAGTATTTTTATGTGGAGTGGAGGGTCTAGGAATCTTTGTTTTAAACATTCTCCAGGGGAATGTAAGGACTAGCTAGATTCAGAAACCTCTGGAGTTGAGAAGAGAATACCAGACCAGCGCTTCTCAAACTTCAACGTGCCTAGAGATCTCCTGGGCTCTTGTTCAGCTTTGATGTTGAGTCAGCAGGTCTGGGTAGAGCCCTGGAGTCTCCATTTCTAGCAAGCTCCTAGTGATGCTGACCTGCTTCTCCATAACCAGGTTCTGAGAATCAAGGACCTAGACCCTGGGCCGGACTCTGGTTTAGTTATTTACCAGAAATTTTGTGCTTGAGGAATTTTTGTGCCAGCTGTGCCATGGTTCAAATGTGTCCCCACATTCCAAAGCGTATGTTAGAAACTTAATTCCCAGTGTAACAGTGTTTGGAGGCGGGGCCTAATGAGAGGTGCTTAGGTTTCGAAGGCTCTCCTCTTTCCATTAATATCAGTTACAAAAGGCTTGAGGTGGAGGGTTTAATCTCTTGCCCTTTTCTACCTTCCACCACAGAATGCTGCATTAAGGCCCTTACAGATGCCAATACCTTGATTTTACACTTTTCAGATTCCAGAAATATTTTTTTTTTCTTTTTAAATTATCCATTCTCGGGTGTTCTGTTATAGCAAGTCAAAATGGACTAAGATAATCGGAAAGGCTTAGAAAAGATATATCAACTAGTTTTCCCTGAAGGACCTAAAGTCTTAATATGAGGCCTAGGGGCAGGTAAAGCTTGGTTGGCTCTGTTCCCTGTACTTGGTTCACTAACAGAGTGATTCCGTGGCTTAGAGCAATCTCTCCAAGGCCAAAGCCGCTTTATGTATTTCCTGGATTTCCCAGATTATAGCCAGGGACTAGTTTACTCAGCCAGCAGAATCTGATTTGTGGCTGTTATTCTTTCCCCTTGGCCTCGTAGGCCCCAGAAACATACTTAGGTAGGGATTAAATACTGTTCTTTCAAGACTGGCTGTCTTAGAGATTCATGAGCTCCCTAGTATCCTTTAAATAACAAATTCCCGTATTTCTTCAATTAATCATAATGAATTCTGATATTTTTAATAGAACCCTGACATGGGGTGGAGGGTGGCAGGTATCAAGGCCTCTGGAAGTGCTTCTTCTAACTTCTCACTGCTGAGTCAGGTAGGTGGGGATTTCAAGTTCTTTTGTGTGTGTGTGTGTGGGGGGGTACCGGGGATTGAACTCAGGAGCACTCGGCCCCTGAGCCCCATCCCCAGCCCTATTGTGCATTTTGTTAGAGACAGGGGCTCACTGAGTTGCTCAGCGCCTCCCGCTGTCCTCCACGGGCCCCTGTGATTTCTGACCTTCCATTGTGTTTGTTGTCATGGCGATTCGATCGAAACCTTCTTGAGGGCAGAATTGGGTCTTCATTCCTATGTTCATCCGTTCAGTCAATAAATATTCATTGATTGTCGACCGTGAGCCAGGTACAAGTCATCTGGTGTCCTGTCTGGCCAAGCCCATGGCTGGAGTCATCCCGAAAGTGGTGGCAGGGTAAATCCCACAAGGAATTCCCAAACTGTTCTGAGATGGGGCCGCTTAGCTGTCCAAAGAAAGAAGTTCTGAAGGACCAGAGTGATCAGTGCAGAGCATTCATCAGGGGAATGACTCACAGATCCTCAGGTGGGCACTGAGAGAAAGGGCTGCAGGTCCCCCAGTGGGGGTGGCGTGGGGGTCAGGCAATGGGGTTTGTATGTGGAGGTAGGTGTTGGACGTAGGGCTGGGGTTTTATTTCTGTATTTTAGGGAACAACCTAAACCTCATATCAGGGCTGGGGTGTGTTTGAGACCTGGGCTTGGGGTCAAGCCTGCTGGGGGACAGTGAAGCTGGCCATGTCACAGAGTGGCCGACGTACTCTGTATTTATCAGTCAAGATGGAGAAAAGGGTAGAGGAAACTGGGCAGCCCACCCAGGGGGCAGGGTGACTGGGCTTGCAGGTTGCACCTGTGGGAACGTGGCAGTGGACGCAGTGAACCGTTTGCTACATGATGGCTGACAATAAGAGGTGAGGCCGAAACACCAAAAGTGGTGCCTAAGAGCTGTCCAGGGCATGTCCTGACATGGATGCCACTGAGCGCCAACCCTGCGCTAGGTACATCAGGTGAGTGTTCTTATTTAATTGTCCCAATAATTCTATACAACAGGCCCATCTCATTGATGAAGATTCTGAGGTCCAAGAGGCCCGGGTGACTCGGGGTCAGTCCTCCCTGACATCGAATGTAAACTCCAGAGGGTCTGAGACTCTGTTCCATGCTGTAGCCTCAGCACCAGAAGCAAATCTGGCATCCAGCTGGTGCTACCTCAGTGTTTGCTTACTGCTTAGATTGTTCAGGCGTGATTCTAGAATTCCAAATAAAACTCCAGGTCTTTTTTGAAGAAAAGACAAAGGATTTATTCTGTCCAGGGCCAAGGGAGCAGAAAAGCAGTGTCTGTAGCCCAAGACACTGAATGTGGGTGGAGGGGCCATTTAAACAGAAAAACCACAAAGGAGGGGGGTGGGAGAGGCAAGTACAATCATAAGTCGCATTTGGTAAAGCGTCACCAAGTTCTCAGAATTGGTGTCTCCTGTGCCCACCCAGGAAGTAAACGGGCACCCGCTCCATAGTTTAAAGACACAGAGGTCAGGGTGCCAGTGGGTGGGGGTATCAGCTTCTATGCAAGTGGGCTCATACAGGAAGGGGGTCCAGTTTGCACAGGGCGAGATGTCTGAGCAGAATGGGATCAGCCTGACTCAACTTTCAGATCAGCCCATAACGAAGTGATGGATCTGGGATTTGAATACAGGTAGTCCCATGTCAAGGCTCATGTGTTAAATCTGATGAAGGAACCAATCCTGGTCAGAACAGAGAGATGCTGGCCCTTTCCTGAGCCACAGCTGCATTCAGGAGCCAGATCTAAGTACAGATATTCCTTGACTTACAGCACGGTTAAGTTGAAAATATTGTACATAAAAAATGTATTTCATACAACTAAACTACCAAACATCACAGCTCAACAGTGCAGCACTACTGAAGTGGATCAGTTGTCCCCATGTGATCACGTGTCTGACTGCATCATAAAAGAGTACCACGTCATCGTTAGCCCAGGAAAAGGTCAAAATTCAATGTGTGGTTTTTATGGAATGCATATGCTTTTCACAATACCGTCAAGTCAAAATATCCCAAGTTGAGCCCTGGTGAGTCAGGGACCTCTGTAATTATGAATCACAGTCCCGGGTCAGTTCTAGCCCAAGGAGGCAAGCACGCAGTAGGTGCTGCTCACACCTTTGATGGGCTGGTGCTGGACTTGGATTTGCTCTTTCTGCCCAGTCTGGCTCACCCTCAGCAATGGCACTCCGGTTTCTTCTGGGACGGCTGGATTTCGCCTGGCAGATGCATTTGATGACTCTAATAAACATTCACACTTACCTGGAGCATTTAGACAGAAAATGGAGCCTAAAAGCTCCATGAAGCAATGTGCTTCCCCTTCTGCAAGCCTGGGAGCATTAACTGAAACATAGACGCTGTGGAAACGGCTACATCATTATTGGAACTGATGCGTGCTCACTCCAACCAATCTATTTTTATTTGAAGCACTTACATTGCATGAAACTGAGCATAATAACTACAGTCAATAGAGATGTATTTGTTTTTATTTAAACTCATAAATGTGCTAACGCCAATAAAGGCTTTTTTCCCGTTCTTTCTCTGAAAAGTTATACATGTATGGAGGAGATGGAAATTTACACATCCATCAAGCCAGGAGGGCCCATTTTCTCAAAAACCGTTTTTTGAATTGCTGGTGATTTATGGAGGCAAACCAAAGACTGGGTTGGTGAGGTTGAGAGAAGGAGGAGGAGAAAACACAAAAGTGGTTAAGAGACCTCATTCCCCTTAGAGAGCAGAGGACTTGGGAATGGCGAGTGGCGATTGTAGGAATGAGAGGGCACCTGGATTTTTTTTTTTTAATTTTCATTTTCTGTCCAAGCATGCTGTAAGAATCACCCAGTCAGGTGCAATGTCAATAAGTCCTGGTGGTAGGAGATTGGAATTTGCTACCACCTGCAACCCCAATCACCCTGCTCCCTGGGTAGGCTGCCCAGTTTCCTCTACTCTTTTCTCCATCTTGACTGATAAATTCAGAGTATGTTACTCTGAGCAGGTCTTGGATTTCCTCATTACTGTAACAGGGCACTCATAATTGGCCTTACTTTGGTGGTTAAGAGCACAGGTTCTCTAAGGCGAGACTCTGTGGATTGAAATCCTAGCTCTCTGTGTAAAACTGTGTGACCTTGGGCAAGTGACTTTACCTCTCTGGGCTTTGGTTTCCTTCTTGATCTGAGAAGAGATGCTAATGGTATTTTGTTTACAGCTTTATTTTGAGGTTTAAAGAAATTATACATATAATAGAATTAGAACAGGATCTGATGCACAACAAGCATTCATTAGTTCTCTTCAGGAGCACTAGGAAAGGAAGTTAAAAAATATTTAATTCATTAAAATCATGTCATAATGACAAAAAGGGATTAGTTCAAAGACCTCCATGTTACAGATGAGGAAACTGAGACCCTGAGAGGTCTTATGTAAGTTTCCTATTGCTTCTGTTACAAATTACCCGGATACACATGGCTTAAAAAAAAACTCACATTTTTTTTTTCTCTCCTGCAATTCTGGATGTCAAGACTGAAATGAATCTTGCAGAGCTAGTGTCAAGCTGGGAGCCAGGCTCTCCCAGCTCCCAGAGGTGGCGCGGTCACCTGGGAGGGCTCCTGCACCACTGCATTCTCTACCGCGGGTTCCACTCCTCAGACCCCAGCTTCTCTCACCAGGACCCTTGTCAGGGATCGTGCACCACCATCAGGCCCACTGAGATAATTCGGAAAAGCTCCCATCCCAGGATCCTCAGCTCACTCTCATCTGCAAAGTCCCTTTTACCATCTAGGTAGATGTCAGCTCTGGGGACTCGGGGTGAACTTCCTGAGGGGGGCCAATCTTTAGTCCTCCACGGTCCTGAGGTCTGTATCTGGTCAGTAGCATGGAGTGGTTTTGAGCAAGAGGTCTCTGGAATCAGCCCCTCTTGGTCCTTGAGATGAGCGGCCCTCCAGCCTGGAGACATCTGGCCAGGAAGAGGGGGTGACCTTGAACGTCTGAGGCCTCCTGTCTCAGAGCTCTACCTCAGGTTACCCCTCTCTCTCTCTCTCTCTCTCTCTCTCTCTCTCTCTCTCAGGACTTCCTGGAGCTTCTGTTTGGAGCTTCCTGGAGGCCAGCCAGGGCCTCAGTGGGGTGACCCAGACCCTGGCTGGCCCGGGGCTGGAGAACTGCTGTCACCTCCCCAGGGGCTGGAGCTCCGATGGCGCGGAGGAGGCGCTGGCTCAGCCTGCTGAGAGTGGACGGAGGGTGACAGGACACAAAAGAGGCTTGGGAAGGTGACGTAGACTACCCCGAGCTCGAGACCCAAACCTTAGCAGTGGGGGATTCCCTTCAAAGCCAATCCGCTGGGATGGCTGTGATCAATAAAAGAAAACAACAACAGCAACAAGTGCTGGCGAGGAATGTGGGAGTGTGAAAGGGCGAGCCAGCGAGGCCAGCGTGGGGCTTCCTCAGAAAATGAAAAGCGGTGTTACCACCATCGGATCCAGCAATCCCACTCCTGGGTGTGCCAAACCATTAAGAGCAAGGACGTGAAGGGATATTTGTACATCCAGATCACAGCAGTGTCTTTCACAGTAGCCCAAAGGTGGAAGTAACTCAAGTGCCCAACAATAGGGAAACGAAATGTGGTATGTCCTAAAGAAGGATCCGGCTCAAGGGGACGGACATTCTGGCGCTGCTACCGCACGTATGAAGGTTGACCACAACATGCTAAGGGAGATAAGCCAGTCACAGCAGGACAGCCGCTTCATGATTCTGCTCCTAGGAGGGGCTTACAGTTGGTCAAATTCAGAGAGACAGAAAGTAGAGGGGGTGACGAGGGGCTGGGGGGAGGGGAAATGGGAGCTACTGTTGAAGGGGTACAGAGTTTCCGTTTTGCAAGGTGAAAAAAGTGCTGTTGGTGG
Organism: Callospermophilus lateralis; assembly: GCF_048772815.1. Lineage (NCBI taxonomy): Eukaryota > Metazoa > Chordata > Mammalia > Rodentia > Sciuridae > Callospermophilus > Callospermophilus lateralis. The sequence goes on along the minus strand of NC_135307.1, from coordinate 26,102,870 downwards.
ATGGTGACGATGTCACACAAAGACGTGTATGTATTTAAAAATGGTCAAAATGGGGGGAAAAAAATCCAGGTGTGATAGGGCACACCTGTCATCCCAGCAGCTTGGGAGGCTGAGGCAGGAGGATCTCAAATTCAGCAATTTAGCGAAGCCCTAAGCAACTTAGTGAGACCCTGTCTCTAAATAAAGATATAAAAACAAAAAGGACTGGGGATGAGGCTCAGTGGTCAAGGGCCCCTGAGTTCAATCCCTGGCACCAAACAAACAAATAAAAAAAAGGTGGGGGGGAAAGACACCCCCCTCCCGGGGGTGGACATCTGTAAGTGGAGTTGCTGGGGTGGTGGTGGGAGGTGGTGAGCCATCCCTGACTTTCCAGCCCCTTTCTGTCCTCTGCAGCCCTGGAGCTCTTGGGCAGCCCTCAGGAAACCCTGCGTTAAGCCCTGGCCTAGCCAGTGGGGTGGAGGGGCCTGGCCACCTGTGACTCGCCTCTAGAACATCTGTGTGCACCACAAACTCCTTGTCTAGGCTGGGATGGGTGCTGAGTGGCAGGGAGACAGGTGCACCTCCCTGGAGTGCACCTGTGGACTCCTGAGTGCCCAGCGATGGCTGCATCAAGCCTCCCGCTGAGCTCTGGGCCCATGCTGGAGAGGGGCAGGCTGAGGGATGCTCACTGCAGACAAGGGAGCTTCCTGCGCTGAACCTCCCCCTGCGGGAAGCAACTTGGGATGAAGTGGAGAAAGGGCCCAGGGAGCAGAGGGAGCAGAGGGAGCAGAGGGAGCTGAGGGAGCTGAGTCCCCTCAGGGGGGCCAGCTCCCAACTGACTAGTAGCTCATAGCCTGGTCTGCGGGCCCCTGGCCTCCTCTCATCAGCTCTGCTCCGCAGGCAGGCAGTCCTGGCCTTTGTGAGACTGGATTTCGCTTCCTCTGACTTGCACCTTTCCTGGCTCTGTCCAGGGTTTAGCGGGAGTGGTCTCTGAAAGGCAACCTCAGGTCGTCCACTCCAGACTAAAGTCTCTGCTTCCCAGTTTAGCGGCCCCTAGCCTGCTCCTCTGACCACAAGCTGGGGTGGCTGGGGGGGGGTGGGGCAAAGAGATGGGTAATACTCAGAGCCTCTGTATAAACAGCTGTCACCAGGCAGTGGGTGCCAAGGTTCCCATGATGATCCATCAAAATGTTAAGGGAAATTAGACAAGAGAGCCACTGCCGTCACCTGGAGGGGTTCAAAGGAGAGTCAAAGCCTAGACACGGACCGTGAGGGGTAGGGGAATGTGTTAGCAATCTTTTGGTTATGAATCAAAAGTCTCAAGGAATATTGTGTCTGTGTGTGTGTGTGTGTGTGTGTGTGTATGTGTGTGTGTGTGTGATTTAAAACCAAGAAGTCCAGACACAGGTTTAACCTGGGGTCTGATCTTGGTTCTCAAGTGATGTCATTGTGAATCTCTTTCTCTCCATCTCTGCATTGGTTTCTTTATCCCTATGTGTTATCAACACAGCTCTTTGGAGCTCCAGGCTTGCAACCATTTGAGCAGAGATTTCATTCTAGAGATATCTTTGGAAGAATAAAGATAAAAGCTTAAAATACAGATTGGTTCAGAGGGGAGTGTTCTTGAATGCTGAGCTCTGGGTTTGAGATTTAGTCAAGATTTTAAATACATGGTTAATAACATAGTTAAATTGCCATCTTGGGAAATGACAGTTGGTGCATTGAGGTGTGGACCAGAGGCATAAGAGGCCAAGGTTGAATGAACTTGGGGAGGATGCTATAGAATTCTATCAGTGAGTGGAGGGCACGTGGGGACCCCAGAGGGGTGTCCACCCCCACGTTGTTGGGTCTGGTGCAGTTGCAGGGAGAAGAGTGCAGAGGCACAGCCAGGGCCTAGATATATGCTAAAGTTTGAGTGTGTGGCAACTGAATAGAAAGATGGATCAAGATGTGGGTAGAGGGATGGCTGGGAAGATGGGTGGATATTCTGAGTTCTAGGCCAGGACATGCAAAGGGACTGAAGTTACATGGAGAGAAGATATAAATTCAGGGAACCTAGTGAGTATAAAATAAGTGAAGTTGCACTGGGATAAGCATATCAGCAAGGGTAGAGCACCTGATCCCAGCTGGCCAGAAAAGTGCCTATCACCTCCAAGAAATGCCCTTGGCCTTATTTAGATTAGGGCTCAGTACTTCCCATTCCCAAGTCTGCAGAGATTAGGGCTCGGTACCTCTCATCCCCAAGCCTGCAGAGATCAGGGCTCAGTACTTCCCATCCCCAAACCTGCAGAGATTAGGGCTCAGTACTTTCCATCCCCAAGTCTGCAGAGATTAGGGCTCAGTACTTCCCATCCCCAATCTTCAGAGATCAGGGCTCAGTACCTCCCATCTCTCACACGCTTTGCATCTGGCATCAGGATATTGTTACTGCTAGAAAATGTCAGAGTAACTTCCTGCATCTGGGAAATTCTGAGTCTTCAGATAGTTTGTCATGTCAGGACAGGTGGGTACCAAAGAATCTTTTCCTATCCACCACAGGACACTATCCTATCTCAGTAGATTAATTTATGGGAAGGGACATTGGGCATTTATAAGTTTCAAAACAAGTTATTGAGTATCTTCTCCGTGTTAAATCTTGTGGTATGTAGTGGGGCTAAAAGCTGAATAAAATGAAATTGTTATCATTCATGATTCTTTTGATTGCAATTACCAGAAGCTGACCCTGACAAATAGCTCAAACGGGCAATTAGTAGAAAGGACCCTGGAATCCATTGAAGATGGATAGAATCCATGGACGATGGAGAGCAGGCCTGCCAGGGGTCCCCACTTGCCCCCTTATCAGGCATCTCTGAATGATCCTGAGGATCACTGAAGGACCCGATGGCTCTCTTTTATCTCCTTAAGACTTCACTCCAGAGGGAGCGAAGCAGATTGGCTCAGGCTTGGATCAGGCGTGTGTCCTGGGAGGATAAGCTGGAGGTCAAGGGTCACACGGCTGCCTGTAGGAGATGGACATTCCCCGAGAAAAGGAAATAACCACTACTGTGCCTGTGACTCTGATGGCTACCCCAAGTGGTATTCACTGCAAAAGATTGGGTTCCTGACTCCTCCAGACTACTCTCCCCCTTTCTTGGTCTGGGGGAAATAAGGAAGGCTGACCCAGTATTCCTCTTGACCCCTTCACTTTCCCACTTCTGTGGTGGGTTGCCACCCCTTTGGGCAGGAACCATTTGGTCCAGATAGCTGGAGAGGCTCGTCCTATCTCTGAGTGAAACAAGGCCAACAGACTTATTCTGTTGATTTCCGGGCCCCTTATAAGGCTGGTAAACCCCACACAGGGCTTTGATGCCACGGGGTGCTCCCTGGGCTATTGCCCACATTTCCTTAACAGCCCTCTTTCAGGACCCTTTGCAGGAAGACCGGTAGCCAGTGTATCAACCAAAGCTGCTTCCCCAACCTTTCTTTTATTCGCCCTCAGTTAAATCTGTGGTCATCTATTTTTTCCAGCTTCTGGACAGTGTTTGTGATCCGTGTTTCTGCGGTAAGTGGGTCAGGGCCTAAATAGGTCATGCTGGTTTCCTAAACGCAATCCTGAAATGAACTGGGCAGAGGAGGGGGAGGGTGAATGCCCAACCGCCATCCCAGGGAGAGGGGAGGTGAGATCAGAGCTCAGGCTCCCGCTTGGAGGGGTGTGAAAGCCTCTGGCAGTGGGGGAAAGGGGTTCCCAAGTGAACCCGTGAACCCAGGGAGAGAGAGTTACGGGCTTTGATCCAAGCGGAGACTGGTGTGTGTGAGAGCAGCCCTGGTGCCATCACAAGGCCCGACCCAGGATTCTGAGTCTTTCGGCAGCTGCAGTTACAGGGGAGGGTGGAGGCAGGAGATGTAAGCGGCTATTAAAGGCTGAATCATGTACCCCCCAAATTTATACTGGTGAAATCCTGGACCCCCCCTCACCCCAAGTTCCTCAGAATCCAACTATATTTGAAGACAGGATCTTTAAGGAGGAGATAAAGTAAAAACGAGGCCATTTGGCTGGGCCCTAGTCCAGTATGCCTGGTGTTCTAGTAAGAGAGGACTTTGGGGCATGGACACACACCCAGGAAGGACCTTTGGAAGACACCGGGAGCAGACAGCCATCTCCACACCAAGGACAGTGGCTTGGAAGAAATCAGCTCTGTGGACCCTTTGGTTTTGGACTTCAGCTTCCAGAATTATGAGAAAATACACTTCTGTGGTTTAAGCCACCCAGTCTGTGGAGTGTCTTATGGCCGCCCTAGCGAGCTGACGCAGGGGCCTCTGGGTATAGAGCTACCCCATGGACAACCGGGGAGACTGAGCAGGGCTGACCTGTGGTCCAGCCTCGGGCCCCTTTGTATCTTCCTTCCTTGCATTCCTAGCAGACCTTCCCACTGAAGGGTCATGCCATGTCAGCCACCCTCTCCTGAGAGAGGGCTGGATGGCTTCATTTTTGTGGACAGGAAAACTAGAACCTTGAAAGCCACTTGCTTGTCATGGAACCGAGACTTCACTGAGTCCCTTGACTCAACGTGGCGATCTTACGAAACCGCCCAGGCATCACAGCTTGCATCTCAAACACTCTGTGCAGGCAGACGGAATGATTCAAAGATGCTGGAAATGGTGTCCCAGAGAGCGTGCCTCCTGAAGCCGCCTGAAACTTAACATTTCTTTACTTCTTCAGGATAGAGGCATCTTTTGGGAGGGCCATGAAGTGTTTTATCCCACGCCAGTTTTTTTTTTTTTATTTTCTTAAAAGTTTCAGAATCTATTTGCTCCTTGTTAACATATAGAAATACAATGGTTTTTTTTTTTTTTGGTATTTTGTATCATGTAATATGTAACCTTATGGATTTTTGTAGATTCCATTGGATTTTTTACATAAACAACCATGTTTCATTTCTTCCTTTTTAGTTTAGATGGTTTTATTTTATTTTTCTTATGTGATTGCACTGGCTGGACCCCTAGTCAATGTTGGAAAGCAGTGATGAGAAGGGATATCCCTGCCTTGTCCCTGATTTGGGGGGGAAACTTACAATTTTTTCACCACTAAGTATGATATTTATTACCTGTGAGTCGTTCTTCATACATATCATGTATCAGGTTGGGGAAAATCCCTTCTATTCCTGGTTTGCTGAGAGTTTTTTTTTTTTTTTTAAACCAGGAATAGATGTTCCTAATACTTCTGCTATTGCTGAGATGATCATACAGCTTTCTCTTTCAGATTGTTAATATGATGAACCTCATTGACTACATATTAAAGCAACTCTGTGCTCATAGGAGAAAGCTCATAATGCATTATCTGTAACCATATTGTTATCTTCAATTTACTAAAATTTTGTTAAGTTTTGCATCTATATTCATTAGGGGATGTTAACTTGTACTTTTATTTTCTTTTAATGCATTTTTCTGATTGGGCATCTGGATAATGCTGGCCTCATAAAATGAGACAGGAAGTTTTCCCACCTTTTAAATTTTGTGGAAGTTTGTATATGAGTAATAGTATTTCTTTCCTGAATATTTAGTACAATTTACCAGTGAAGCTATCTGGGCCTGAAATTTTCTTTTCAGGAAGATTTCTTTAATAGGGTTATTCAGATCACCTATTTTTTTTCTTGAGTGAGATTTAGCAGTCTGTGTTTTTGAAAGAATTCTAGCACTTTATCTGAATTGTTGAGTTTATTAGCATAGAATTAATAGTCATATTCTTTTAATATGATTTTAATATGTGCAGAACCTACAAAGCTATAATCTGTTGCTCTCATTCCCAGTGTTGGCAATTTGTGTCTTCTCTCATTTTTTTCCTCATCAATCTAGCTATAGATGTTTGTGGATTTTATCATCTTTTTAAAATTTAATTTCAGTTTTTAAAATTTGTTTTAATTATTATACATTACTTTGATACATCATATATATTGGAGTCTAATTTCTTATTCTTCTGGTTCACATGATATAGAATCCCACCTATTCGATTTTTATCAATTTTTAAAATCAAATTTTCAAAGAATCAGTTGTTGGCTTTTTTGATTTTTCTCTTTTTTTCCCCAACATCTTTGATTTGTGCTGTACTCTTTATTACTTTATTTCTATGTTCAGGTTTAATTCATTCTTCCTTTTCTAGTTTCTTAAGGCAGAAGTTGAGGCCATTGAGTTGTGTCCCTTTTTTAAAATTTTTTTATTTTTTAAATTTTTTAATTGGTTGTTCAAAACATTACAGAGCTCATGACATATCATCTTTCATACATTTGACTCAATTGGGTTATGAACTCCTATTTTTACCCCAAATACAAATTGCAGAATCACATCGGTTACACACTCACATTTTTACATAATGGCATATTAGTGACTGTTGTATTCTGCTACCTTTCCTATCCCCTACTATCCCCCCTCCCCTCCTCTCCCATCTTCCCTCTCTACCTCATCTGCTGTTGTTCCATTCTCTCCCTTGTCCCCCCCCCCCCCGCTTTCTCCTCACAACCTCTTATATGTAATTTTGTGTAACATTGAGGGTCTCCTACCATTTCCATATGCTTTCCCTTCTCTCTCCCTTTCTCTCCCCCCACTCGTCTTTGTTTAATATTAATCTTTTCCTCATGTTCTTCCTCCCTGTTCTGTTCTTAGTTGCTCTCTTTATATCAAAGAAGACATTTGGCATTTGTTTTTTAAGGATTGGCTAGCTTCACTTAGCATAATCTGCTCTAATGCCATCCATTTCCCTGCAAATTCTATGATTTTGTCATTTTTTAGTGCTGCGTAATACTCCATTGTGTATAGATGCCACATTTTTTTTTATCCATTCATCTATTGAAGGGCATCTAGGTTGATTCCACAGTCTAGCTATTGTGAATTGTGCCGCTATGATCATTGATGTGGCAGTATCCCTATAGTACGCTCTTTTAAGATCCTCAGGGAATAGTCCGAGAAGGGTGATAGTTGGGTCAAATGGTGGTTCCATTCACAGCTTTCCCAGGGATCTCCATACTGCTTTCCAAGTTGGCCTCACCAATTTGCAGTCCCACCAGTAGTGTACAAGTGTACCCTTTTCCCCACATCCTCGCCAACACTTATTGTTGTTTGACTTCATAATGGCTGCCAATCTTACTGGAGTGAGATGGTATCTTAGGGTGGTTTTTATTTGCATTTCTCTGACTGCTAGAGATGGTGAACATTTTTTCATGTACTTGTTGATTGATTGTATGTCCTCCTCTGTGAAATGTCTGTTCAGGTCCTTGGCCCATTTGTTGATTGGGTTATTTGTTATCTTATTGTTTAATTTTTTGAGTTCTTTGTATATTCTGGATATTAGGGCTCTATCTGAAGTGTGAGGGGTAAAAATTTGTTCCCAGGATGTAGGCTCTCTGTTTACCTCTCTTATTGTTTCTCTTGCTGAGAAAAAACTTTTTAGTTTAAGTAAGTCCCATTTGTTTATTCTTGTTATTAACTCTTGGGCTATGGGCATCCTATTAAGGAATTTGGAGCCCGACCCCACAGTATGTAGATCGTAGCCAACTTTTTCTTCTACCAGATGCAGTGTCTCTGATTTGATATCTAGCTCCTTGATCCATTTTGAGTTAAATTTTGTGCATGGCGAGAGAAAGGGATTCAGTTTCATTTTGTTGCATATGAATTTCCAGTTTTCCCAGCACCATTTGTTGAAGATGCTATCCTTCCTCCATTGCATGTTTCTAGCCCCTTTATCAAATATAAGAAAGTTGTAATTTTGTGGATTGGTTTCTGTGTCCTCTATTCTGTACCATTGGTCCACCTGCCTGTTTTGGTACCAGTACCATGCTGTTTTTGTTACTATTGCTTTGTAGTACAGTTTGAACTCTGGTATCACTATACCTCCAGATTCACACTTCCTGCTTAGAATTGCTTTTGCTATTCTGGGTCTTTTGTTTTTCCATATGAATTTCATGATTGCTTTATCTATTTCTACAAGAAATTCCATTGGGATTTTGATTGGCATCGCATTAAACCTGTAGAGAACTTTGGGTAATATCGCCATTTTGATAATGTTAGTTCTGCCTATCCATGAACAGGGTACATTTTTCCATCTTCTAAGATCTTCTTCTATCTCTCTCTTTAGGGTTCTGTAGTTTTCATTGTATAAATCTTTCACCTCTTTTGTTAGGTTGATTCCCAAGTATTTTATTTTTTTTGAGGATATTGTGAATGGAGTGGTTTTCCTCATTTCCATTTCAGAAGTTTTGTTGCTGATATACAGGAATGCCTTTGATTTATGCGTGTTGATTTTATATCCTGCCACTTTGCTGAATTCATTTATTAACTCTAGCAGTTTCTTTGTAGACCCTTTTGGGTCTGTTAAGTATATTATCATGTCATCCGCAAATAGCGATAATTTAAGTTCTTCTTTTCCTATTTTTATGCCTTTAATTTCTTTTGTCTGTCTAATTGCTCTGGCTAGTATTTCAAGAACTAAATTGAATAGAAGTGGTGAGAGAGGGCATCCCTGTCTAGTTCCAGATTTTAGAGGGAATGCCTTCAGTTTTTCTCCATTTAGAATGATGTTAGCCTGAGGCTTAGCATATATAGCTTTTACAATGTTGAGGTAAGTTCCTGTTATCCCTAGTTTTTCTAGTGTTTTGAACATAAAGGGATGCTGTACTTTGTCAAATGCTTTTTCTGCATCTATCGAGATGATCATATGGTTCTTATCTTTAAGTCTATTGATGTGGTGAATAACATTTATTGATTTCCGTATATTGAATCAGCCTTGCATCCCAGGGATGAATCCTACTTGATCATGGTGCACAATTTTTTTTGATATGCTTTTGCATTCGATTCACCAGGATTTTATTGAGAATTTTTGCATCTAAGTTCATTAGAGATATTGGTCTATAGTTTTCTTTCTTTGAAGTGTCTTTGTCTGGTTTTGGGATCAGGGTTATGTTGGCCTCATAGAATGAATTTGGAAGAGCTCCTTCTTTTTCTATTTCTTGAAATAGCTTGAAAAGTATTGGTATTAATTCTTCTTTGAAGGTTTTGTAAAACTCTGCTGTATACCCATCCGGTCCCGGGCTTTTCTTAGTTGGTACTCTTTTGATGGCCTCTTCAATTTCTTCTTTTGTTATTGGTCTGTTTAAATTGTGTGTGTCTTCCTGACTCAATGTGGGCAGATCATATGACTTAAGAAATTTATCGATATCTTCACTATCTTCTATTTTATTGGAATATAGGGTTTCAAAATAATTTTTAATTATCTTCTGTATTTCTGTAGTGTCTGTTGTGATATTGCCTTTTTCATCCCGTATGTTAGTAATTTGCGTTCTCTCTCTTCTTGTCTTCGTTAGCATGGCTAAGGGTCTGTCGATCTTATTTATTTTTTCAAAGAACCAACTTTTAGTTTTATCAATTTTTTCAATGGTTTTTTTTGTTTCAATTTCGTTGATTTCCGCTCTGATTTTAATTATTTCTTGTCTTCTGCTATATTTGCTGTTGTTTTGCTCTTCCTTTTCTAGGTTTTGAGGTGTAGTGTGAGTTCATTTATTTGTTGTTTTTTTTCTTTTTTTGAGGAAAGAACTCCAAGAAATGAATTTCCCTCTTAAAACTGCTTTCATTGTGTCCCATAGATTCCAGTATGTTGTGTCTGTATTATCATTTGTCTCTAAGAATTTTTTTTTATCTCCTCCTTTATGTCTTCTGTAACCCATTGATCATTCCGTAACATATTGTTCATTTTCCATGTGATGTAGGATTTTTCCTTCCTTCTTTTATCATTGATTTCCAGTTTCATTCCATTATGATCAGATATGGTGCATGGTATTATCTCCACGCCTTTATATTTACTAAGAGTTGCCCCATGGCATAATATATAGTCTATCTTTGGGTAGGATCCATGTGCTGCTGAGAAGAACGTGTATCCACTTGATGATGGTTGATATATTCTATATATGTCGGTTAAGTCTAGGTTATTGATTATGCTGTTGAGTTCTATAGTTTCTTTATTCAGTTTTTGTCTAGAGGATCTGTCTAATGGCGAGAGCGGTGTGTTGAAGTCACCCATAATTATTGTGTTGTAGTCTATTTGACTCTTGAACTTGAGGAGAGTTTGTTTTATGAATGTTGCAGCTCCATTGTTTGGTGCATACAAATTGATAATTGTTATGTCTTGTTGGTGGATGGTTCCTTTTAACAGTATATAGTGTCCTTCTTTATCCCTTTTGATTAACTTAGGTTTGAAGTTGATTTTATTTGATATGAGTATGGCCACTCCTGCTTGTTTCCGAAGGCCATGTGAGTGGTATGATTTTTCCTAACCTTTTACCTTCAACCTGTGTATGTCTTTTCCTATCATATGAGTCTCCTGAAGGCAGAATATTGTTGGATTTGTTTTTTTGATCCAGGTTACTAGCCTATGTCTCTTGATTGGTGAGTTTAGGCCATTAACATTTAAGGTTACAATTGAAATATGATTTGTACTTCCAGTCATGTTTATTTATTTATTTATTTATTTTAGTTTGGCTAGTTTTTACTTTTTGATTACTTTCCTCCCCCTTTACTGAGATACCTCCTGCTGTTAGTTTTGGGCACTATTTTTCAATTCCTCTTCTTGTAGTATTTTGCTCAAAATGCTTTGAAGTGCTGATTTTCTGACTGCGAATTCTTTTAGCTTTTGTTTATCGTGAAAGATTTTAATTTCATTGTCAAATCTGAAGCTTAATTTTGCTGGATACAGTATTCTTGGTTGGAATCCATTATTTTTCAGCATTTGAAATACATTGTTCCAGGATCTTCTCGCTTTCAAAGTCTGTGATGAGAAATTAATCGTTAACCTAATTGGTTTACCCCTGAATGTAATCTGCCTCCTTTCTCTCATAGCTTTTAATATTCTCTCCTTGTTCTCTATGTTGGCTATCTTCATAATTATATGTCTTGGAATTGGTCTATTACGATTTTGAATGTTTGGGGTCCTGTAGGCTTCCAGGATTTGGCAATCCATTCCATCTTTCATCTCTGGGAAGTTTTCTAGAATTATTTCATTTAATATGTTGTCCATTCCTTTGGTTTGAATCTCTATGCCTTTTTCTATCCCGATGACTCTCAAATTCGTTTTTTTTTTTAATGACATCCCATATCTCTTGATCGTGGGATTTAAGCATCTTTTCTGTGTTGACTATATTCTTTTCAAGTTGATAAACTTTGTCTTCATTATCTGATGTTCTGACTTCTACTTGATCTAGTCTATTTGTAATATTCTCGTTTGAGTTTTTAACTTGGTTGATAGTTTCCTGCATTTCTAGGATTACTGTTTGATTTTTTTAAAGATCTCTATCTCCTGGTAAAGCTTGTTCTTTGCCATTTGAATTTGTTTGTTTAATTCATTTTCAAAATATCCTTTTATTGCTTGGACTTACTTTTTCATGTCTTCTCTAATATTCCTTTCCATCTGAGTTAGGTATGCCTTGAGTTCTTTCCCTATCCATGTTTCTGATGCTTCTGGGTCCTCCTGTAGATTTAAGTTGTCCTGCATTGTTTGTACTCCTTTTTTCCCTTGTTTTTTCATGATGTTCACGTTACTTTCCAGCTCTATTTGATTGCTGTGTTTCTGCTCTCTCCTATAGATTTGTTTTGGTTTTGTGTATCTCTGTTGTCTCCCCTTTGTGTTGGCAGACTATGTCTGCTAAAGTGGATTCCGCTGGGAAGGAATTCCGATGGCCGAGCTCCAGAGAGGTCACCTCTCTGCTATGGCCGGCCCCAGGCTCCTTGCTGGGGTGTCTGAATGGGGGTGTGTGACTGGACTGTCGCGTGGGCAGCCGGCGGGCGATCGGTCGCCGGCGGGTGGTCTCCAGCTGCCCAGTCGCAGGGGCAGCGGGTGGGCTGTCGCCGGCGAGTGGGCAATCTCTAGCCGTCCAGTCGCGTGGTCGGTCGCCGGTGGGCGGGCGTTCTCCAGCTGCCCAGTCACGCTCGCAGCGAGTGGATTGTTGCTGGCGGGTGTGCGGTCTCCAGCCGCCCAGTCGCGAGGGCCTGGCCTCTAGTCCCCTGGTTTCTCCTGCTAGTCCTGGTTTCTCCTGCTGGACCAGGTTTCCCCTGAGTGCTGCCTCTCGGCAGTCCAAACTGTACTCTGGGCCTGCCGTTTGTTGGGTGTGGAGGGTGGCTACTGGGAACCCCGGCACTCTACTGTTTTGATTTTTTCCGCTTGCCCCTCCCCCAGCGCTGGCTAGACAGGTTTCATTTTCGCCGCTGATGGGAGGGGGAGTTGAAGGTCAGGTGTCTCTAGTTTTCCCCGAGTCTTTATGCAGGCTCGCTCTGATAATCCCTCCCCCGGAAAGCCTAGGAGAGATTTTATGCGAATTCCCCACTGTATGGGAGATGAGCTGAGTAACACACGCCTGTTTTATTGTTGCAATCTGTTGGAGATTGGCGGTGGTTACTTCAGCTCTCCAAGATGGTGGCCGCTGGTTTCCTTGGTGGAGTTTCTGTTGTGGGGATAGAACTGTACCGCTTCTTTCCCCGTCTGAAATCCCGAACTCAGCCTGGGGCTCAGTGAGGGCTCAACCTGCAGGATTCCACAGAATCCACAGCAACGTTTCTCCCTGCTTGCTGGTCGCTTCTTGGCGGCGCCCCGCCGTCTGTAGCCACGGGGCGGGCCGTGTAGATCAGTCAGCCCGGATCTCTGGTTGCACAGTTCGAGTTGTGTCCCTTTTATTCTTTCATAATATGGGTGTTTAGTACTATGAATTTTCCTCTCAATACTGCACTAGTGGCATCCCACAGATTTTAATATGTGTGTTTTCACTTTCACATAGTTTCAAATGTTTTTCTTTTCTTTTTTGATACATGGACTTCTTAGAAGAAGTATTTTAGTTTTCAAACATTTGAGTATTTTTCAGAGATATTTGTTACATTGATTTGTGCTTTAATTCCACGTGAACAGAGAACATACTTTTTACTACTTTAATACTTTAAATTTATTGAGGGGCTTGTTTTATAGCAAAGAATACAGTTTATCTTGGTAAATGTTCTGAGTACTGGTTGTTGGTTTATTTATTTATTTATTTTTTTGGAACTGTGGATTGAACCCAGGGGCACTTAACCACTAAGCCACATCTCCACCCCTTTTTATTTTTTATTTTGAGATAGGATCTCACTAAGTTCCTTAGGGCCTTGCTAAGTTGCTGAGGCTGGCCTTAACTTACTGTACTCCTGCTTTATCCCCCTGAGTTGCTGGGATTAAACCATGCACTATAGCCCCTAGCTCTTCTGTATATTCTTTAAAAAGATGTGCATACTTCTATGGGTAGAGTGTTTTTAAAATGTCAGTTAGGTCTAGTTAGTTGATGATGATGTTCAACCATTGTACATTCCTAGCAATTTTCTGTTTACTTGTGTTATTGATTATAGGGAGAGGGTATTAAAATTTCTTACTATGTGTTTATCTATTCTTCTTGCAGTTCTTACTTCATGTATTTTGAAATGCTGTTCTTAGGTGTATAGATGTTTAGGATTATAACCTCTTGACAAATTGACTCTTTTATCATTATGAAATGATCGTTATTGCTGGTAATCTTAGAGTACAACTCTGAAATCTACTTTCTTGGGGATGGGGTTGTAGTTCAGTGGTAGAAAGTGTAGTTAGCATGCTTTTGGTTCAGTTCCCCAGTCCTAAGAAACCAAAACCAAACAAACAAAACCCTCCTACATTTTTTGATATTTATATAGCCACTCAAGTGTGTGTTTTTTTATTACTACTAACATGATATACTTTCCCCCATCCTTTTATATTTAATCTATTTGTGTCTTAAGTTTAAGGTTCTTTCTTACAGGCAGCACATAGCTGAGTTTTGTTTTTTTTAATATAATCTAACAATCTCTGACTTTTTAAATAAATGATATTTAGACCATTTACATGTAATGTATTTATTATTCAGGATGTGGCTACATTATTTGGAAATAGTGTGATGTTATACATCTTGCTTTTAAGATTTATTATGTAGGGAAGCATTTAGTCAGGAAAATCATTCTCCACTATTGAGGAAAAACCCTCCCAAGCATTCTACTCAATGAGCCAAGAATTTTGTACCTTTGCAAGCTGGTGGGAACAGGCACTCTTACCAGCTCTGAGCAAGTTTTGGGTCCTGTTTCCTTTAATCCTGATGGGTCATTCTGCCCCAGCCTTTGTTAGTTTCTTTACTTACTTTAAGATTTATGGCAGACCCTTTGCAGATCTCTGGTATTCTCCCTTTCTGAGAATCACTACTCTGCTGATCTGACTTGAGTGGAAGCTGCCTTGGTGTCCCAGATTCTCAACTATCCATCAGCTTCTTTCATGGGCTGGAAACGCTCGAGCCAGTAAGCTGGGGCAGTATTAGAGTTTGCCCCATTTCTTTCCTCTTTTGTTGGGGGACACGGGCTTTATGACTGAAATTTTTTTTTCCCTCTATTTTTGTTATCCTTGCTGTTTCACATGGGAACATAAATCTGATCCGTATTATTTTATCCTGGCTGAAAGCAAAAGACATTTTTTTCTTTTTTCAAAATCACTGAGCAACATTTCCAGCCCTTTTGTTTTTTATTTTGAGACAGGGTCTCACTAAGTTGTGGAGGCTGATCTCAAATCTGTTATCCTCCCTACTCAGCTTCCTGAGTTGCTGTAATTATAGGTATGTGTCACCATACCTTGCTAAAAGTACAAGTCCTAAGTCAGGTTTTTCTTTTGTTGTTGTAGTAGTTTTAAAATTATTTTTCTCAAAAATGTTTTTTAAGTTTCTTTTTTTGTAATTGAGAAAATAATAATTATATGTATTTATGGAGGATAATGTGATACACAAATACATACACACATACACACAAGCATTGTAGAATGATCAAAGCCAATTAAGATGTCCATAACCTCAAATACTTATTTTTTTGTGGTGATAACATTTAAAATCCAGTTTTTTAACTACCTTGAAGTGTAGAATACATTATTATTAGCTATAGTCACCCTGCTGTGCAACGTCACCAGAACCTATTCCCCTGACTTTCTGACACTTAATTCCCTCTGCATTGGAGCACTTTAAAGGGGGCTCATTCTGTTTTTACTTTTCCAAAGACCCTAAGGTGCCCTATTTCATTTCTTTGGCTCAGTTTCATTTATTGCAACTTAGTAGTCCCTTCCATCATTCTAATGTGGAATCGTTGAGAGTCACGGGGCATGTCTAGGTGAGTCTTGGTGACGCAGGGTGTGGTGGAAAGCTCCGAGGGGGTCCCTTGAGGGAGCACAGCAGCGTGACCTTCTTATCTTTGTGTCCCTCGTGCCTGGTTTACATACGTGTTGACTGAAGGGAAGAAGTGTCAGAAAAGACAGCATTATTTCTTGGTGGGCCAAAGCTTTATGGACTTTTAATTTAAGTAGGTATTTGTAAATGCTCTCTAAGGATTTGCAATGATTTCTACTCCCACCAACTCTGAGTGGGACCATCATATAATATATTTTCAGTATTGAAAATATATTCGGCTCCTCTGTAAGTCTTTCCTTCTTCAAGTTAAACCTCTTAGGCTCTGAGCAGGAAGTGCTCTGGGCTGAGTATTTGTATCCCCCCAATTCACATATCGGGAGCCTAATCCCTGGGGTGACGGGATTTGGAGGTGGGGCCTGGGAGGTACTTAGATCATGAAGGCGGAACCCTTATGAACGGGTTTAGTGTCCTGATATGAAGAGACAAGAGGGAGATGATCCCTTTCTCTGCCATGTGAGGTCACAGGAAGAAGCAACCCTTCCCAGATACCAAATGGGCCAGCATTTTGATCTTAGACGTCTATCCTTCAGATCTGTGAGGAATACATTTCTGTTGCCTGAGCCATCTAGTCTATGGTAGTGTTGGGATAGCACCATCACTTAGACAGGTTGTGTAGCCGCTGCTGAAGGTTTACTGCCACATACCCTGAGGTCACTTGAGTTGGTATAGCTCCTGGACATGGCGCCTTCCTGTGTCTCTCTGCCTACAGACATTCTTAGGCTTGAAAGACACTGCCTGTTTGACCAAGGTAGAAAGGATGCCGAAATAACACTCCAAATGTCCTTCAACCAATGAGGGATAGAGTTGATACATCAATATCCCAGCTGTCTTCTACCCGGAATCAATCCTGCCATGTATTCTACGTGGTCTTTTTGGAGGGTTCCCTGGTAGGATTGAGCCCCAGTTTTCTTACAGTGATGACCTCATTAACATGTCTTTATTTGGTATTCTTCCCTTCCCTGTTTTATTTCTCACATCCTCACCATAATCCCAAATAAACTATACATGCCTAAATTCCTGTCTCTGGGTCTGCTTTAGGAGAATCCAAACTAAGGCAGGTGGCTTTGGGGAGGAGCCCTCCTGGAAACTCAGAGCATCTCTATGCTGTCTCTGCCCCCCTCCCCCCACTCTCAACACAAACATCTGTGTAAGGTAGGAGAGGTGGCAGGGGAAGGGGTTTGGCTGGGGGTCTTGGTTACCAGTGGGCTCATATCCATGGTGGTCATGTTGACATCTTTCTGTGTTTCTAAAAATGTGCAGATCATTAGAGCCCAGAGGAGGTGGGCTTTTACCCCTGAGAGGTCTTGGTGTGTTCAGATATACAAGTGCTGAACCTGGGGACCACAAGCAAGAAAGATGTGGCTGCACTGAGATCTGCCACTCGCTTGATTATTTCATTTCCTGCTTGGAACAGGGTTCTTATTAAGTAGAACCATAGTAGGTCCTTTTATCTGTGTGAGAATGGACAAGTACCCTATTACCTTTTTGAGATAAGGTCTGTATCTATTTTCTCATTACCTTTTGTAAATTCTTTGTTGAATATGTAACATATAGTAGTAGTCCTCCACATCCATGGGGTATCTATTCCAAAGACCCTAGTGAATGTCTGAAACCACAGACAATACTGAACCCTATATACATGTTATGTTTTCTCCTATACATACACACCTATGCTAAAGTTTAGTTTATAAATTAGGTTCCGTAAGAGATTAACAACAATAATAAAATAGAACAATTGTGACAACATACTCTACTAGAATAGCCAGCATCATTACCATTGTTCTTTGGGATCATTATTAAATAAAATAAGGGTTACATGGATACAAGCTCTGTGTTACTGTGACAGCCAATCTAATAACTGAGATGGCTACTAAGTGACTAACAGGTGGGTAGCATTACCGAGTGAATCCGCTGAACAAAGGGGTAACTCACATCCTGTGTGATATGGAGTGAGGTGGCATGAAATTTCATCAGAATGGCCCATTATTTTCAGAATGGCCCATTACTTTAAACTTGTGAATTATCTGTTTATAGAATTTTCCATTTACTATTTTTGGACCACAATTGACCGTGGGTAGCTGAAGACTTGGAAAGCAAAATTGTGGATAAAGAGGGACGTGTATTCATGAGGTTCAAAAATCTTCTCACCATGCCCTCATCTACTCAGTTTCAACTCCAACTTTACCCCAGATAAACCAACTTTACCTCCGTCATTATTTCTTAGATAAGCTTCCAGAGTTTCTTCATGCTTATACAAACAAACATGAGTAAAGATTTTTATACCCTGCTGCCCCACCTTGCTTCAACTAAGTTATCACATTGTAGTCTATTTCTTCTCACAAGGTATCTTGAAGATGATTTTCTGTCTGTGGTCAGTCAGTATCTTCATTCTGTAATAACTCCATAGAGTTCCATAGTGTGGTTTCACACCATAATTTATTGAACTAGTCCTTATCAATGATGATTTGGGTTGTTTCCAATCTTTTGTTATTATAATACTTCACTATTGCTTCAATTAATAACCTTGTACCTATGTTATTTTGCAAATATATGAGCATATTTTTAGAATGGATTCCCAGAAATGGGATTGCAGAATCCTAGGGCTTTTTCATTTATAATTTTGCTCACTTGTCCTACACCAGATTGTGAGTTTATTTTATCACCAGCAATGCATGAGAGTAGCTGTTTCTCTCCAGCTTCATCCACAAAGAATAGAAGCAAATTGTTGGCCTCTTGCCAATCTGATGGGTGAAAAATGGTTGAGTGTGTGTTAATTTGCATTTCTCTTATTATAGTGGAAATTTAGGACCTTTGGATATGCTTAAGAACCACTGGTTTCTTTTTCATTGAACTCTGACATGCTCTTTCCATTTTTAAATGGACTTTATTCTTACTCATTCCAGTTGTTCTTTTTCTGACGGATTTGGATAGTTTTTTTATATATTAAGAAGATAAGCTCTTTTTGGTTAAAAAGTGGAATTTTTTGCTATTTATTATTTATCTTCCAACTCTACTGAGGTTCCCCTCTTTTTTTGCCATGAGGTAGTTATTTAATTTTTTAAATTCATATTTATCAACTTTTTTAAAATTAAAATTTATTTATTTTTTTCAACCAATTGCCTTCTAGATTTTCAAACAGGTAAGACACCTTCCACTCCAACTTGGTATGCTTAGCATGGCATCAGGAGCAGTTTTGCTTTCTAAAAGCATTAACAGGTCACCCCAGCCCTCCTCCAGATGCCTTTGTTCTCAAATCTCTTGTCTCCTCCTCCCCACTTCAACTTGAGCAGTTGGATCAGGTGAATAATAGTAATTCATACTCAGATGTGACTAACTGGTGGAATTAACTTTCCCCAAAGACATTTCTATTTTAAACGAGGAGCTCAGTCCATTGAAGTGACTTTCAAGTTGATAAAGTTGGGAGAGCAGGAAGAGCTGTCAAGGGCGGCGTCGTAACTGGCAGAGACGGCTGTCCTGGGCTCCAGCCTTTCCCTTCCTAGCACCCCAGGAAAAGCTCAGACTTGGAAGGGAAATGACCTTTCTGAGGCCAGTAGCTGTGATGCTTACAGGGGCCGGTGCCTGGGATCCTGGGCAGCACTGGGCAAAAGGTTCATGGAACTGAAATTCATCTTTTCTACTTATTGCTACCTGCCTGTCTCTTTCCTCCCTGCCCCATCCCAACCCTCCTAGGCCAGGGTCCCTGTGGAGGGTACTGTACGAGAGGGACTGGGCAGGAAGATGATTTATGGAGTTCTACTTGAGAAGGAAATTCTATCTTCACTTGGGACCCCAATCTGTCACCAGTGGCTTGATTGAATTATGTCCCTTGGTCTCTCTGTCCTCAGTTTCCTCACTTACAGAATGAGAGGCAGGTCCCTGAACATTTAGATTTCAAGTCAGGCAGCTTAGATACTTAGATCTCTTAGGTGAGGGGGGCTGGGAAAGAAAGTGCTCGGAGATGCTTCCTGCTCTTGTTCCTTAAACCTTTCCTCTTCATGATCCCAGAGAGTGTGACCAACCCCAGGATCTGCTTCTGCCCTCTGTTCTCCACCTCCTTCCCCAGCTCTGCCCAGCCCCAGGGGCGTCAGGTGATCATTTACTAAATGAGCAGTTTAGGAAGCTCATTGCTGAGTCACTCAGCTTCCTATCACTGTGATAAAACACCTGAGGCAAACAACTTAAAAGGAGGAAAGGTTTATCTTGGTCCACAGTTTCTGAGGTTTCAGTGCGTGTTCAGTGGACTCTGTTGTTTTGGGGCCTGTGGTAAGGTAGACCCTCATGGCAGGAAGCTCATGGAGGAATGAATGAAGCTGCTGGCCTCACGGTGGCTGGGAAGCAAAGAAAGACAGAGAGAGGGGAAATGGCCAGGGTTCCAATTACCCCTCCAGGGCACGTCCCCACAGACAGCTTCCTTTCCTTAGATGCATCTCCTAATGTTTCTACCACATCCCAAAGTCCAAGAGGCTGGCGACCGACTCTTCAAGAGCCCTTTAAGATTCAAACCTTAACATGCATTTATGTATTTGTAATGTCACTGGGTTGCAATTGGTTACTAACAGCGTTAATAGGACAATAAGTTTTGGGTGTATTTTGCTTGGACATTTAACAATTTTATTAAAAAAAAGAAATTTTTTTTTATGCATTGTTTGTTGCTGTCCCTTCTGGTGTCCCAGAGATTCAATGCAGTTCCTGCAATAGTTTCAAGTTCCAAGGTGTTTTTCACATTGGGCTGCATTTGGGGAAAAAAAAACAAAAACATGTAGCTCATCACTTTGTTGATGTGTCTGCTCATGGGTTCTGGGAAAGCCATGAAGAAGTTCCTGCCGTGCTCTGTGATTGTCTCCCATGGGAGATGTGAAGGCCAATTTTTTGGTTATGGCGATATGAATTGTGTGGTACAGGAAGAGAACTAAAGATGGATTTTGCCTGCTCTCCCTCCAGCCTTACTAGTGTGGAAGACTTCCAAGGTTGGGATTAGGATAGAAATCCCAGGATTAGGATGTAAATCCTCTGAAAGAGAAAGGATTTCCCCAACTTCACTGTGCCAATCCAGCATCCTGGTTTTGCTGCCTAAATCCATACACTTTTCGCCAACCTTCATTAAATAATGTGCAAAGCCAGGGTTAGGTCCTGCAGGACACAGCCCCGTAGGTGACTACGGTACCAGCATTCTGGTCCTGGAAATATGCCCCCTGGTTCACCCTCTCTGGAACTGAGACCCTGCTGGGGGCTCTGCCTGCAGACCTTGGGAGAACCCCCAGGTAGGTGGTGCCCCACTCTTGCTTCCCTGGGAAAGGAGGAGACAGGGAGGCACCTAAGAGGGCAGATTTATGCCTAAGTGATAACAGGCCTCTTCGTGGACAGAAGCAGAAGTATTGCCACAAGGATGGCATATGGCTGGTGTTTCAGTGGCTGAAAACTGACAAATCACCCTGGGAACAGGAAGGAATATTATCTCCTGACAAGCCTGGTGCATAGTGTCTGTGACAGACGTGCCTAGAGATGCCAGGCACACGGAGTCTCATTGCTGGATCTAGAACTGATCCCTGGATCTTCTTCAAAGGTTTGCTGAAAGCAGGTATTGGTGGTCTGCAGAACTGTCAATCATCGGGATGCTTCTGTAGGTGTTCTGAAGAGCAGAGCTTATGGGGGCTTGGGGTGCTGGTTTTTTTTTTTCCCCTGAAGGTCAAGTGGCTAAATTATCCCAGGCTGTGTGTGCTAAGCAGCTTCAACTCAAAGGCCCAGATGTTGATAGATCCTTGGCTGCTGTTGACAGGTCACCTAAAGAACCTTGGCGCAGGACTGGGGTTGTGCTTCAGTGGTAGAGCGCTTGCCTAGCATGTATGAGGCACTGGGTTCGATTCTTAGCACCACATATAAATAAAAACTAAAGGTTCATCCACAACATATATATATGTGTCATATATATATGCCATAATCATA
Source organism: Callospermophilus lateralis (assembly GCF_048772815.1). Classification (NCBI taxonomy): domain Eukaryota; kingdom Metazoa; phylum Chordata; class Mammalia; order Rodentia; family Sciuridae; genus Callospermophilus; species Callospermophilus lateralis. The sequence goes on along the minus strand of NC_135307.1, from coordinate 26,081,691 downwards.
TATATATATAAATATATATATATATATAAATATATATATATATAAATATATATATATATATAAATATATATATATATATAAATATATATATATATATATATAAATATATATATATATATAAATATATATATATATATAAATATATATATATATATAAATATATATATATATATATATATATATATATATATATGATTTGTGCTTAGGAATGAACCCAGAGACTGTCTCCAGGATTAATTGTCTGACACCCTGCTGGGGTAAGCAGAGTTCAATAATATTAAATAATATTAAAATAGGACTTTGCAGAACCTTTGCTATTCAAATGTGGCATACGTATAAAACACGCATAATTTCCCAAACCTACTTGGCCTTGACCATAACATTTATTACTTTTTGGGAGCCTCCCAAGGGATTTATATTCAGTAACCATATTCTGGAAACATGGGTCTTATCCACCTGCAGTGAATTCATGGTAGAGTCAAGTTTTCCTAACCCATGGGCTTTCTGCTTTATCCTTACTACTCAAAATGTTGTCTGCGGACCCTCAGCAGGGAGCATCATCTGGGAGCTTGTTAAAGATGCAGAATCTCAGGCTCACCCTAGACCTGCAGAATGAAAAGCTGCCCATTAACAAGATCCTGGGTGTAGGGGTGCGCACCGAAGACTGACAGGCTCTGCCCTGCTCCACGCCGCTGTCTTCCTGCTTCTGAGCCATGCAGCCCCCAGACTCAATGCAGTGAAAACAATTGTGCTAGGTTTGCATTTGGACAGGGAGGCTTCTGGGCCTCTTCTTGGCTTCCAGGTGGCAGTAGTAATCTATATGAGGGAGAGAGGCCAGCTCTATAAAAGGATTCAGAGGTAACAGAAAGGAATAGTGAGACCATGGGGGAACATATAAAGTGATTTAATAAACCCAGAAGGAAGAGGTCCCTGGGTGGGTAGGCATGGACAGGATTGGAAAAAATTGTGAGGCAGATTGATGCCAAAGGCTGGAATGTGATGGGGTGGTGGAGTGAAGCGTTGAGCCCTCTAGCCCCCTCCTCTGATCCCCTCGGATGGGAGGTTGGGAGAGGAGCTCAAATGGCGTCTTTTTTTTTCCAGCTGAATGTGAGAAGTCCCTGCCAGATCAGATGTTCAACTTTAAAACAAATGGAGGAAAAACAATCAAATGCAGTCAACTAGAAAAATCCACTTTTCCTATTTCATAAAAAGCAAGAGCCCATATGATAATCCCTCCCTTGGCACATGTTAGAGATTTCTTTATGGCTGCTTTGCTTGCGGCCAATTCTGCCACACCCAGCTGGGGGCCTGGCTGCCTTGACTTCATTTGCTCCAGGTCAGGGTGCTGGTTCCAAACCGGTGGGTCTAGAGCTGAATTTGAGCCGGTTCCTGGGGAGAAGGGCAGGCCTGTCTGTGTGCAAGGGGAGGGAGAAGGAGGAGCCCAGGAGGACAGGACACCTTGCTCCTTCCCTCCCCAGAGCAGAGGCGTGCACTTCCCAGTGGGGACAGTGGAGGGTGGCCCATCTGTCCCCCGCCAAAGCCAGACCAGAGATGCTTTAAATTCCAGGATTGTGATTTTTGCTGTGTTCCCAGAAACAAGCCTTTAGTATTGGCCCTAGAGATGCTCAGGAATGATTTGTTGAATGAAGTTTGATAAAATCCAAAACCACAAGGATGGGTGGCCATAGGATAGTAGCAAGCTCACGAGGCCTGCATTTCTGAGATCTGAGCTTCAGGACTGAATGCTGTTCCTGTCCAGCCGTGTGGCCCTGGACAAAGTCACCGAACCTTCCGTTATAAAGTGGTGATCCTCGCGTCCCCTCTCTGGAGGTGAGTGGAGAATTAAATGAGGTCTCATGTGAGTGGCACATCATTTACAGGATTTAAATGCACGGGGGTGGTATGATTCCTGCCCCCTGTGCATTGTGATTCCTACAACACCCCGTTCCACACACTTACCTTCATGGAAGGAAACAAAAGGGAAGGATACTCAGGTTTCACAGGGGCTCGGCCTTGAGGGCTCCCTAGGAGCTGAGCTCAGAGCTGGGTGTGGGTGCCTGGGAGTCGACTTTGACTCCTCTGGCATTTCATGTCCGATCCTTATCCAGCCCCTCTCATTACTTCCTTTGCCCCCAGGCTGATCTAAGCCCCCATCATATTTCACCTGGATTCTTGCAATCACCTCCTGACTGGCCTCCCTGCTTCCTCCTCACTACCATTAAACTTGATTTCCAATTTCACAGCCAGAATGATGCCGGCTCTACTCAGGAACCTTCTGTCATCCCCCATCTCATGCAGAATAAAGCTCAAGTTCCTCCAGTGGTCTCAGATCTTCCCACCCCTTGATCCCTCTTGCATTATCTGCTTCTCCTCGTTCACTCTGTCCCAGCCATGCTGCCCTTGGTGGGCTTTGACTGTGCCAGGCTCATTCAGACCTTAGGGCCTTTTTTGCACTTACTATTTTTTTTTCTGCTTATCTCCCTATTCTTCTCTTTCCATCTTCATGACTTTGCATATTGTTACCTTCATAAGAGGCCTTCTCTGACCTTACTATTGAAAGTCCAGTCCTGCTCCCTTCTCCTATCTGGTAATCCCTAACAGCCTTTCCTACTGTATTTCCCTCCATAGTAGTTATGACCATATATTTTACACTTTCCTTGTTTGTCTATTTCCAGTGGGCATTTGTTCATTGTCTATTGTCAGCTCCTGGCACACCGCCTGGCATGATCATTGAAATATTTGTTGAATAAATGAATTATTCAGGTTTTGTCTGTATAGAACTTTGTTGTGAGAGTTGAGAGATGTATGGAATGTAAAGATTCTAGACTTATGTTGGGCTGTTACTGATCATATCTGAGGAAGGCAACTCCTCTGGGAGGCCATAAAGTGGGGATTGGGGTTCTGTTTGCCTGGTTTGTCTCAAGGGTCCTGGGTGAGGATATGTCATTGGGTAGTTTGTTACCATGTTAGCAGCTACTTTCTAAAAACGACTTTTCTGAAAACTTGCTAATTTGCCCATTTCTCCCACTTACCCTCAAGTATGGCAGCTCTTTCCCTTTCTCCCCACTCTTCCTCTTTTTCTTCCACCTCTCCATTCATCATTTACTGAACATCTCTGTGCTGGTCCCCAGCCGTAACAGCCTCCTGGGCGGAAAACTAACATGGATGCCTGTTTATTTAGTTTTCAAACCTAAGGCTACAGGCTCCTAGTTTCTACTCTTTTCAGTCCAAGGAAAACATGATGAACTTCACCTAGAACCCCGGGGAATCTGCATCCTAACTTTCCAGGATGCTCTACTTGGGAGTGCTTTGGTCTCCGTGGTTCCAACAAAGAACAGCTCTCCCTGACACCAGCAGCTTCTAGTTAAGTGTGTGAACCTGCTATCCCCTGGCTTCCAGGTGGAGTCTTAATGTTGCTTAGTAGCTTTGTGTCGTGAGCAAATTACCTTACCCCTCTGAGCTGCCTTGCCGTGAGCCTCATTCTGGTGCTGGATCTGAAATGAGAGCAATTTAATCCACCTCTTGGGTTTGCCATGAGGACCAAGCAGATCGTGTGTATTAGCACTTAGCATAGAGTCTGGCAGGTAGTCCACCATTATTGCCATTGAGATGTTGTCACGAGCAACCCTCTGGCTTACCTTTCCAATGGACAATTCCCTTACATGGTGTCTGTGTGTGTGTGTGTGTGTGTGTGTGTGTGTGTGTAGGTGGGAGGAATTTTCAAATTGTCATTGGATATTCATCAAAAAATAAGTAGGAGATTTCAAACTTCAGGCCATCAATTCTGCAGTTTTTGGGAGCATCTCAGTTCCAGATTAAATACACCCCTGTAATAGATTATGATCCTTAGATATTTGGAATATAAAACAGGCCCTTTGGTTCCCTGTTGTGCCATGAGAAACAATAACAGTTTAAGATACAACCCACAGGCAAGCCTCTGGATAGGGTCAGCTCTCTGGCTCTTAGTTCATGATGTCCTTGAGCGAAAAGTTTGTGAAATAGAAATTCCTGACCTCCCACACAGGAAGGGAAGGCAGAATCCTTTATGGGGTAAATTTCCATTTAGCCTGAAGGTGCAGACCCAGCAGCCCACCTTCCCAGGCAGTGGGAATCACCCTCTCCTTTGTCCTTCAGAGCCCTGGGGCCATGCCTCTCTATGCTAGGGTCCTATTTCCATGTTCCCATCTCGCGACACTGTCTGCTAGTAAGTATTTGCTATTACTTTTATCATTTTCTTCCCCAATCCTATTACATGCATTTCATATCTCCCCGTGTTATTTTCTCTGTACCATCCCACCTCTGGTATTGAATATATGATGAGGGTAACAGCTGAATATGTGTAGCAGATGGCCCCGGGCACTCCTCCCGAGTGGGACTACCAGGTGGCTCTGCGTACACACCCATGTGATACATCACTGGGCCTATTGTCTCTCCTGGCTTTGAGAAACATTGAGAATCATGGCTGGAAGGCTCTGGGAGTCAGTTCATGGCTGAGTAGGAGAACCTGGCTTAGCATACAGTTCTAGTGTGGCTCTCTAAAGCATCCCCTGAATGGAAGTTACCCCCAACCTGCTACCAAGACAACCAACCAGCATGGCAAGACATAGTGTAGCACAGTGGTCCTGAGCAAGACCATCGGAACCAGCCATCCCAGGTTTGAGTCTCACCTTTGCCACTCGGTAGCTCTGTTAATTACCCTGAACCTTTGCATCTGTAAAACAGAGATAATAACAGACCTCACAGGTTATGATTGTGAGAATTAAATGAGTTAATACCTGTAAAATGCTTAACAGTGCCTGGCATATTGTAAGAGCTCTGTAGGTGCTGGTGGTTGTTATTGTTGTTAGTATCACTGGAACAGAACTTGGTAAATTGACTGCATGAATAAGCAGAGAAAAGCTGTCTAGAAGTTAGAGCTCTCTGCAAATGAGGGAGGGTGGAGTGGAGTAAAGCAAATTCAATTTCTTCTCCCACATTCATTGATCTGATAAGTCAGTCCTCTGGAAGGAAGAAGCAGGGAGCAGAGAAAAAGAGGTCAGGAGTGTTCTTCCTCTTTATGGAGATTTGATGTTGAGGCCAGGGTACTCCCAATATCTGCCCTGCACCTGGTACTGTACCTGGGTACAAAGAACCATGGCAGAGATGTCCCCTGCTCTCTTGGAGCTTGCATGAAGTGCAATGTTATCTTCTTTCAAGATATTTTTTTGACACTCAAACTATACTGTATTTGCTTTATGGAGACTCATAGATATCTTAAAGAAGAAATGAAGCACAGATTTTAAAAAAATAAACATACCTCTATATCATAAAGTTCTTGTGAGATTTAAATGAGGAAATGTTTAAAATGTTTAAAAATGCCTGTGTTAGTAAGAGAAGCAGATGCTTAAGAGATGTTATTTGCATCTCTATATGGGCAAAACACTTGTAAATTCTGAACATTTTCATGGTAGGTTATAAATCCCAAACATTTTCATAGTTTCCCTTTCTCTTTTACACATCCAGTCTTTCTTTTTTAAAAAATGTTCTATTCAGTTATATATGACAGCAGAATGCACTCTGACACATCACACATATATGGAGTATGACTTCTCATTCTTCTGGTTGTACATGATATAGAATCACACCAGTCATGAAGTCACATATGCACATAGGATAATAATGTCGGATTCATTCTACTTTCCTTCCAATACCATATCCCCTCTCCTCCCTTCACTCCTCTCTACCTAACCCAAAGTAACTCTAATCCCCAAAATAACTTTCCTAGCCCCACCCCCCACTCTTATTGTGAATTAGCATCCACATTTCAGAAAAAAACCATTTGATCTTTGTTTTTTGGGATTGGCTTATTTCACTTAGCATGATATTCTTCAGTTCCATCCATTTACCAGCAAATGCCATAATTTCATTCTTCTTTAAGGCTGAGTAATTTTCCATTGTGCATATATTCCACATTTTCTTTATCCATTCATCTGATGAAGGACGCCTAGGTTGGTTCCATAGTTTAGCTATTATGAGTTGAGCTGCTATAAACATTGCTGTAGCTAAATCACTATAGTATACTGACTTTATAAAGTCCTTTGGGTATAAACTATAAACTAAGTAATGGGATAACTGGATCAAATGGTGGTTCCATTCCAAGTTTTCTGAGGAATCTCCATACTGCTTTCCAGAGTGGTTGCATCAATTTGCAATCCCACCAGCAATGTATGAGTGAACCTTTTCCCCCACATCCTCACCAACATTTATTGTTACTTGTATTAATAATTGCCATTCTGACTGGAGTGAGATGAAATCTTAGAGTAGTTTTGATTTGCATTTCTCTAGCAGGAGACTAGGATTATGGAAAACCTGGTTTGATGTCACTTGCCTGGATTTGATGTCTTACAGTTATTTTCACTATTAATTCTACAGGCCTGTCTCAGGCTAAAGATGTCCCAGGATATTAGAGGGGCCTATGACAGATGGGTTTGGGTCAGTATTTCAAAAGACACTTGCTAAATGTTAAAATTCCAAGAGATCAAAATCCCTGAGATATAAAGTTCTGAAAAATAAATACCTTGAAAATAATAATTCTGGAAAAAAATTAAAATTCTTTAGAAAACATTTCCTTGCACTTGTAAAAGAAGACTTACTTGAGACATATATAAAAACATGGTAGAAGACTTCAAAGGCCACTTTCTACAATAAAATATTCAATAACACATTTTGTAAGCACAAACACTCAGGTATACTAACAATAATCACAAGAGTCCAGCAATTATTTATGAATGTGGTCAGTGGAATGAACCATATTCATAAATAAATAGGTCAAAAAGCAAAAGATCTAAATACATATCACTATGGTTGGTGATTGTGTGCACCAGCTGAAATACCATGACAGACAAGTCTTTTGAAGAGATCAATCAAACTGAACAGGTCATTACCACGTGTGCAATTGCTCAAAGAGCCAACATCTCAAGAATTTTATCTTGATCCTTCACACATGCAGATGTATAAAAAGCATGTCTGTTTGTTTTAATGAGGAAGTTTCAACATTTTTTTACTCACACACATAATACTTACAAGTCAACCTTGTAATAATGTACTTCCATGGAATCAAATTTGTAAAAAAAAAAAAGTGTAAAATAAATTAGAACTCCAAGTCATTAAACAATTTAAACTATAGTAATGAAAATGTTGCAAAGATGAAGTGAAATTTACAGAATAGTGATTTTTTTTTTAAAAAACAATGCTGACAAGTTAAGATAGTGGGAAAAAAATAAACAAAAAACCTCCCATGAAAACTTACAGGAAAATTCAACATGTGAAAAAGTGTATTGCAGGGGTAGATGATGAACACTTGCATGGAAATAGTCTGTAAGAGCTGGTCAGCTTTCATGATCATTAACCATATTTTGAGATCTTGCATTGCAGTGAATAACTACCTTTTTCTTCTAGATCATGGGTCCCCTCAGAACATGTTCACATTCATTTTCTACATGGGGCTGCTCTTTTTGAAATTCTCTGTGATTCAACATACAATGACCATTCCCTATTAAATTTTCCTATGTTTTGTGCCACACTTTTACACTGTTTGGGGCACACAGAAATCCATTTCTCATGTATTTATTCACAGACTACAGATTTTGGGGAAAACAATACTGGTGATCAAACAGCAGCAACACTGGGCAAGAATCTTCTTATCCTACCATGCACATAATTTATTTTCAAAGCAGTCAGTAACTTTGCTGACTTCTTTAGGCAACTGTGGCATTTATTCATTAAAAGCTTCTGGAATTTCATCAGCTGGAAGATGCATTGTTAAAATTAAGTTTTCACTATTCTCTGGAGTTGGAGAAGGTAATTCTAAGTGAAGTTAGCCAATCCAAAAAAGACAAATGCTGAATGTTTTCTCTGATATAAGGCGACTGACTCATAGTGGGGTAGGGAGGGGGAGCATGGGAGGAATAGACGGACTCTAGATAGGGCAGAGAGATGGGAGGGGAAGGGAGTGGGTAGGGGGTTAGCAATGATGGTGGAATGTGATGGACATCATTATCCAAAGTACATGTATGAAGACATGAATTGGTGTGAACATATTTTATATACAAACAGAGATATGAAAAATCGTGCTCTATATGTGTAATAAGAATTATAATGCATTCTGCTGTCATGTATTTAAAAAATAAAATCAATTAAAAAAGTTTTCATCATTCTCATAATGCAAATGCATCCTGCTGAATGGAAGCAACAAACTTTGTTGGTAACACTTTGAAAATCACTTTTGGAAGCTTTGATCACACCTAGTACCAAATCTGTCATTATGGTTTGGGGATTCAACTGAAAATCACTTTCTTCTGTAAAGTCCACCAAATCTTCAAATAAGCATTTATAAAATACGTTGCCTCTTCCAGTCATTAATACATAGAAATAGTGTACAGGCACTAGAATTTTCAGATCCGTCAGGGACGTAAATTGTGTCTCGATAAACTCAGTGGGGACAGTTTCACAAGTGTTATTCTTTAGCTAAAGTGAAGCATGGGTGAGTTTTTCTGTTGGATTTAGTGGCAAATGTAAGAAGTCTATCTTTTTCAACAAAGCACTAAGAATGGTTCAGCATTTAGGGTGTTTTGTAACACTGGAGGTACCCATGAATTAGTATGTGTCTTTGATTCAGAAGGTTGCTGAGCTTGGGGAATTCTTTGTATTCTCTGATGATGGGAATTTTTGGAAGGCAAGCATGGTGCTAGGTGTGAGAGAGCAAAAGGGGTATGTGATTAAATAATCTGGCAACTATCCTGGGTACAACCGTGCACGAATCTCTTCCTTAGAATTTGGCTAATATATATTTATGTTATATATGTATATATGTTATATATTATATATGATAATACATATACTATAATATGTGTACTATATACTATAGTAACATATTTGGCTAATACATATGCATATACAACACACTATAGTGTACACTTACATATATGACATGTATATCTCATATATATATTTTTCCCAGTGGGAATTGTAATTTAGGGAATTTTGACTTTCAGAATTCCCAATTTTTAAGATTTTAATCTTAAAAGATTATGATTTTTGAGATTTTTGCTCTTTCGGGATTTTAGACTAGGGATTTTGATCTTTTAGGTTTCAGCATTCAAGATTCTGGCATTCAGAATAGTGTCTTTTGGGATTATGATTGACACCGACAGCAAGCACCCATTTTATGGCTTCAGAACAAGCAGAGAGGGCTTTGCAGGCAGAACAGGTTCCTCTTCCCATCCCGTGAATCAGGGTGGTGGGAGGAAGCACCATGGTTTACTATATCCATGCCAACGGTGAATGCAAGTTCTGTTTTATGGATGGGGAAACAGAGGCCCAGGGGGCTAATCGCTGAGCCCCAGAGCTCTTGTTCAAGACCACTCAGCTCATGAGCATTAGAGCTGGGATTCAACCTGGGGTTAAATCTGTTTGATGCCAAAGCCACACCCCTTCTACCGTGTCACCTTCTGCTTTTCTATAATGAGTCACTTCTCGGGTGATCCCTGTGCTATTTGCAGGAATGAGAGTTATTATAGGTAACAGTGTTGATTGTAATAATCAATTAAGCCACCAATTTTGTTGTTCTTATTGGCCTAAATGAAAACATATGTGATGAAAATCAAGCCAATTTGATCCTGAAAAAAGGAATAACAATGACTCTAAAGCAGCGTGTGGATTTATGTGAGGAGGTGCCCACTGTCCCACTCTGCCTTCATTCATTGCCCTGGGTGGCCCAGTAATAGAGGAGTTTGTAAGCACACCTGCTGGAGTTGTGCCATTTGCAGTGATTTGAAGCCCAGTACTAAAGAATCAACCATATTGTAGCCACTCTGCTTGGTCCTGTGTTGTGGGTAGTATGGTCTGGATTCCTCAGTCTTTTGGGAGTTTTTAGCAGGAGGGAAAAAGTAAGCCAAGACTGTCTGGTGAAACTGATACAGCCAGCACTTCAATTGTTGAGCATGCCCCAGGGCTTAGAAAACTGGCTCACAAACTTTGGTGTCCTGAAACATTATCTAGGAAACTGGCTAAAATGATGATGTCCAGGCTCCATGTTGGAAGGGTCTGGCTAGAGCCTGAGGATCTGCACGTAGTGACTGGTGATTCTGATAGGGATGGTTCATGGAGCACTTTGAGATCAGTGGCTCAAGGTCTGAAGATGGCCACATCGATGCTAGAGGATGGAACTTCTGAAGGAGCCTCCAGTACAGGTAGTCACAGGGCAGCAGGCTGGTCCGTGCTCTCAGACCCCTATCCTGGAGTTTAGGGCTGGGTTTCATGGGTGAACTGGCATAGAAAGGAGAAGCCAGGGCAGAAGAGCAGGCAAGCTGGTGGTCACCTGGTGGGATTAGGTAGGAAGGTTTTAGCCCACAGCTCAAGTGATCCTGGGACCATATTCATCTCTGACATTGAACGTGGACTAGGTCAGTGGTGGGATCAGCAGAAACTAATGGGAAGCTGTCACCCTGTAGCTCATGGCAAGAAGCCAGGTGAACAGGCTTTGGGAAAGTTCCTTCTTCCAGGAGGAAGAGGTTACCATGATGGACTTTCTACCATGTTTAGAATGTCTGCCTGCAGTCACCTGGCCCTACCAACCCCTCCAGCTCCCTGGGACTCTGTCCCACTCACTCATCATGTTCTAGCTAAACCAAAGAGCAGGGTTCTTTCAAGATGCCAAGGTGTCCCCCATCCCCGAGGCCCTTCCCAAATCTGTTCCCTTTGCTTGGAGACCTCTTCCTCCGCTGTACCCATCACATGTGATTTATTAAAGGGGTCATGACCCTAAGTATCCTCTCTCTCTCTTCCAACCCACGTATTCACAACCCCTTCTAAAGCAACCAAAGGAGGCACCAGTCTCTCCGGGGCTGTGGGTCCTGCAGCCCTTGCTGGACCTGCTCCAGGGACTCCTATGGTTTCACTTCTGTTCCTGGACCTAGGGTTGGGGTGGCAGTGGAGAAGAGGGCATAGAGTTCAGTTAAAACTGGCCCAGTCTTAGGAAGGCTGGAGAAGCAGAGGCTGATGGGCGGTCCCTAAGGAGTCAGAGATGTCCCAAGGGTTGATCAGTTCTAGGTGGCGATGGTCCTAGAAGCACGGTGGTTAGGAGTCAGGGGCAAGGAATGAGGAAGGCCTGGAGGTGAACAAAGGCTCCAGCACTAAGCGATCTTAAGTGTCCTTGTACTGCTGGTGCCTGCTGCACATCCCTTTACCTGCTTATAGACACACTCCTGCAAATACCCGTGGGTGTGTGTGCGTGCGTGTGTGTGCGTGTGTGCGCGTGTGAGCACATACAACATACAAAGGATTGGGACAGCCCAGGAAACATGCCCAGGAGCTTGAGGAATGTCTCAGGGCTCCCAGCTGTTCTGATGGATCCACAGGCAGGTGACCCTCATGGTCACTACTGATTGGCTGGCCCCAGGTACTTATGGCTGCACTATCCTTGGGCTCAGCTGTATCTGTGACAGGACAGGCAGATCATGTTCACATGCCTGTCCTCTTGTGCTTGTAGACGTGACAGGGGAATAAGGTCTCCATGCATGTCATTTGGTGGATGGGAGGGTGGCTTTGGCTTTGTCTTTCTGTCTTCTAATTTCTTAGACTGCCTCCGCCACTCCTGCAGCTTCCTGACTCGTTCTCTGTTCAGTTCTCACTGCTCCAGAGATGGCTTCCTGACTCCTGCTCTAAAGGGGCTGTTCCCTGTTCTTATCTTGACTCACCCTCCTGACCCTTATCCCAATTATGTGTTATTTTTCTCTCCCCGCCCCCCCCCCATTGGCCTGTGTGCCGTGAAGGGGTGAGGATATCTCCTTGTTCACCGTCGCCTTCCCCGTGCTTTGGGAATGGCATATGGTGACTCTCATTGGCTCCTTGATGAATGAAGAAATGGATGAACAAACGCAGAGCCGGTTCTTAGAGAATCAATAGGGCTTTAATGGAAAAATAGTTGGCAAGTCATTAAAGACAAGGGAAATCGTACAAGTGAAATTGCAGAAAGGAGAAGTGGGATTTGGCATCTTTGGGATCGGTGGGGTACATCTCTGGGCTAGAGCACGGGGCTTGTGTGGGGGCTCATGGCGACCTCTTTGGAAAGGCCAAAGGAGCTCACACACACACGGTTAGAATTCTGAACTAAGGAGGTGAGACTTCATTCATAGGGCAATAGCCAGCCACTGGAAACTTCTGAGCAGGGGAGAGATAAAAAGAGTGGGAAGACAGCTCCAAAGGTGGTATCCTGGGTGGATGCAGAGGGAGAATCCGGGGAAGGGAGAAGCAGGAGGGGGCTCTTGCAGCAGTAGCCCAGGCAGGAAGCAATCGTGTCCTGAAGCAAAGTAGTGACAGTGGGAGGAGAGAGGGAGAAACAGATGTGAGAGACTTCAGAAAGGAAGAAGAAATGGCAGACTCTGGTGGCTGATTGAATGTGGGGGCGAGGGAGTTTCTCAGCCATTCAAGGGGAAAACGCTGCCCCCCCTCCTCCTGCTAACTTCAGCTCAATGGCAGGAGCGTATCAGCAACAAAGAACTGGCGTGATCCGAGTCTGGAAGCATCTGTACAAAGTAGCATACAGGCAGCTGAGTGTGAATGGGGAAAAATTTGTATCACTAAATGATTCTATTGCAAAATGCGGAAGGAAACAAGCATTAAAAAAAAAAAAAATTTAAAATCTGCTGGGAACAAGGCGCCCTATCCCTTCCAGGAGCTGAAAGGCTCTAAAGGAATCTGCTCTTACCCCCTGTCGTGTGAGCTGCACATCCTGAAAAGAGAATTAAAATAATGGCCAGAGGCAGCCATGGGAGACTTGCTTTGAGCTCTTTTGGTCATTAGATCAACCTGAACTTCAGCTGTGTCTGTGATGGAACATGATGTCCTGCTCAGATATGTAGACAGTCAGATTAAAACAAAAGATCCCTGAAAGCTGCAGCTGGCCCATCCACAGCAGCCGTTCCACTAACTGTGAGGTGTACTAGGTACTAACTATAACTGTATCAAGTTCTGCAAGGCACTTGACCTTTCTGGATCCCCATCTCAGCAGTAAACATTGGAGTCCGGAGGAGATAGAAGCTCTGTTGGTTCCAGTTCCTGATGGAACCTACTGATTCCTATTGATTTTACTCCAGAAGCCAGAGTCAAAGCTTTCAGGGGAAAATCGTTTTCCCCATGGAACTCCAGCACTAAACAACCCCGGTTATCACCTATTAATCGGAGCCATTCACTGACAGACTCTTCTTCTTTGGTGAGCATTCATTGTCTTCATCTTCCACTGAGTTTCTATGTGGGGTTAACATAATTTTGATAGAAATTCATATTGGATTGGCCCAGCAATGGTTAAGAAACCAAGGCAGAGGGAACGTGGAGATGTATGTCCATGGGCATGAAGTTTCGGTTATGCAAGATGAATAACTTCTGGAGGTTTCCTGTACAGCATGGAGTCTGTAGTTGATAACTCTGTACTGTATACTGGAAATTTGCGAAGGGGCTAGATCTTAAGTGTGCTCACCATACATACATGTAAAAGATAACCGTGTGAGACAATGAACTTGACTGTGGCAGTCATTTCACAACAATTATATATTGAAACATCACACCGTATACATTAAATAGAGACAATTTTTTTATTTGTCAGTGATGCCTCAATAAAGTGCAAAAGCAATAAACCAAACCAGAGGACAAGGAATCAGGTAAGTAAATAAGTGTGATCGGAACTCAGAACGTCTCTCCAAGGCCCCTGTCCCACACACTACTTCCTGCTGGTAACTTTGCATCAGTGACTGTGGCTACCATAAAAAAATATCACACTGAGTGGCTCAACCCACAAAATTTCTTTTCTCAGGGTTCTTGGTTGGAAGCCCAAGGTCAAGGTTTTGGCCAGTTTGGTTCCTCTATGGCCTCTCTCTTGGCTTGCAGTTTGGTGGCTTTCTTGCTGCCTCCTTACACTGTGTGCCGACCCTCCGATGTCTCTTCCTCTTCTTAAAGGACACCAGTCCTGCGGGATTAGGGCCCCATCCTTATGAACTCATTTAACCGTAATTATCTCTTAAATGTTTTATCTTTGCGTATCATCACGTGGGGATTAGAACTTTAGCAGTGCATTTTGGAGGAATGCATTTCAGTTCGTGAATTTGCTTTGAAGATGAAATGAGGTTACATGAGGGAAGAATATGTCTTGAACAGTGTCTGTCATACAGTGACTGCTCGTTACTGTGGTTGTTGCAGTTATTTCCCTTTGGTGTGGACATAAGGTAAGGACTTACACTGACCATTACAAGGTGCCCTATACCCCCAAGGAAAGTTATTCCTCTTCCTGTGTCTCCACTGCTCCACCATTACCACATAAGCCCCACCGGCTCTTGCTTGGGGTCCTGCAACACACAGCCTCTGACTGTTCTTCCTGGTCTCACCCTTGGTCCCTATAGCTACATTGCTACACAGGTACCATCTTGTCTCATATTTCAGCTGGTGTCCCTCAGTTTCTTAAAATCCTCTGTTAAAATTTGATTAATGCCCAACTCCTAAGCATGGCTGCCAAGCCCTTCTCCAACCAGCCCCTACCCTCCTTGCATACCCTGTGTCCTGTCCTTTGCTTACTGTACTTCAACCATAGTGGTGTCCTTTTAGTTTCTTGAAAATCCAGAACAAATTCTAGTGGGAATTTGTATTCATACTTAATTCTCAACTGCTCTTCCCCCAAATATCTGCTGGGTGTAAGATCTTATTTTGTTTATAGCACTCACTATTGTCTAAATGAGCATATCTTACTTGTTTGTTTATCATTTTTCTTTCTCAATAGACTATACATTCTAAAAATGAGAGAATTTATTATCTTTGGTTCATTATTAAAGCTCCAGTGCCTGGCATAGAGTATAAGCTCAAAGCATTAACGCTATATTTGAATGAATGAATGAATAAATAAGTGAGCTTGAATCTGGAGATTCAGAGAAGGAAGGGACTCTGCAGGATAAACATCCCCAAATCAAGGATAAAGATCATACTGGCAAAGTGCATAAAGGAGTATTTATTTTTCTCATATAAGCTTTATTTGGAATGCCTATTTGAGGGCTGAGAGCAAGCATCTGTATCTTGTTCTTCATAGTGCAAAGGGCACCATGACATAAAGAAAATTTCCTAAGATTTTTGAGATTTGGACTACTCTTGCTTTTTATTTAATTTATCCTAGGTGAGTTAACAGAACCTAAGTTTTACCTTATCAGCTGGGTTTTCTTTTTTCAGTGCTGGGGCTTGAACTCAGGGTGTTCTACCACTGAACTACATCCTCAGCCCTTTTTATTGAGAGACAGGGGCTCACTAAGTTGCAGGGGCTGGCCTTGAACTTGGGGTCTCATCTTCTTGCCTCAACCTCCTGAACAGCTTGGATCACAGGCATGGGCCAATGTGTCAGCCTCTTCTGGTGACCTTCTGCAGTTATTCTTGCACTGATGGCTTTCAGCTGCAGGCCTAGCCGCAACCAGGCCCAGTTGTTATGCTATCCAGACTAGAAACTAGTTTGCAAACTTTCCTACCCACTTTCCCTAGGGTGATATTCTAAATATTCAACAACCAGTAGAACAATGACATTGACCATTCAGCTGTAAACAACCAGTAGAGTGGTAGTATGTTTTGCCTGAAAGTCAGCCCTGACTACCCCATCAATTCTCTCCCTGGTAAATGGTAAATGGTTTCATATATAATTTTCCCTATTGCCACAGGTGAAGTGGCTTCACCCACATGCACCTACAGGCTGAACTTTCCCTTCCCACCGGTAGCACCCTGCCTGGTCCTGTGAATTGCTTTATTTTCCCTTTAAAGACAGAGTCCCTATTTGTTTCTTGGAACCTAGCAGTCTGCTGAGTACACTCATTCACTCAGTATTTATGTATTCATTCAGTATGTGGGTTTGGATACTACTCATATCCCGTACAGAATGTCCATTCAAGAATATCTCAGTATCTCTGCCTAGTTCTTTATAGAGTATCATTTCGAATAATGAAGTTATTAAAATATTAGGGATGGAGTGAAGAAGGAGAAATCACTTTTGAGATGAAAGGGGTGGGGTCTTCTGCTTAGCTCTTGCCAAACTGGACCTTCCACCCCAAGCAGTGAGGCCTTTTCCCTTGTAGGTCTCATTGCCTGGGTCTTGCCCCTAAATGCATCATGCACCAGGAACCACGCAAACTGCATGTGTCCTACTGTCTAGAGGGGCTGACCCCACTGTGCTGGGCACTGTGGATACTGATGCTGACTCAAGTCATTTTGCATTTCCTCTGGGCCATTTTGGACCTGATCTAAGATTCTCATCTCCTAAACCCTTCCTTCTTCTTCTTTTTTTATTTTCCCCCAAATACTAGGGATTGAACCCAGGGACATTCGATCACTGAGCTATGTCCTCAGCCATTTTTATTTTTTTATTTTTTCTAGAGCTGGTATCTCCCTAAGTAGCTCAGGCTGGCCTCGAATTTGCAATCCTCCTGCCTCAGCCTCCAGAGTCCCTGGGATCATAAATCTGTACGACTCTGCCTGGCTCCCTACCTTCCTTTTTATCTTCTCTCATATGCTCTTGGCAGAGTGCTGAGTCTCAACATGACTCAGTGGAGTTGCTCCATGTTTTGATAGATACAGAATCCGGAGTCCTCTTGCCTTTCCTTCTTTCACATAAGACATCCTATGATGGCACTAGGAAGTGTGCATCTGCTCTTTTACAGGTAGATATGAGCCAGCTACTTTACAAGAAATTCTATCAGACCCCCCCTGCCCCACCCCCCAGAGGCTTGCTCTGCCCTTGTTCTTTTCTGCAAACTCACTTGCTTTTGGTAATTTTGTGACCTGAATCATGACCAGATCTGGTATGCATTGTCATTTGGATCTTAATATTCTCCATTCCAACAATCAGTAAAGTGTTGCAGCTAAGAAGGTTTCGGTGCAAATAATGGAAAATTCAATCCAACTTGGCTAAAGCTGAAAGGAGGAATCTATTTGCTTAGGAATTAAATGGTTTGGGCAAGGCTTTAATTAGGACTTAAATGAAGTGACCAGATTCTGGCTTCTCCTCCTGTTTCTTGGCTCTTGTTCCTTGACATTGGCTCTATTATCAAGTAGACTTTCGTGGGAGAATATGACTATGAATATCTTTCCTGGCAGTTTTCTCACTCATATTTTCAAGAAGGAAACTTGATGGGCCTGATTTTGAGCACGTCCCCTTTTCTTAACTAGTTGAAGGCCACAGAATAGCCTGGCCAGTCGGGACTCAGCTGCTGTTGCTGGGGGTGCAGCTCCTCTCATCCACATTGCTTGGCTGCAAAATTCAGGAGGAAAGGCAAAGTGGGAGTAGATGCTTGGGCAGCAACGGCAAGTGGCATGCCCTTTGCCTTGTAGTTCCACCCTACCTTCCAGAACTGATCTGGCATCCAGTATAATTTGTCTTTCTTTCTTTCTTTTTTTTTTTGGTATTGGGGATTGAACCCAGGGGCACTTAACCACGGAGCCACAACCTTGGCCCCCACTTCAATATTCTTTTAAATTTAGAGACAGGGTCTCATTGAGTTGCTTAGGGCCTCACTAAATTGCTGAGGCTGGCTTTGAACTCATGATCCTCCTGCCTTAGCCTCCTGAGCCACTGGAATTACAGGAGTGTGCCACTGCTTTTGGCTAGTATAGTTTTTCTGAAAGTTTTGTGCATGCTCTTAGTTTTCATCCTGTGAGTTCTTCTAGTTATCTCCCTGTACCTCTTTTTCTTTCTTCTTAGAAGTATAGCCTCAGAGCCGCATGTCAGTATCACCTTCCTTGACCCCATATCTTCACCGCATGTGGCTTAGATATACCCTTTCCTGCAGCAGGCAAGTCTTGGGGATAATTTTATGGAATTTCCTTGATGATATCTGTGGCACTTGTCATAATCCATATCCCTTCAGTTTCAGTTTTATCCTAAAGAGATTTCTTAGAATCATTAGAAATGATCTCTTCTAAGAGTATAATTTTTCTTATTAGAAAACAGACCCAACTAGGTTACATGACCTGCTCAATGTCACATGGCAATACCTAGCACTTGATATCCTGAGCTCATTCTACTGCTGCCACTGCCTTGTAGTTATAGTGGGTGGCAGGTGTCCAGGTGGCAGCAGATGCCATGGCTGAGTGCTCCAACCCCAGGTCCTACCTATTGTCTTTCTATTCTCAGTGGAGTTGCTAAGGCCCCCATTATAGAATTATACCCATTCTGTCTTTTAAAAGGAAAAATATTATTTTATTATTAAAACTGATGAAATTAAACACCACATTTTTCTAGCAGATCATAAAAGAAACACAAGTCAGAAGTAAAATTATATATTCTCATTCATTAATATAATTATATATTAATATGTATATTAATAGAATTAATAAATAACTTATAGGTAAACTAATATTGGCCACATTTGCAAACTTTGACTAATTTTTTTCCCTGTGTTATCCTTAGATGTCCTTCTGCGATTCATAAGATTCTTCAGAATATCAGGCAGTATTGCAGCTTACTTTGGATGATGGCATTCCCTCACTCAACAACTGTTTGGTTGAATTCTTCAGATTAGAAAGTCACCTGAATAGGTACTTTTATTCTCAGCTAAAAACCTTTTGGGGAGTTGGGTTTTCTTTTTCTTAGTCTTCCATTCTGTGTGATTATGGCTATCACAGTAATGATAATATGCATATATATGTATGTGAATGCATGTATGTGTTTAATGTACACATATAGTCACACATACTCTTAAGTATGTTAATTTAATGTTTGCAACAATCCTGTTAGTAAGTATAATTACTACTCCATACATGTTTTATAGAGGAAAAACCAGAAGTCCAAGGTAAGTCCCTGGACTTACCCAAAAGCATCCATCTGGTAAACAGTGGACCTGGGATTTGAACCCAAGCAATCTGGCTCTAGAGTCCAGCCCTAACCCTCACCAGATTGAGAAATCTCTAATAGAGACTACATAGACTGCAGAGACCATGAATATTTGTCTTTTTATTTATTTATTTTGGTGCTGGGGATCAAACCTTGCACCTTGCACATGGTATGCGAGTGCCATATCACTGAGCTACACCTCCAGTCCCTGAATTTGTCTTTTAATTAATTTTTCTCAAATAAGAAGAGGACAGTTTTCTACTTTCTTTTAAAGAAGACTAAAACAACACTTCTATTTCCTCTTTACTCAAGAGAAATCACTAAAATAATTTAATAAACAATTGTTGTCAACTTCTGGCTATGTGATCCTTGAGCTGTCCACCCACCCCACTCCTACCCCACCAGTGCCTGTTTTTAAGAGAAAGAATTATTGTTCTGAAATTTTTTTTATTGTTCTAACTAGTTGTACATGACCATAGAATACATTTATGCATTTTTATATAGCATACATAAATGGAGTATAATTTCTCATTTTTCTACATGTTGTAGAATCACATTAGTCATGCAGTCATATATATGTACATAAGGTAATAATATCTGTTTCACTCTACTATCCTTCCTATCCTTATATCCCCTCCTATCCCCATATCCCCTCCCTTCCCTTTACTCCTCTCTACCTAATCTAAAGTAGCTCTATTCTTCCCTAACACCACTCCCTGACCTTATTGTGAATTAGCATCCGTGTATCAGAGAAAGAATTTGTCCTTTGGTTTTTCCAGATTGGCTTATTTCGCTTAACAGACATTCTCTAGCTCCATCCATTTACCGACAAATGCCATAATTTCATTCTTTAGAGAAAGGACTATTTTTAATAGTTTTCAAATACGTCTCTGTCAGATAATTCAGTGCAGCTTATCCTCACCCAGAGCTGGTTTTATCTGGTTATCTGAGAAGGGTTTCCTCTTCCTACTGGTTGTGGTCTTTGGCTCCTGAGGAGGCTATGCAGCCTGGAATGGCAGAAGGTACTGGACAGAGCACTGAAGCACCAGCTCTTCACGCTTAGGCACTTCTCCAGTTTGTTCTTTAGTTTCTTCATTTGTTAAAAGAAGAATTTCAAACAGATGATCTCTCCAGCTTGTTCAACTCTAAACACTCTATGTCTTAGTCATCTTTTTTAGTGTCCCTCACAAATACATTGGATCTTTAAAAACTTTCTTGGGTGGTAGATAATAGAAAGCTTGATGATAGTGGGTTAAAATGAAGTGGGTTATTCTCTTCACACTAGAGAAGCTCATGGGTGGAGGGGGGAGTGTTCATGGCCAGCACAGATGCTAATGGCTGCCATCCAACATCATGGCTTCTGTTTTCCTGCCTCATCATTCATCATATGTGACTTTGATCCTCAAAACCCCAAGATGGTTGCTGTACCTCTAGGAATTGTGATCAGGCTCCCAGGTTAAAAGAAAAGGGAAAAAGAAAGAAGAGGAAGTGCCTGGACTAGGGAAATGGAAGCTTTCTTCAGAAATTTCCCACCCCCTGCACTCTGCTTTTGTCTCATTGGTCAGAACTGGGTCACATGACTGCTCCTAGCCAATAGGAAGTCTGGGAAGGTAAATGTTTTTAAATGAGCGTGAGATAGTCCTGCGTGTATCATGGGCACTTCTTTGTTAATTCTAAAAGCAGACAGATAGATGAACAGATAAATGAATTTCTTTCATTCTCTCTTTTCTTCCTTAATGGCTGGGTCCTGGAGTGCCTCTGGATTAGCCTCTTTTATTGTTTAAAAATGATGGGTTTCTATTAGTATTTAATTATTAATAAAATAATTAGCCATTAATTTATACACAAAGTTATGAACAGTTAGACTAAGGAGTTCTAGATTTTACCTGTTGAGGGGAAGGGATAGGCATGGCTTACCACAGGTAGGTAAAAGGAGAAAATTGGAGAGGCATTATGCCTAGCAGTGTTTGGATTCTAATTTCAATTTAGTGTGTCTCTTGGAAGGTGTAACTTCAGGTATGGATCACAGTGTATACTAATTTATCATATAAAAGTATATAAAATGGGAACTAAACCATTTGCATTCCTTGGAAATGAGCTATTTAAAAAAGTAAATGTGAGATAAGATATGTATTCATTAATATGGATCCTACTGAGAAATCACTAATTTGGAATTTGTCACAGTTCCCACAAAAGTTGGATTTCAGAGGGACCCTTTCATTTTTTTTAAGAGAATAAAATATTTGCTGGCTCTGTAATAAGCAGTTTTATATTGCAAAAGTAAAAGGAATGATAAGTAGAATTTTTCTCAGCTAATTCAGGATTTTTCCTTGGCAACATTGTTACATTAGGTCTAGTTTTATTTTTATTTTATTTTTTCTGAAAAGTGAAAAAAATGTTTTTCTTTAAATGTTTTATAATTCAGACTATTGGATGGATTCAGACATAAATCTCTATTTACATATTTCAGTGAGTTCTTGCTGCATTATTATCCCAATAGAAAGATCCATTGCCAGACTTTATCAGGATTCACTTGCCTGCACAGGAAGAAAGATAACTTTCTGCGGGCAGCAATCTTCGTTTCCTTCCCATTTAGAAGACATCTTGGCCAGGTTTATGAGCTCGGTCCTTGGTAGGCTACAGAGCTTCTGCGTTACTTTTCTTACTGCCTGTGTTTTGAGATGACATATGCAATCTGTCCATCATTAAGAGTGGCATGTAGACAGGTGTTCAGTAGATGGCAGTCATAATTGCTAAAGGCTGATGATAGAGCGATGAAGGAAACAGGACCTGATGTCTGACACCCTGGGACTGGGATTCCAATGCTAACAATAGCCAGGCAGCTTGTTTCTCCCTGACCCTCAGTTTCTCATTGGAATGATGGTAATAATAATAATACCTACTGTTAGGGTTGTTGTGAAGATTAAAGGAAATTTGGTAGGTATTAAAGGTAGATTTGGTGTCACATGCAGGGTGGCATGTACTGAGACCCCATTAAATGGTAGTGACCAGTATTTTTGTCTTATTGCCAATGTGGATGTATATCTCTTGTAGATTTGTCTTCACAAGCCAAATCAGACCTACGCAACACAGCATGTGCCCCTGTGTGCCTGCTTCTCTGTTCAGAAGTTGGGATGTTTGAAGTCCCAAAGCTTAATGCCTACCTTCACTGTAGAGGATGTTGGCTGACATTGAACCTAGGGTCATTTGGGATAGGTTTCATTTGCCCTCTGACAAAGGCAGAGAGAAGGGATCTGGTAACTTTGTGGCTGATAACTTTCTAACACCAGGTGGCTCAGTTGTCTTGAGAAATCATGACGTGCATTTTGCAAAAGGCTCCAACAGAGACGCTGGCTTGCTCTCTGGCCTCTGCATTCTTTCTAGATTTTGCTGTGCTCCATATCCTGTTCAGTAAGTGTGCCCATTTACTTACAGGAAGAAGACAAGTCCTCTTAGGAATCCTAAGACAGTTTTGAACAAAGAGACCGAGTGTTCACACATGCTGCCGAGAGAGAAAGCACTCTGATGCCACCCTGGGAAAGAGGTATAGATCTGCTATTGATCGCCCACATTTCCCCTTGCACATTAGGCAGTCAGCTAGGTGAGCACCACTCCTAATATGATTGGTGTTTAACATTGGCATCGTACTTTGTGTTTTTAAAAAGCTTCAAAAAATCAATTCCTCATTAACCTGATTGAAAGAGAAGTTATGCCTCCTCTGCTCTGTTCTGAATGGGACATAGATCACTGCAGATGCTCAATAAATATTAAGCATTTAATCCTCATCATTCCTCCTGCCCAAATAGGTCACTAAAATTCATTTTCTTAGGGATGAGGATCTTCCCATCTAAACCAGTGTTGCTTTCTGTTAGTTGCAAATGTTCTGAAATATGAAGGCTCTCTCACAGATGATGTGAAACCAGCCCAGTGGCCACTTGGTTTGGGAGGCTGGATATGGGGTTCCTTTGCTCTCAGCACTCTTGTTGGTAATCTCTGGATCAATGGAGTTACTTGCAATACATGGAGCAGTTTCCTACCATTGAGCAGCATCTTCCTGGAGGGATGAAGCTCTATGATAACTGATAGGAATGTGGGAAGGAAAAACCATGGGGCACGATACTGCCAGACTTTTCACTTATGCGCGCGCGCACACACACACACACAATATATACACACACTCTCTCTCACACACATACACAAATGACAGAGTCGCATCCTGTCGAGTCTTCCTGATGGAATGATATTTTGAACTTTGGAATACTGACTTAAAGTCTTTATTCCTTTGGAGCTTCCATAACAGGATCGCACAATTTGGAACATCTACTCATTCAGCCTTTCAGATGATTTAACTGCAGAATAAATGATGCCCTTGTGCCCAGGTCTCAGAGGGTGCCACTTAACCATCCTTTCTGGCCCCCAGTGTTCATTCCTCAGAAGTAGGTTAAGAGGGTGACTGAGCTGGTGATCAGACTCAATCTGGAGGGGAAGATCCATCTGGATAAGTTGCCTGCTTAAGGCTTAACTTCTCCAGGGAAATGCAAAAGCTGAGCTGTGGAGGCGTTTTCAGGCCGCTGCTGTGGTGCAGCCTAAGCAGCGAATAATACACAATAAGCGTTGTTTGGTTACAGAGAGAACACTGATAAATGTCTGGCCATCGAGGTCAGACCACAGAGAAGGGAGCAGCACACAGTTTTGAAGCAACTGGCTTAAGATTTGCCAATAAATGGGGACGCTGTCTTATGTTCTGGTTTAATGCTGTTTGGACAAAGCCTGAACTCTGTGAATGAAGGGTTAGAGTAATAAGTATAACAACTTATTTTAAGTCTTTCATTTGTTTCTTTGTCTGCCAAATGGGTTTACCATCTATTTGAAAACATCCACGGAGGATGAATTCTTTCCTTTAGGAATCCAAGCATATTCTAGATTTTGGTAATGACACCATTTCACACCACAGGGATGTCTTCCAGGAAAGGTTTCTGGGGGACTTTTGGAATGATAATGAAACGAGACAATGTCCACATGGGCTTAGAGTTTTCTACCTTTTCTTTTTTTATCTTTATCAGAGGGAAGAAAAAAGGGATAGTAAAGGATAATTAGGGCAATCAGTGGTGCTGGATGTCTAGAGTGACACAGGACCGTAACTAAGGACCTAGGTATCTCTCTAAGCCTCCCAGCATGAACCTTCTGATGTCTACTTATCCCTCTGCAATCCTTTTTGATGGTCATTTTTCTGTGAGGTGTCATATAAGTCTGTCATATCTATCTAGGGAAGGCTAGAAAAATGTCCTGCCAAGGAACCCTCACATCTAGTGTCCTTCTCCCACCCAGACTGGCTGGGCATTCATCCTGGATTACAGCGTGGAATTAATATGTCCAAAGTTCTGGAGAAAACTGCATGGGCAGGAAGAAGGGATAGCACAACTCCCTGAAATCAGGATCCAGGTAGTTGCATTCTGTCCAGAGCCAAGGTCTTCTGTAGCTCGCTAATCATCAGGATGCAGCTGAAACTCTGTTCCTGTTCTTACCACTCTCTCTGCCTAGGGTGCCCTGATTTCTCTTTTCTTAAATACTTACATCTAAAGTTTGTTCTCCATTTTCTTTGTGAAGCACAGGCCACGGCATGTATTACCCACATTATATATCTGTCTATCATCATGTTCTGGGTTATAGAATCTATTCTGCTGTCATTTTATATCACCTAATTATAAGACAGAGTGACTAACACCAACTTCATAGGTACATGGGAAGGTCGATTTATGTGAAAGTGATTATAAACTGTCAGACTATTACAACCTGTAGAAGTCTAACACTTTTTGAAATATTCAGTTTTTAATGAGTAGGTCATCTCTCTGATAATGATCCAAAAATTACTAAATGCAGAAGCTCTTTTTGCATTTGGTCTCCTCCAAAGTCTAGTACTGTGGCTCCAGAGAACATATGCCCAGTAACCGTTGGTTGGTTGGTTGGTTGTTTTCTGTGTTTAATGTTCTGCCATCTGCTGAACCATTACCAGACATATCCCATGATGCTTTCCTGATGTTTAGATAGACAGGGAGCCCAATGAAGTGTGGATGAATTCTTTTTAAAAGGTTAGGTGGTGATTGACTGATTAGCTCCTTGACAAGGAAGCATTTTTCTCTTACATCATTACAGATGCACCTTTCAGGAGCGTGTTTTTGAGAGGTAAAGGCTTTTATTACCATTGAAGACATCTAGTGGCTTCAAGGCTCATCACAGCTTTGGGATACATGGACCTTCTGGAAAGAGAGTGCCCGTGGATAGATCCAGGATCCCCACATCATCCATGCAAAGCCCAAGAAGCCCAGGATGGAATTCCTCCAGGTGCCTTCCCCTCCATAATCAGGACTTAGTTACACCGGAGAGAGAATTTCTAGAGAAGAATTTTTACGCTCTCTGCATTGTTTCTCCTCTATTTGAAAAGCAGGTTATTTAGCTATGGTTTACATACAGCAAAAGCACACCCTCCCACCCCCCAGGGTTCAGCTTATCAGTGAAAGTGTAAGAGATGCCAGGTAGTTGTTCTGTCCCTTCTTCCCTGCCCATACAGTTTTCTTCTGTTAAGAGGCTTTTGGTTACTGTGGTTGGTTTAGGCTAAAGACAATTAAATTGGTGTTGCAACTATTCCTGTTCTGTCCCCTTTACCCAGCCCCCGCCCCCTCAGCTGATATGTTTTTAGGTTACATCAAGTGAGAGAGAGTTACCCCTAAGTTCCAATTTGCCAAAAACCCATAGTAATGCTATGTTTCTTTCTCCTTTCCCTTAGAAATGGTGCAAAACTTTCCCCTACCCTTAGTAGAGTGCAAAACTTTTTGTTGTGATTGAGTGTTCTGGGTGATTACATCTCAAAAAGATCAGAGATGGTATCATGAATTGAGCAAGAGT
This sequence comes from Callospermophilus lateralis, assembly GCF_048772815.1. Taxonomy (NCBI): domain Eukaryota; kingdom Metazoa; phylum Chordata; class Mammalia; order Rodentia; family Sciuridae; genus Callospermophilus; species Callospermophilus lateralis. Next base: position 26,055,905 of record NC_135307.1, on the reverse strand, counting down.
GAGGCACCAAGAAAGGGAATGCTTGGTTCCAATTAAAAAAAAAAAAAAGTGATTTTCTGGAAATTTTAAGACTCACTGTAAGATAAACACGTTTTGTTTTCTTTATGGCAAGAACCTTAGCTCTTCTTTACCAGTGAGGTCTTCCCTGTCTGTACCTCCTCTACTGTCCCACTTTGGGGAAAGCCTTAGCTATGACATCATAAAGCAATTTGGGCCTGGGGCTGATTGCTCCCTGAAAGAGAAGTTCCTATTTGCTTATAGTACCTGCAACCTCTGGGACTGCCCTGGCCTTACAGCCTCAGTTACTGTTATTGTTGTCTTTTCTCAATACTCTTGGATATCTTGTATAGGAAACACGAGAAATTACATTTTAGATGGGGTCATGCCTTTTTCTCTCCTCCTTCAGAAAGGTTTCTTGAGTGTAGAGTAGGATTTTTTCAAAAGAAATTCACTGGGGCCTCACTCTGGACCATGACCCTTTGTAGCAGAATGGCATTTGGCACAATGCAGGTCTGTCGTAGACTCTGTCCACCGGGGCTGGTGACCGCGTACACGGGAATGTCTTCATTACAGTGCTCAGTTGCCACTAGCAAGTCAGAATGACATTATGCATTGTGGCCCCAAGTTAATGGAAAGTGACTTTTAAAAAAAACTCCACAAACATAATAGAAGCTGTATATCTGAATGAGGGTCGGGCCCTTTCAAAGTTGTTGTTGGAAGTAATGCATTCGATCCATTGATGCTTTCCCCAGCCAAACAGTGGAACTTCTGATGTGAGGTTGCCTTCAGGGTCTGTAGCACATTTAAAAAACATATAAAACATTTATTGTATTTTTTCCTGATAAAAAGTTATATAGGGTTCTTACAGAAAGTTTGGGAAGTATAGAAAAACATTAAAAGTAAATTATCCATAATTTTGTATCCTAACATGATCTCTGTCAAAACTGACATGTATCTTCCTGGTGATTTTTTTATTGCACCTGCAAATGTGGATGTCAATCTACACACACAGACAAATACACATTCACCCATTGAATTGGGGCTAGAATCTCTATTCTGCTACTCAGGCGGCCTAACTATACATTGTGGAAACTGCTCTAAACATCTTCCAAATACGTTTCTTGAAGCGGGTGGATTTTACACGGGGAAATAGCTAGAGTCATGTAGAGCCAAGCTTAGGTATCTCTGTAATCAAACTGGCTAATATGTTTTGGGAAAACAAAGAAACTCATGTGACTAAAGAGCAATAAATTTGGTTTTCTTGAGTGGATCAATCTGACTTAATGTTGTATCCAAAAGCAGAGATCCATGAATGTGTTAAACTGCAGTAAATCATCAGCTTAAGTATTTAGATTTCAAAGGTGAAAGTTTGAAGGAAAAGACACTCTTTAGTTACAAAACTTGTGTTTAAAGGAACATGGAACCACATGTCAGGCAAGATAGGATGTTTTCTCCCATAGTCTCAGGGTTTTTGTGTTTTAGGTGGTATGGGGACCAGGGAGCACCCTCTCTTCTTTTGAAAGCCATCTTTTGCAGGATCTGAACCTTTCTTCATTGGTCAGGGTGTTAGTCTGTTAAGCCTGATCTTCCTTGAGTGTTAGCTGGGGTTTGGTCTCTTCTGCTTCATATCATGCCTTCATATCATATCCTTGCCCTAGGGAAGTCAAAAGGATAGGTAGAGAGGGCTATAATGTTTTAAACAGTAGCAGGAAAGCACATTACCATTTACCTATCCTGAAATAAGGAAGTTTCCAATACATTCAATCACAGGCATTATTAATTGAACACAATTAGGATTGCTGTGTAAAAGAAGACAGAATTCATCAGGTAGGACCTTGACTTTACTTTCTCGTCACCGAGGTCTATTCTACTGATGAGGCTCTCTTTGCTGGCCTCCTGCTGAGATCCTAGCAGGCCAGATAGAGCTTTATCAGGGCCAACACTGGCAGCTTCTTGCATATCACGAGTAGAGACTTAACTCCAGAAATTAATATCTTGGTCCTCAAGTTTGCCAATCTATTTTGTCTCCAACAGATGTATATGTAGATGTTTGGGGAAAATGGGAGTCCAGGAGCTGGTCAGGCTCTGGAATCTCTCAAGTCTAAGAAGATAAATTTCTCTGTCTTAATTTCCCTGTTAGGTTTTCTATAGACTCACCCAACCTGTTCTCCAATGCGAAGACTCCTTTGGTTTTCTTTCCTGGGGCTCATTCTTTGTGGAGATCCAGATTCCACTAACTTTTATTAAGCCCCTATGATGTAGCAGAGAGAGTGAAAGGCTGTTTCACATGTATTCTCATTTATTCGCACTTCATTCCAATTTTACAGATATGGAATTGGAGTTTAGAGAGGGTTAGTAACTGGACCAGCATCATGTCATTGATTAACGGGGGAGGGGAGGTTTAAATCTAGGTATTGGATTTCATGGCCAATATGTGCTCCACACTGCTTTCCTCACATCAGCATCTCATCGCTCATTCCTCCATTCAGTACATTTAGGCATTTGTTTGCTTATTTATTATTGTTTCCTCTCTTAAAATTTAGGTTCCTTGAAGACAGAAACTTCATCTTGGTCTCACTGAATTTCCAGCACGTAAACCTCAGCCTGTATTCATTCTATATTAGTTCTAAATAACAGTTTTGAATTATGCAGCAGAGAGAGATCATGGGTGTTAAAATGAAGGATTAACTACTTTTTAGCTGAGTGACTCTGACCAGTGTCTCAACTTCTCTGTTCCTGTTTGTATATTTGTGAGGATTAGAATAGAAGTTGGCTCATATAAACTAAGTGTTAACTATTCTTAACTACCTGTTGAAGGAATAAAATGTTTTGAGTGCCTACTATGTGCTAGACTAGGGAAAGAGCAGCCAACAAAACCTTCACTGTCCTAGTCCCCATGGAACTTAATAGTCCAGGGAAAGGCAGGGTTGGAGAAAGGGACACATTTTGTGAGGAGGGAGCTCAGGGTGCTGTGGCAGCATGCAGGACAGGGTCACGGGTGGCTTCTTGGAGTAACCCAGGTGTACATGGAAACCTGCAGGCCAGGACCCAGACAGAAGGAAAAACTTGTGCTAAGTGTCAAAGGTGAGGGCAGGATGGCATGTTCTTTCAGTAAAAAGTCTTAGTCATACATAATGTAAGACCCCAATGAAAATGGTTTCAGTGATAAGGAAATATGTGTCATTTCAAGATCAAGAAGAATAGGTTCCGGCGTTCCAGGGTTGGTCAGTTATGTGGCTCAAATTGTGTCTCCAAATTCTTCCATTCCACTCTGCCTTTCTTTGTGCCTTAGCCTGTCTTGTTGGGGTGGTGTCTTCTTGGGGTCCCTCCATGGTTCCAAAACGGCCTTATAGGAAGACAGCCAAACACCACCTGCCTGGTTTAGAAAAGGAAGAAAAAGTTTTCTAGACGTCTCTGTCTCCCCCTCAGGTCTTATTGTTCAGAATGGCATCACGTGCCCTTCCCTAAACCCACCACCAGCAAGGGGAAGAGTGCCATGTGGGCTTGGAGGGATCAAGATTAATTCTCTCGGGTTTGGGACCTGTCTCCCATAAATCTGCAGTTGCCTGATACTAGGATGAAACTCAGTTTACTCTAGAAGGATGATGGGACCTGAGGTGTGGATGCTACTGAGTCAGATAACCAAGAGAAACCCTCCCATGTCTCCTTTGCGCTTTGAACCCCTTGCAGCCAGGGAGATGCTGACCTGAATATCTTGTCCCCTTGGGAGGTCATAAGAACACTGACAATGTTCGGATGGTATTAATCCAGAGAAACAACAACAACAACAAAATCTCTGGATCTGCTTTTTGGACCATGCAGTTTTATTTTCTAGAACACTCCCTCACATTTTAGTGAACTTGGGTATATGTTTGAAGGTTTTTCTTTCTATTATACAACCAGTTTCTCTCCTTAACTTGATGGGGTGATTGAAGGTAGGCATCTATGTCAGGAGGTTAGGCTGGAGTAGTGTGGGCAGGAGGAAAAGACAGGTCAGGGGCTCATGGGGTCGTCCATGTTCTTGTGGGGTGACTCCACTCAATGGAGCAATCTCCTGTCCCCAGAGCTCCTTGAGCCGGGACACAGATTGGGAGCTTAGCCCAACAGGGTAGCCTTTCAAAGGAAAGATTTTTGATGTCCCATGTCCCCCATCCTTCCTCTAGACATCTGTAGTCCTGCCTGTCTGCAGTCCACTCATTTCTTAATTCACTGGGCCTACAGTCCAAACCTGGAGACCCTGGCCTGCTCCATTCAGTTACAGATGCCCACGAATACAGTTCCTGCTCCTTCTCAACTGAAGAAGAGTTGGACAAGATGATTGGCAGTGACTAGAACTAATATCTGTCGGGGCTGTGATACAGCCTCATGATCTGCTGATTTTATTTTAGCTTACTCGGTTCATCTGCCTGGACTCCACACCTTCCTCTCCAGGTCTACATTTCTGACTCTCGGTTTGTTTTAATGAGACCATTAGAACTCCTAGACTGGTTCTCTCCTTTGCTGTTTCTCCATCCCTGAGTGAAAGGGTCCAAGGGAGATCCAGTGTCTCCAAATTCAGATTGAATCCCCTTTTCTTCAGGCAGGAGGATGAGTGTACAACCCAGTTACTCCTTGGTCAACCTGTGGGCCTGGGGGTGTGTTTCTGATCTTTTTCAACCTCATAACTCTTTGAAGATTTCAGGCAGAGTGACACTGGCCTTTGGGGACAGAGACATTGTGGCCCATACTCTAGAAGTGGGGTTCACTTTATCCTCCACATTTCTGTCTGGCCTTCTTAATGGCCAGTGCTGTGAATTGGCCAGAGGTGGTGGCCTGGGGTGACAAGTACAGCCTGGGCCACTAACCACAGCAAAGTCCCCCGGCTCTTGTGGGCCCTATGACCTGGGCCTGCTGCTTCAGTGCTCCATGCCTCAGAGATGAAGTGCACCCTGGCACCATATACCCTTTCCTCGGAAACTTCCAGCATGTAGCCCACTGGTGTGGCATGGGGTGTCACCTGCTAAGCCAGAGAGGAAGGGAAGGAGTCCTCCTGTCACAGACTGGCTTCGTGCTTTGTTTACAGTGTATTTTTATCTCACTTTCAATTTTACTTTTTTTTTTCTTTTTTTCCTCCACTTCTGAAATTTAAATATTTGATGTCAGTTCAGTTATTTTTATGACAATCCTTTTTCCCTTCCAGAAACAGAAAGCGAGAGAGAGAGAGAGAGAGAGAGAGAGAGAGAGAGAGAGAGAGATACAAAACCCACTGGGGCATCTGTCTCCCACTTTTAATTAGTCCTCTTTTCTCTTGTCTGACAGTAGCCGTAGTAACTGCAGGGTGTTCAGTTCTAAACCCCCAGCCCCTCACCATCCCCCCACCCCCAGGGGTCTCCAGCGCTCCTAGCCGCTCCCACACCGTCCCACTCAGCTGCAACTAGGAGCAAGGTTTGGGTGAGGCAAAAGACTGATCCTGCAGCAAGCACCAATTTTGTTTTCTCCCCTTCATTTGTTGTAGACAGCTCCATCTAAGGAAGAGCTCACCTCAAATGAGAACCACCTCTAAATATTCCTCTTCAAGGCCCACATCTTGAGCGAAGGAGGCAAGGTTGGAGGCCGGTGCTGTGTGGTCTAGCCCTGGTTTCCCCTCCCAGCTGAGATAAGCTGTGCTCAGGCTCCTTAGTGAGGAGGGGCTGGAAGGGCAGAGGCCACTCTGGTGGGAGGGATGGGATGGACTTCAGAGAGATTCTTTGGTCATTTACTCCTCCTCCTAGTGCAGCAGACTTTCCTCCAAGCCCTTGTAAATAGAAGGTCATTGGGTTTCCTTTGTCACCAGTCTGGTCCTTAGGCCTATAAGGAAAAACAAACAAACAAACAAACAAACAAAAAAACCCCACTGTGCCCCAGTTTGCAAGCCCCTCTGCAAGTCCTGACTGCACTGAGCAGTGGGCCCCTCCCTTCCCACCTGCAGCCCAGGTGAGCCAGAGGAAGGCATTGCCTCTGGGCCAAGAGCAGAGGCCTCACTCACCTTGTTACTATGGAGAAGGGGACATGTGTCTTTTGTGGGGATAGTGCATTTTCAAATTCGTAACATTTCAGACCACCTGCCTGTGGTGTTGCAGCCCTACTATATCTTGTGAAGCAGGAAAAATATAGAGAGGAAGTTTTGCTTTCTTTCTTGGAAAACATAACTGATGTTCTAGAAGGTTAAATAATGTGCTCAGGTTAATGCCTCTAGAGGTCTTTGGGGCAAGAACCCAGGACTTGGCTGGTCTTGGGCAAGAACCCAGGACTCTTGATTCCTCATCCAGGCCTCTTTCCACTGCATCCCATTGATGGAAGGGCCTGGAATCCCAATCGAGTGATACCTTTGCTTCTTCACATTTTCTGCACTACTGCCGGGGCTCCCACCTCACCGCCTGGTTCTTTTCTGATGGTCACTTACAAATTCTGTGTCCCCTACTCCATCAAGTCCTGAGCTGTGGACAAGACAGGTGACCTGGGGTGGTGGACCCCCAGGTGTTTGGGGAAAAATGTATGAGCTGGGAGGTGGCTGAGGAACACATGCTCCATATTAATCTTTATTTCAATGAAGTTGTTTGAGTTCATGCTTTATTGCGGTGCTTTAAAATAATGTGTTTCTAACGGTGCCCCCGGGGGTAGCACTTGCACTTTTGAGATCCTATTGCTGGAGTGGCTCAGGAGACCAGCCACAATAATAGAAAATGAGGCACCCCCTGGTGCACCATCTGAATTTATAATAGCAATTTCTACGATGCCCCCAGGCCAGCTCTGTTTGTATTTGAGAACATGCAAGAGAGCTTGGCGGTGAGGGGGTGGCTCCTCCCTTCCTGCCCTGTTTTGATCCAAGCTCCTCTTTAACCTGGTGAAAGGTCCTTCCTGGCCTCCTATAGTGACTGTTGTTTTTAGTCTCAAAGGAAAGGGCCCCTCCTGGCCGCTTTGGTTTTAGTGCGGGCAGGGAGGCGATGGAGGGAAGTGGCCTCCGCCTGTCTATCAGCCACTTCTCTGCTTCCTCCTCCCGCCTCTCAGCACCCTGTGTGCAAAGCTGAAAGTCCCTCAGAGGCCTCCTGTGCCTTCACCGTCAAAGCGGTGAAATATGAAATGACAACATAATGAAATGGACTTGGTCTCATTAAGATTCCGAATGGCTGTCGTTTTTTTTTTTTTTTCCTTCATCTCTCCAACTCAGCCAGAGACCCACACCACCACCGTGCAGAAGGCAGAAGTGGGTCAGTGCTGCCGGGGCTGGGGGCGGGGGTCTGGCAGGAGAAGCAGGGATAAGGGGCCAGCGTGGTTCAGGCTGGGACAGCAGGACCAGGGACATATCTGGGGACTGAAGAAGAGCTGAATCATCCATCAGAATTTCTGGAAACAAGAACACAGGGTTCGGCTGGTGCCTTTGGAAACTCACCCACACAGAAAGCTTTTCTAGACCCAGGAGAGGGACACGGGTGGGATGGTTATATGAAGACAAGAAATCCCCATCTCCTTGCAAACTGCCTAGTGATTTCAAAGCAAATGCCCTGAAAATATTTGATGTAAAAAAATGAACAACAGCACCCCCTTTCCTTCATCCAATAAAAATAAGCCCTGCTTTATAAAATGCGTAAGCAGTGTGTGTACAAGAGCTAGACATTCTCCATGGTATTGTGCATGTCATTTTGCCTCATGACAGACAGAAGCCCATGAGCAGAGTCAGGGCCATTAATTTATTCATTCATAAACCAGGCATTACCGCCTTCCTACTATGTGCCAGACATTGTGAGAGGCACCAGAGATCCCCAAGAAGCAGAGGATTTTGCTTCTACCTTCAAAGAGCATACAGTCCTTTGTGTGTGTGTCCTGGGAACAGAACTTCATCTCTTTGCTTTCTTCTCTGGTGTAGACAGGGAGCTCCTTAGGCCAGTTTATCTGTGAACTGCTCTCATTCACAAGGACTCTTTAGGGGCTTCCTGGAAGCAAAGTTTAAGCCAGTGGTTCTCCTCTGAAGAGAAGTTAAGTGCTTTGCCCAGAGACAAGACTTGAGGGCATCCCAGGAATCAGCAAGACCACACCCAGCACAGGCTATAGGATCTAAAAGAGAAAGCTCCTTTGAGAGGTGAACACAGGAGCAACCCGCTCTCACAGAGGTACGTAGGAAATTGTTTCCCCAGGGTTCCTCTTACCATGCCCAGCTGCCCGGGCACTCAGAGGTCACTGCACTATGGTCCAAGGGGGCCTGACTGCTGCTGGTGGAAAACCTTGGTGTCATCCACATGGTGCTTGTCCTGCAGGAATGCAAGATGCTAGAGTTAGGGGGTCATAGAAGCCTCCAGCAAGATTTACAAGGAAGACCTCGGAGGCCAGGCAAGGAGTAGCAGGGTGAGAATCCCTACAGACAGCCCCTGAAAGATGGATATGTGAAGTTGTAATGATGAAACCAAAGCTGGAATGAGATCCCAGACACTGAGAGATACCTGTAATGGGGAACATCTGCAGGGGAAAGCTTCAGAGACTGAGCAGAGCTGGGCCAAGAGAGAGGCCACATGGGCTGTGGCCCACAAGGCCAAAGGGCCAGGGCTGCTTAAGCCCTTTGGAGACAACATCTCATTGCCATGTGACCCAGATGCGGGATATGGAGCTACAGGAGCCAATGTTTGATCAGCTGGGTTTCAGTCTTGTTTTGATCCCATCCCTTCTTTCTGTGTCCCTAGTTGTTCCTTTTGGAATGGATGTTTACTCTCTGCCATTTTTATTGGGTATATGTAATTTGTTTTTTTTTTTAATTTTTGCTGGGACTTGCAGCCAAGAACTTGCTTTGAGTCTTGGAGGAGATTTTGGAGTTGGACTTTGGGGCAGTGCTGAAACTGTGGGGACTTTTGGAGATGGACTGAGTGCATTTTGCATTGTAACATGGGCATGAGCTTTGGAGGCCAGTATGAGTGTAAGGGTTGGCGTATAAGGTATCCTCCCCAAAGCTCATATTAGGCAGTGCAGAAATGTTCAGAGGTGAAGTGCGTTGACTAAAGCAAATGGGGGAAAAGCTGTATCTTTCAGCTGTAGAACCTCAGAGGTTTGAGAAATTAGAGTTTGAACCAGTGCTCTCTTCTAACGTGGCCAGTCTCAGGCTCAGGTGCCTCCACGATGTCCATGTGTAAATACTTAACACCCTCCCTGGGGCCCTTAGGCAGCCCAGTTGAGATTTATTTTTATAGCTAGAGAATTGGAGAATATGGGGTAAGGAAGTAGCTAGAATGAATCTTATTATTATTAATTTTTTTTTCTTTTTAAAGCAATAGCTTCAAGAAGAAGGGCTTGTTAGCCCAGAAAAAAAGCCTTAAACCTTTGTCATTAGGCTAAGGGTATGAATTATTATACATTAACCCCTCCCCCAAAAGTTTTGCTGATATAGACTGCTCGTGTGGAAGCTGACAGAAACCCATATACCATGGAGGTGGGGTGGCTTTGAGAAGCCACAGAGGCGGGGTGATCTCTGTGATGGCAGGATTATGGGCCTGTCTGGGGCCAACTCTCTCATGAGTTCCAGACATCTGACCTCATGACCCTCACGACCCAATGACCTCAGGTGGACCTTTGAGTGCCTCCCTGACCTCTGCTCCTCTTGCTGTCTCTCCTGTCTTTCCTGGTTGGAACCTCCAGCTCGCCTTGCCATGCTGTTCTTGGAACCATGGAGTCTGAAGACCCAGGCCTCCTGCCCTTCCTGCCAATGCCCGAGTGGCCCTCTGCTGCCCCCACCTGCCAAAAGTCCACACTAACCATAGAGGTCTGTGAGTCCTGCCCCACAGGGCTCAGGTCCAGACACTGTTTCTATCATGAGCCTGGTATTGTCCTTACAGACGAGGGAACTAAGGCTTAAGATAAGTTAGTCCCAGAGCACGAAGGAGCAGAGATAAGTTCAAACTCAGAGTTGGCTGTTTCTCTTAAGCCTTTTAGGTCTGGCAAGAATATCAGCTACAGGAAAAAATGAGAAATGATCTGGGAGAAGTAGAAATTAGGCACTGTGTCCTCTGTGTCCTGAGAAAGAGATAACAGGAAGACTCAATGATCATTCAGGATGCGGGACTTCGAAATAACATGCTCTCATTTCTCTTCCTTCTCATCAGCTCTCCATTTTGTCAATGGTGTGGGTATCAGGAAAACCAAGGATACTCAGCCCACTTACAGCTTAAGAATCAGGAATAAGAGAAAGCAAAGGACCCAGACTCCAGTAGTCTGATCAAGGTGGCGAGATTATAATCCATCCATCAAAATTTAGCAAAGAAATCTTCAGGGAACTAAAAACATAAAGTGAGGGGTACAGCGGATGAAGGATACGCAAGGAATTGGAAAATAGGCCCCAGCACCAATCTCTCCCAGAGGATCCAGTGATGGGGCAGGTTCTATCTGAGACTCAGCAGCCTTCATGTCCTCCTCCTGTTGGTTAGATTCATTTTGAAGGATGATGGAAGTAGAGAATGCAGGTGCCTGCTGGGGAGTGAGTGACAATTGCTCCTAGACAGGCAAGAGAGACATCTCTCTGGCATTAAGATTACCAGTACTTCCCCCAACAGAAATTGAGATGTGCGCAGTTCCTAATGGGAGGGAGTGTGCACTGATCCTTGTATGATGCTCCGAGTGTACACAATTGTATGCACACATGCTTCTGTGTCCGGTCATGTTCACATCCACACTCTGCATAGTTACCCTTGGCAATGCATTAGAATAATGGATCCAGGACCTGAGGCTCAGGAAGGCAGTAGAGAGTTGGTAGTTAAGGGTCTGAATTTTTGAGAAAAAGCCAGGACTGGTAAAATCAAAAAAGAGATCTGTAACTCTCAAAAGGCTAGAAGTCACGTTCAAGTTCTGATAAATTTGCTGGGATGAGACATGAACTAAGTCACCTGAGGTCAAAAGTAGAGTCCCAGATCTGACCATCAGCTGGACAGATGCTGCTAGTGGTACAAGAAAGAATGACAGAGGTGTGCTCTGATCATAAGGTAAAGCCTCATCCTGTTTACTGCTGGGGACTGGGGACTTATTTAGCCAGTAACACTAGAAACTTCAGGCCATCTCTTCTTCCTCCCTCCCCCCAATTATCAAACTGGTGAGAGAAAATCAGGATCTGCAAAGGCTTGGCCATTTCCAAGTTATTTATGATCCAAGATTTCAGGTAAAAGATGACAGAGGAAAATATTATGTCTTGCACTTTGTATTGTTAAATTTTGTTCTATCATTCATTTACTAAAAAATGTATTAGGAAGCTGTACTACATGATGCTGCGCATTCAAAGATGAAAAAGAGAGACACTTGCTCTCAAGGAGTTTATGGTCTGGAGAGGGAGGAAGGGAGCAAACACATATCTCTAAGGTAAGTTAAAAATACTTTGCTGAGAAACAGAGGGAAAGAAGCAAATAGTTCTTACGGGTTATGAACAACTTTGTGCAGGAGGTGGCCTCTGATCTGGATCTTGGAGCATGAATACAATTTTAATTGGGTGGGGAGATGGAGAGGTGGAAAGCATCAGGAGGGAATTTGGGGATGAGGGAACAGTATAAGCAAAGGCACAGAGGTGTGAAAGTGTGTAGCAAGTCTGAGAAAAGGCAATTAATTCAGTGTGGCTAGCATTTAGAATGTTGCTGAGGAGACAAGACCGGAAATGCTGAGTATCTCCAGGTAATTATATAACACTTCCACTTAAGTTGGCTGGTAGGTAAAAGATCTAGAAGAGCACCAGGTATAGAAATCATGATCTAAAGCACACATAGTTGTTTCAACGCATTTTCACTATTCTCTTTCACTCGAAGCTATGTATACAACCAATTTTTTGAGAGTATATACATGCCTATGTGTAAGCTCACACTGTCTTCTGTGCCAACATACTCTCTGACCCTCCTGAACATCTGTACCCCACCACCTGACCTCCAGTGTGTGACCCCCTCAGTAGTGTATGCAGAAGGCTGAGTGACCATTGAATAAATGTCATTGAGCTCAGTTGGAGGAAGCAGAAATGCATTGCAAACCAGGCGCAAAGTGATGCAGTCTGCAAGTGGGCTAAAATAATTTCAGACCCCGGACCTCCTGCTAGAGTGAAAAATGTCGTTTATTGGAGGGAAGCTTAGAATTAATCCTCCAAAATGATAGTAAAGTGAATTCTTTCCTGGATCTGCTGTGATTGCTCTTCTTCCCATTTCTGTCGCTTCTTATTATTGTAATGAGTTCTGTTCTCCAAAATGGATAAAGTCACCAGATAAGATCACTTTTGTCTGGTGCAGCCAAGTTGATCTGATCACTGTTCAGATTGTGGCTTTTGAATTCACCTTGGCCATTGAACTTCTTGGGGTGAAAGGGAAATAAAAGTGCCTAGTTGGCACAAAAGTAACTGCAATCATTAGTCAGCTGTCTCTAGGCCCCTCTCCTACCGCAGGACAGTAGATGCTTTGGGTATTACTTGGACTTTAGGGCACTTGTATTGGGATCTACTGTTTGAATTGCAGCAGAGATAGTTTCACTAGGGGTCATCGGTGTGCAGTCTGGGTGACACTCACTGATGTGAAAGATGTGAGCGCTCCCACACCTGCTGAGCTGCAAGGGAGCTCTCCGTGGTGCTGAGAAAACCGCTGCATGAAGTGGGCAGCTGGTGGGAGCTCTCCGTGGTACTGGAAAAATGCACATCTACAGGAAATGGAGGGGAAATTGTCCACAAGAGCTCCCAGGATCATTTTTCTTTGCCCCACAGGAGGACTGAGATAAACCAGACTAGCAAGCTGTTGGTGGGTAGTGGATGGATGTCTACCCTAAAAACTGATGACCATTTTCACATATGCTCTTATTGTATTGCCTACTGATTGTCTTAGAATGCTTCATTTATTTAGTTTTCTTTTGGGTGTCAAAGGTGTGAAAGTAGATGCTTGGAGAAGTTTCAGGGAACGTACTGCCATCCACCTGAAGCACAGACATAATGAGGAACCACAAATTATATTCCACAAATATTTGCTGGATATGTTAATATGCTAGATACGTGCAAGGTGCCCAGCCTTGGGCAAACTTACAGCTCACACAGGAATCCTGACTCTGGGTAAGATGCTTTTTTTTGCCCTGACAAATACTGATAGCTGGTGACCAAGAGCTCTGAACTTCAGATAGTGCTTCTAGCCAAGAAGAGGCCTGGGGAATGTCATGGGCATTCTGGGTCTCCCTTTGTTACTTCTGAAAACTTAATGTGAGTGTTGTACAGAGGGCTATTGTGTGCCCTGAAGGGGTTCTACGGGAAGCAGAGTTTTCTGTTTTCTATAGGTACTGAATCTCTCTCTCTCTCTCTCTCTCTCTCTCTCTCTCTCTCTCTCTCTCCTAGATTCTCTTCAAGCTCAGGCCTGAAATCAGCTTCTGATAGAACCTGCTCCCTCACTTTGCACAGGGGTCTCAGCACTGATTGCTCTAAGAAGTGGTCTGGGAGAGTGCCTGATTCTGATATGTGCATGAAGGTTCACACATGCACCTGGAAATGAAGATGATAGTATTTATACCACACTTACTATATTCTGTGATTTGTTCTGAGTGCTTTACATAGATTGAATTATTTAATTATCACAACTATTTTCTGAGGCAGGTACTATTATTATAACTATTTTTAAAGATTATGAAAATGAGGCACAGAGATGTATTTAACTCACCAAAGGCCACACATCTGGTTAATGGCGGAGCTGGGATTTGGTACTAGGTGGTCTGCTTTCACAGCCCATTCTCTTAAACACCATGCCATTAAAAAATGGAAGATTACAACTTCCTGGGAAGTGGTTACATGTTTCCCTGAAGCTAAAAATGAATATTTTATGACACAACTTTCTCCTACTCTCATGTCCTCCCTATAGCAAATGTTTCTCACCTCATTTTACAGCCTGCCTTCTAAGAATGAAAAACCTTAATGACACTTCTCAAATTTTATTTTCCTTTTAGTTAAAATTTTACCAAGTAATATTTAATCACATTATCATAGAAAATATGCATGCATGATATACTCCTCCTCATTCAAGATTTGGGTCAAAAATTTTTTTTTTCCAGTGAGGTCTTCCTTGGCTATGTAGTGTAAAATGACTCTTTTATTTCCTAGTCACTTTTTGTCATGCCCAGTGATTTTGTTTTCTTTATAGTAATATCACTATTTGAGTGTCTCACTTGTTCATGTGTCTTATTGTTTTCTATCCATCACCCGTACTAGAATATAAGGTGTATGAAGACAAGAGCTGTGTCAATCTTGTGTCTGTTGCTGTTTCTCTTCTAATGGCAGTGTGATATGATCAATAAGTGAACCCATGTTCCAGAATAGTCTGTGTGGATGGGAGATTTAATGAAGTCCTTTAGATCAAGATAGATTTGCAAGAGCAAGAATTACCAGTTCTTGGGAACCAAAGAAAAGAGGTTTTGGTGGTGCTGTTTGTGAGCCTGGTATTTCCCTCCCTCCCTCCAGTGTTTACTTCATACTGAAGATAGACAGGAAGGAAGAAGAGGTGTGGATTAGCATGGTAAAGAAGTTTGCCTGGGGCTGGGGTTGTAGTTCAGTGGTTGAGCGCTTGCCTCGCATATGGAGGAACTGGGTTCCATCCTCAGCACCACATAAAATAAATAAATAAATAAAACAAAGATATAGTGTCCATCTACAACTAAAAACAATTTAAAAAAAGAAGTTTGCCTGACTCAATGGGATTTTCATCTATATTCTTGACTTCTCCATTAAGTAAGAAGGCTACCTTGCCTTTCCAGGACCTACAGCACAGAAATCCCATCTCTAGTAGCATAATCCTCACCTGCTTCAAGTCTAAGCAGAAATGCTAAGAGGAGGTGAGACCTTCAATATTCAAAGTGACCCACACTTGATACTTGGATTAGAAGACAAATTGGAAAAGAGGTAACAGAACATGGAAGAACAGAGAGTTAATATTTAAAAACTAAAAATGTGAAGCCACTGATACATTTGGATTCTTTGGGGGTGGTTTATTCATATTTGGTTGATTTTTCTAGACTTCCAGATAAATTTCTTCCCAGATTTTGGCACTCAGTGCCCACTTACTCATTTACCAGAGTAAATGAAAATGCAAAGTAGAGAGAAGACGGGAACAAGTTAATTCAGACATTGGAAGCAGATGCATCCGAGCATTTGGTGGGGAAGAGGTTGATTCCCTGGTCCCCATAGTTACATGCCAGATTTTCATATTTTGAGGTTTCCTTAGTCAACGATTGCCCAAAATCTATTTTCACCACCAGTGTGCATAGGGCATTAATCACAGAAATCTGTTTCTCATAGTTATCCATCACACAGGGCTCTGGTTTGCTTACCAAGCAGCCGTCGGTGCAAGACTTCTATGTGCTAATGTCTGCATTTACCCCATATCCAATGGGGAGTGAAGGATGGGAAGGTTGAGAAGGAGGGCTTTTCTCAAGGGGCTGCAGACAAGAAAGGGTGGTCAGAGAAGAGAAAAAATTACTAATAAGGACAAGAGAAAGAAGGTAGGGAAATGAAACTCATTTCTAATAAAAGAAATTAGGGATGCAGGTCCTGGGGCTAGACCCTTTTGACAGACACTTTTGGTTAATGGGAAGGAAAAGAAAGTATATAAATGTGGAAGCCAGAAAGCCCTGGTCTGACTTCCCTCTTTGATACCTTTTCCAGCCTTAGAGAAATCTATTAAGTATTGAATGAGATACTGTATGTGAAATGTATGGTACAGAATAGATGCCAACAAGTAGAAATCATTATAGGCTTCATAAGTTCCCCAACCTTTTTTTTCAGGAGGGTGGGGTATTGGGGATTGAACCCAGAGATGCTTAACCACTGAGCAACATTCCCAGCCCCCTTGTTACATTTAATTTAGAGACAGGGTCTTCTGAGTTGTTAAGTGCCTTGCTAAGTTGCTGATGCTGGCTTTGAACTTGCAATCCTCCTGCCTCAGCCTCCAGAGCCACTGGGATTACAGGCATGTGTTACTCCATCCAGCTCCCTGACCTTTAGAAAACATTATTTCTTGCATGTTTACTGAGGACCTTAAGGTGTTGAGCATGATTATAAAAATGTATCCCTAGCTTCTGGTGGCACACACTTCTGTAGTGAGGACTAGAGTAGCAGTCATCTTTAGCTTACAAGAATGGTGAGGTGACGTGGTACTATCATTCTGCATTTACCTAGCACCTACTTTGTATCTGGCCCTATTACCCACTTTGTAGGAATGGAGTATGCTTGTCTGAAGAACTGCTAATGTGCTTAAGGGATGGAAGTTTAGAACGCCAGGCTGAGTTAGGAAAAGGACAAAAAGAAAAAAAAAGTTTCATTGATATGTTCAAGTCATGAAGTCGCATAGGGCAAGATACCAGCTCCAGAAGTGGACAGGGGTGGACTTTCCAGGTGAGTGGGGGTTCCACATGAGAGAGGGTGAGAATGCAGGGGATCGTAAGCATGCGAGCTCTAGAAGTTGTGGACTGAGGGGATGAAGGTGGAATGAATGGGAAGGGAAGAGAGGAGCGGAGTCACAAGTTGCAGGAGAGTGTTTCCAGCAGTGGGCTGGGAAGCCGAGCAAAGAGCTGGGGGCGGCTGAGTGGTATCGGGAAAGCAGATGGTGATCCTAGAGAAGGAGGGTGCAGATGGCAGTGGTGGTGAGGAGGCAGCGTGGGGTGAAGAACAGTCCCAGCTTGGCCACTCCCGGGAGGGGAGAGGCTGGAACACAAGACTCCCCACGCTGGGTGAGCTCTGTGACTCATCTGGCCCTCAGTGGGGCTTTGACAAGGGTACCGGGAAGAAAGACACAGGAGTCGCTGTGGTTCTCTGTGATAGACCTTGGAGATTAGGCATGAACTGTAGGTGTCCAGGAAACCCTGGTGAGGAAAGAAGTTTCCTTTACCAAGAAAAGAACAATGTACCCTGCTATAATCAAATCCAGGCTCCCAGGTCAAGTTTCCACGCCTGCTCCGTCTTGGGCAAGTCATTGGATTGCTCTTAGACAGTTTCTTCTCTCATTGACTAAAAAGGTGGATGAGGTGATCTTCGAAAATCCTTTTAAGTTATAAAATTTTGCGATGCCAAGAAAAGGTCTGGATTGTGGTGGAGAGGGCAGACTTGTAACTCTATGATGATCAGAGTCCCATAGGAAGAATGACTGAGAAACACTGAAGGTAGATTCTAGGCACTGTTGCCTAAAATGTTACCAGGAAAATGATGATGGCTTAATGTAAATGATGTCTCTAAATAATAAAACCATCCAAACATGAGTTGGATTGCTTTTTTAAAATGTCTTTATTTTGTTTACTTATTTTTTTTTTATGTGGTGCTGAGGATCGAACCCAGTACCTCACGTGTGTGAAGCGAGGGCTCTGCCACTGAGCCCCAGCCCCAGCCCTGGATTGCTTTTTAAGAGAGTGAGCTTTCGGTCACAGGAAGTGATCAATTTAAGATTGAATGACGACATTTTTAGGGTTGTTATAAAAGGAATTTCTTCTCCAGTCCCCACCTTCTTTCCTCTCTTCCATAAAGAGACATTTTACTTTTCTGCAGCTGAGTATATGATGAAGTGATAAACAATAGTAAATTCCATCCAGCATGCATTTCTTAGATAACTGTATTTCATGATGCTTAATGTAAATGAGTTTCTGGTGGAGAAAATGGAGTTTTGTGGTAAAATAACTTTGGAAAATACTAGATTAAGCAAGGTTAAATAAGTTCCTTTACTGTAGACTTCACGGAGACTTAAATATGTGAATTTTAATATTTAAATTTATAATGTTATAAATTTCCTAAGTATATTTGGCAACGGGCTATTTTCTACAGAGCATCTAAAAGGAATAGGGATCTACTGAACTAACTTTGAGAAGCATTGCTTTAAGCAACAGTTTTTTTTTGTTTCAAGACCTTTGCCCTTAGGAAAAAGGATACTGCAAGTTCTCTGTTACCCTTGGCTAGGGCAGATGATGAAGCCTAATTTGGAATCTTAAGCCTTAGGAGAGAAAGTGGGAGGCTGGCTGGTGTCTTTAGTCCCCATCCACTGGTGACCTGAGATGAGTCTTCCTCATGTCTCAGTTTCCTACTTGTCAAATGGGGAGAAATAGTTCCAGTCCCACGGGTTTAGGGCTGAGGTGTCACTGATGGAGTCTAGCTCATACGGCATTTGAATTTGAATCACACGGGGGCATCCTGTCCACAGGCAGATTCTGGAACAGTGGATCCCTGGGATGGGGCTGAGATTCTGCACTCCCAACACACTCCAGCCAATGCTGCTGTCGCTGTGCCCACACTTCCAGTTTTGAGGGACTAGGAGGCCATACAACATAGCCCTGGTCAGGAGCGTGTCCCCCTGTGGAGCAGCAATATGCTTCCTGGCGCTTCTCTTCTCCCTGGAGATCTGGTCTGTGCTTTCCAAAAGTATTATTCACGTGGGAAAATAAACTGGGCATCCCTCACGTATCCCTGTGGCGAGGTTCGCCCTGGCCCCCTCCACGGGGAATCCCTCTTCCTCTTCCACTTCCCCACCCCCATGGCCTGCGGCTCCCCAGTTAGTTAAGCTATTTTTTGAGTTTGAGTTACAACCATTTCAGACGTATTTTTAACTACGTCCTGTTCAAAAAGCTGTTAGCATTTGGCAATCATTCCATCTTCAGCTTGAATCCTGGGGAAGATTTTTTTCCCCCCTCTCCACAACCGGGCAAAGTATATCATTTAAAAATAGTTCTAGTGCGTGGGTCAGAGAGAATAGTTGCTGGGGATGGGGACAGGGTACCCTTTGGACTCCGCCACCCCCACTCTCCAGCTGGGTCTGCCCTTCCTGCCTGCACCAGAGGCTGAGTACAGTAGGGACAGGCATCCACATGGGCTTGGTTGATCTCTGCCAGTGGGATTGCCAGGAATGGCAACAGAGTTGACATTTTTTCCTGCCCACACTCCTGAGATAGGCCGGAAGCAGCACCTTACCGTTATCATAATTAGGAGGCATTTATAAAGGGGCTTCTAGGGGAGTGCCCCTGGAAAATTGCTTTATTTATTTTTATTTGCAAACACTGATGTAGCTTTTACATCATAAAATAAACTGAGTACTTGACAAATAATTTAATCAATTTGAATTGTTAAATTTTTATTAATTTAAATTGTTAAGTTATTTAAGATTTTTAAATCATGAATGGAAATCATTTAATTCTCACACAGTCCTATGAGGTCAGTGCTCTGGTTAGCCCCTTGGCAAAAAGTGGAAACTGAGACAACGGAGCGGTCAAGTGCCTTGCCCAAGTCCCCGGCTGACACACCTGGCATTGGAGTACACCCTTTGCCACTGTACTGGGCTATTTCTTCTGGAGATGCGTGTCCTGCCTTCTCTAACAGTGGCTGCATGAGCCCAGCCCACTCTGAGCTACCCAGTGGGAGGAATGAAGTTTAAAACAGACAAGAACTTCCATCATAGACTAAAGAAGATGATGATTTTTTAAAAAGCAACCATCAAGTATTCATAGGTAACTGTCTCTCAAACATTCAAACCCATTAAACACTCCAAATAGACCTGGACCATGTTAAAATCTGATCCCCAAGCAGGAAATTCTAGAATTACTCTGAAAATTATTGGAGTGGGAGGAAACAGTTTTCTCCTCAGTTTCTTGTCAAGTGTTTTGTTGGTTTTTTTTTGTATGTGTGTGTGTATATGTGTGTGTGTATGTGTGTGTGTGTGTGTGTGTGTGTGTGTGTGTGTGTGTGTGTGTGATATTCTGTAACCATCGGTCTGGACCAGTTGCTTGCTCCTGGGTGCTTGGGGAGAAGGACGCAGCAGCCTCTGGGCAGGCAGCTCACTCCCCCCCCCCCCACCTCCCCAGGGCTGGAGTCCTTTACCAAGTGCTGATTCCTCTGAGCTGCCAAACTCCTGCTGAATTCAGGGAGAGAGCTGAGAGGTTGCTACTGGCTGCAAGCCCTTGAGACCATTTTATTTCCATGGAATAAGCAGGATGCTCCGAGTTGGAAACAGCTGGGAGCTGACCTGCTCAAGGCCTGAATGCCCAGGCTCCCTGTGGGCTTGTGTCCTCACACAGGCAAATCCCACGTTCGCTTGTCCTCCTTCCTTCCGGGGCCAGACACGGTCGTCCAGATTGGACACTTGCCTCTCAGGAGTCCAGAAGCACCGCTCTTGTCGCCCCATGACTCACTGCTGGCCTCGTGTCCTGTTTTTCGGGACCTGGGGCCAACTCTTTTAGTACAAGTCCCCTCCTTCAAGAGTCCAGGCCCCTCTGTAGCACTGTCCACAACGCACAGCATGCGTCTAATAATACTGATTAGTAAGCAATCATTTATTAATAACACCGGAATTATCATTGCATAGGAGCTGGGAAACCAAACTCCAGCAGGCTGACCACGTAGTGAGCACAGCACTTCAGAGACAAGAGGAGAGAGGAGTTGAGGGAATATTTGCAAGGGAACTTGGACAAAATGCTCCGGGCCCATCGCCTTGGAAGCCGGTGTTGCAATAAGGAAGGTGGGGACTTAGTGACTTAGAAAAGAACACACTGGGGGCAGGATGAAGACTGGAGAATTTGACCCAAGTGAAGTCCTGGCTGGGGAAATAGCAGAAATGTCTCATGTCTTATTCCAGCAACTTGGTCCTGGCTTGAGAGTCTTTTCATATTTCCAGGGTTGGTTGATAGAGTGGTGGGAACTCTGAAAGAAAAACCCATTTAATAGATGAAGAAACTGAGGCCATTGACAATTATCATCATTTTCCAAAGATGATTGAAAAGTGAAGAAGTAAATGAAGGACCTATGAAAACAAAGCTAAAAACCTCTGAGCCAAAGCAGCCCCTGTTTGTATACCAAGAGTCATTTGGGGTGGCAGGAATGGGTATGTCCAATCTGTTTATTTATAGACCCTGACTTTATAGGCATAGTCTTTTAATACATGTGTAGTTGCATATCTTTCAATAAATAACAATAAACCAACTTGCTGTGAGTAGTACATGAGATACTGCATTAGTGTCAAGCCACATACTAGTCTACCTGGCAGGAGGTAATAGTGCTAATGACCAGGCCTAATAGCTAGTAATACCCTGGTAAGGACAAGCCGCTTACTTATGGCCCATTTCCAGTCTGATTGATTGGTGCCTGGACCAGCTGAGATATTAAATATTTTAAATTCCACCCTAATAAGAACAACTGAAACTCTTTTTATTGGAGACTTTGCATGTGCCATTTGCAATAATAGGTGCTTTTGATATAATTCTCACAGGCAATGTTTGGGGATGGTACTGTGATCATTCCCATGTTATGGGATGAGAGAACTGAGGATTGGGATGTTAGTAACTTGGCCTAGGTTTCAAAGCCAACAAATGGTGGAGCTTGAGATTTACTGAGTCTTGGGATCTCAACCATGATACTGCTAAGTCAAGGGCTTGCAGGGGCAACTTGTAGCAGATCATTTTTCTTATTGTTTTTACTCATAACAACATTTTTTCCTGAATGTCATGGACAGCTTATCCTTTGGATTGGTATTTTGTTTTTCTGCTTTGCTGAATGCACTGGTCTGGCACATTTGAGAAGTCTGGAACAGTCCTCAGCCTGTTTTGCTCTCCCTGTGAACTGGGTACAGATCTCAGCCACTCAACCGAGGGCTGAGGGCAGATCGGGCTCACAAGAGAACCTTCTACTTAAATGACCTCTGGTTAAGGCCCTTCTCAACCCAGGTCAGTGATGAAAGCCTGGGATGTCCAGGGCTTCCATTGTGCCTCCTGAGTCTTCCCTTAAAAATGTAAGCATCATTGCTGACATGGTCCCTTCATTTGGGCAAACTGCTGATAATGTTTTTTTTTTTTTTTTTTTTTGCTTGTGGCTACATTACATGTTTGCAAGGAGACCCGACTTAATTCTCTTTGATGTTTTCTTTCTCTGCTATTTTGTACATATCCATCCTCACAAATCTGCAGCAATCCAGGGGAATGCCAGATCTCCAGAGTGAGCAGAGTGGTAGTAGTTAGCTAAAATGATATGGAGGAATGGGGTAAATTGAGCCCAGAGATTTCATGATGAAAGGCAGACTCAAAAGATACACTGGAGTTATTGAAAGATAAGAAATACTTAAAAAGCCTAAGAAACGACTAAATGGAACAAAATGGTAATAACAAGTATATTCAAAACATACAACAGTAAAGTAGGCCGGAGAGCAAAGGGGCTAAAAAAGTATGTGATGGTAGCTATAGTCACGCCCTGATGAGCTAAAGCATTAACAGTGACATGATGAAATAAAGGAATGCCAACTATAGGGGGCAGTCCAAAGTTAATAATCCTGTGCAGGGGCAAAGGCAGACCTTTGGGCTGAGGTGGGGAATATTCGTGAAGGACTTCTTTGGGTAGGTGTTCTTCTGTGTATCTTACTGGATTCTTGCAGCGGTCCTAGGAAGTCAGAACAGGTGTTATCTCCATTTTATAGATGATGATGTTGAAACTCAGAGAGGAAGAAGAACATTATCTAAATCGCATAGCATTTAGGTGGCTCAGCTGGGACTGGAACCCAGGTATGTATCAACCTCGAGGCTGTCCTCTGGACATTCAGTGGTCTTCTTGCTGTGCTATCCCTGCTGGGCTAGTGTTTGCCAGAGAACGCCCATGGGGCTGGCACCTGCAGGGTTCTCAGTGCTGAGCCTCCCTTTGGGCTCATGCCCTCAAACCCCATGAGTCCCTCAGGTCTCTTCCTGCTACTCCCAAAGGTGACCCTAGAGCTGCCCTGGTTGTTTTCACTGTGCCTTCGGAATTTCCTTCCACTCTTGAGAACAAACAGCGTGCACAGGCTTCAAGGAAGGCCTAGGAAAGGTGTAGGGTCAGGGCAGTTCAGGTCTAGAGCAAACAGGCGGGAGAGCAGATGCTAGATATGGAATTAATCCATTAAAGCATATTTGTTGGTGTTCCTGTATGTGCTGGGAACACTGAAGATTGGGGTGGGGGTGGCGGAAAGCAGACACAAGAAAATGAGATTATGATCTGAAAGGTAAAATAGACTGAAAAGTGGACTAGTAATACTAGAATTGCTGGACCAGACCAAATTGCCACTGGTCTATCTAGGACCAGACCAAATTGCCATTAGTCCAACAAGCTTGCCTTGAGATACCCATCTCTAGACCAAAATAGTCACTTGCTAATTGACAGTCCCAGAGATCTTCCTTGACATTGCTTTCTTGACTGTAATATGTCCTTGCTTCTCCATTGTGGATTCCTTGGGGCGGGAACTTGAGTAGACTCATGGGGTGTCCTGTGAACATGATGTCTGTACTATTAAAGTTTGCGGGGCTGGAGAAGTGCTAGGATGCTGGGAGAATGTCCAGTGAAGAGCAGAAATGCAAGAGCTACTATCCTGCATGGGAGGCAAAGTAGAACTGTGGCTAAGCCAGCAGGGCTCTGGAGTTGGGGTGACCCGACTTCAGTTTCATTCTTAGCAATGTCCAGCTGTGTGACCTCAGGGAACCTCTGTGAAGTTTAACTTCAATTTACTCAGCTGTAAAATGGACCTCAACTAGCTCCAGCCTCAGTGGACCAAACTAGACGACCCATGCACTGGCCTATTTTAAGGGCTCTACAACTTTCAGCACCTATTCTTGCCATTGGTGCTGGCTGCAGGAAGGACATACCAGTGTGGCTCTTAGAAAGGAGAGGCAGGAGAAGAAAGTGAGTTGGGACTGATCCTGAACCACTGTCTGATACTGAACAAAACCTTTGCCTTTGGTGCCACTGACTGTCAACCCTTATTTAGGCTTGACTGGGAAAATACTGCTGCACATACAGACTAGCTCATCAAGGCTGGTGATGGATTTGGGAGTACAGTGGAAATACTTAGGCTCTGAGCTCTTGGTGCAAACCAGAGGGAGTCACCAAAGCACTCGATCTTTGTCTATCTCTCTTAGCTTGTAGCCCCCTTAGGATAAGGTTGGCTTGTCCTAGGTTTGCCTTTCCTGCTAGGGACCCTTGGAGGGAAAGACTCATTTGTCACTTTCATTTCTGTGACTCTGGCGCCTTGACCTGTGCCTCATTCTGAACTAGCATTCAAAGTGCTTGTTGAAGGAATGAATTTGTGTCCTAGTTATAGCCTTGACTTCCACCAGATCCTCAAGAATTGCCCTGATTTTGCAAACAGGAGCGACTACTCAGGGAAACTGAGGCACATTTGTAGGTTAGAGTCCTCTCCATCCCATCTGTCTTCAGTGATACACGTGCATCCTTATTAACACTGGGGAATTGGTTTAGTCTGCTGAAGCTGTAAATGAGGATTTTGTCTTCATTTGAATTCCTGCTCCAGTTCTGGAGAACTCTCCTCTCAGGCTGGGGTGAGGGGAGAAGTGAGCTCAGATACCACCTCTTAGTCATTAGGGGCTGCAGAGAGCCCCTCCTTGATGATATCTTCTCAGCTGTTTGCAAAACAGTCAGGGAAAGAGATGAAGCCCTGAGCCAGGCAGCCTGGCTGTCTCTTTAAATGCCGGGGTCTGTGTGGGAGAGGGAGGGGCCAGCTCTGGAGTGCGTGAAATTCCTGGGCTCCTCCGGCAGTCTCAGGCTCAGAGCTCAGCCCTACACATCTCCTCTTGCATGCAACTCACTGAGAGGGAGAGACAGCGTGTCCTCCCCTCTCGCAGCCGCTGGCATCTGGAGCCACCAGGGACCTGCTTTTCGCACCTCCAATACCCCCTCCCTTTTTCCCCGCCACTCCCTCCCAGAGAAAGAGAGAGAAAAAAAGAAAAGGAGAAAGATTCTGGAATTTGAACCTTCCCAAAGAGGAAACACCCAGAAAACTCAGTTGATTAAACATCAAACAAACAGACAGATCCCAACTCTTCTGTTCAACTGGAAAGGTAAGATTTTGGGGGAAAAGACGGGCAGGCAGGATGAGAAACAACTCCAGGTTCTGTCTGTTCTGGGAAGAGGTTGCTCTTGCTCCTGAGAGGGTAGAAGTTTTCAGCTGGGAGCGACCAACCTAGATTTTTTTTTTTTTTTTTTTTTGAATGCTGGATTCGAGAGGCTGACCACGGGAATGGCTTTTCGACTCCTTTTTCTTTTCCATCAGTTTCTCCTGGAAGTTGGGTCCTTTTGCTTCAGATGTTGGAAAAGTCAGAGAATGTTTGAGATTTAATAGCTTCGTCTTTCTTTTTTTCTTTTTCGAGTCATTCTCCAAATATTTGCTCGGATTGTCGGTCTTAAAATGATGTGTGCTGGTCCACTTCATTTTGGGTAGATACTTTTTTGACATTTCGAAGCCACTTGCTCCCCACCCCCTCTTCCCTCTCCCCTTCCTGGGGAAGGGGCTAGTCAAAATGAGAAAGAGAAGGGACACTCTGAGATCACCAGAAGACAAAATAAAATCGAGACAGGGATTTCCCTAGCTGTTGAGGAATGGAGGTATGTATGTTGAGTATGTGTTGGGTTTGATTTTTTTTTTTTTTTTTTGGGAGGGTGTGTGAGGAGGTTGTTCTTGAGTCTGAGAATTCAGGTTGGACTCCTGCTATCTTGTTGTGACGGTGGGCACACTTGGGGAAGGTGAAAAGGAAGTGTGTGAGCGGTGTGCGCTCCTGTTTGGATCACTTACAAGGGAATCTTCCTCCTCTGCCTTCCATTTGTTTATATTAATGATTTAGTAGCAGCCTTGCCTGAAAACTTCCACTGTGTGTAAGCACTGTGGGTTTTGCCAGCTCTCAGTGACCTTAAAGACCGGTTCGATGTATTGTTATTTCAAGGCTTTGTGCTGTTCCCAGAGTTTCGGCTCTTTCCCTCTTTCTTTTTTAACCACAAAACTTAACTGCTTTAGAAACATCATCCTGATGACAAGGGGAAAAAGAAAAAAAATCTGTCCCCCAGCCCCCATCCCTTCCCAGGCCAGTGATGTAATACCAACCTATGGGCTCGGCTGCTTTGCAGGTGACTTGCCCTGTGATTACTTGTTAAAAAAAAAATAAAATAAATTTCTCCCTTCCTCCATTAAATGCCTACCTCTTTTGATCTGGATGCAGAAATATCATCATGCAATGAAGAAAATTATGTATTCTTTTGCGAACCATTATTTG
Source organism: Callospermophilus lateralis (assembly GCF_048772815.1). NCBI lineage: Eukaryota > Metazoa > Chordata > Mammalia > Rodentia > Sciuridae > Callospermophilus > Callospermophilus lateralis. Next base: position 26,029,889 of record NC_135307.1, on the reverse strand, counting down.
GGTTTAGGGAAAGTAGGTTTCCTCTTCCCTGATCTTTATTTTTATTTATTTTTTAAATGCAAAGGTCAGAGATCATTGAGAGCTAACCACTCGGATCGAATAAGATAGCTGGTAGAGCAGGAGCTGTCTTCTCCCCGCTTCCTCCGGTTAATTCCCGCTTTGGGGAGATAGTATTTCTTTTGCCACCAAAAGCCACCCCAACATTCTGAATTCTTTCTCTGACCTGGGTCCTGAGGATGGCTCTGGGAGGGCGAGGGGCACTCCTTCTCACACCTGGAGGACGGTGTAGTTTCGGGGGGTCAGATGACCGTTTGCCTTTGTGATGAAGGCTCCAATGGAAATTTGAACTCCCAGCGCGCTGGGTGACTTGGTTCCTGGGATAGTCTATCTGGGGGCACCTGGAGGTTAGTCTGGGGAGCCTGAAGAACTGGCCTTTCTCAATTTGCTCTTCTGGATAGAGCCTCCCTTCCTCGTTCAAGGGCTTCTGCATCGCCTTTCAAGTTACAATGGTCCCGCTGGTTATGATGGACAAGTTTACCTAAGGGCTACTGGGTACGTGTCGGAAGGATGGTGGGGAGAGAGACGAGGCAAAGCTGGTATTTTTTTTTTTTTTTAATCTTCAGACTTAATCTGCCTAAGTCCTATCGGGGTGAACGATATTTCAGATGGGTGCTAGTCGTGCAGAGATATTCCTATTGTTTGTTCTTTTTGTTGTTGATGGGGAGTGTAGTAAGGGCTCTTGGCCCATTTTCTGCAGCCCTGGGCTCAACCTGCGAGCCAGTCTTCCTGCTGGAAGAGGGGGAAAGCTGGACGCTGGAAGTTCGCTATTAAAGTGAGCAACAGGGCTGGGTTAATTTTTTTTTTCTTTTAAACAACCGGACTGTGCGAATGCCCTTTTCTGGAGCTTTCCAGCCCTTTCTAGTGAAATTATAATTTAAGAAAATTGCTTCTTAAGAAGGGGAAGCCAGAAATCAAAGGGATTCTAGATTTTGAGAGACAACTACGTCTTTGCTTCTCTGGTAGCTCCCTATTATTAATTATTGGGGGTTTGACGGGGGTCTGGCCTCCGTTTCTGTTGATTTCTTTTTAATGCTGCGTTTCTACTGACTATGTTGATGATTTGCTGCTTATATAAGGGAAAGGATGTATCGAGGTGGATTGATGCTTGGGGTTTTGAGATCGGCTACTGAGATTGGGTGGCGGTTGGTGTGTTTGTCGATGTGCATGGTAGGAAGGTCTTTTCTTTTGGGTGGTGGGGGACAAGGGAATGGTCGGAGAATGGTAGATGAGATGCTCCAGCGAATGGGAACCTGGGGGGACATGGAGGTGAGGTCGGAAGTCACCGGTTTGCAGAATTTCTGTCCTGCATCCCCTGTTTCTCTCGCTTCTTGGGAAAAAAAAAAAAAAAGAAATCCATTATCTCTAAAAACACATTATTCCTCAATTGGCCTTTTAGAGGGGAAAAAAAGGAGAGGGAGGGGAGGAGGTAATTTGGTGAGGGGGCTTGGTTGTAATTAGCCCACTGCTGCAAAAGTGAGATACAGAAATCCATCGGCATCAGCTTTGGGGGCACAAGAGGCAGCGGAGAGATGGGGGACGGGTTGTCAGTCTTGGATGAACAGTGCAGCAGTGGGGTTGGTGTTTGGGTATTGTGTGTATTTGTGTCTCTGTGTGTGTGCAATTTTTTTCACCGCACCACCGATTTCCCCCTCCATCCTCCCCTAATTCTGCCATGATCTTGCCTCCTATCTCCACACACTGTCCCCCCTATCCTATACACCCCCTCCCCCTTTTCTCCAGCCCTTTCTGTCTCCATGAGAAAAATTCTGATTCTGATGGCTCTGCGGCTCTTTTTTTTTTTTTTTTTTGCAACACAACAGTGGTGCGATGGCCTTTCCTACATGCCACACGGATGCAGCCTTCTGATAGGAGGGCTAAGTCGGCACATCCACACACGCACTGGCACACGCGCTTGCACACACACACTCTTACATACGCGGCCGACCAAGGGCTTGATTTTGTTTGGTTTTGTTCCCCTTTACCTCTTTCCCCACCTCTACGTCCACCATGATGCCTTTCCCCCTCCTTCACAGGGGGGAATGCTGTAATGTTAGGGCTTCATCTTCTCCTGCAACCGCTCTCTTCTTTCCTCTCGCCATTATTCTTTCCCGAAAGCTGTGGTGTGTCGCAGTTTCATAGGATTAGCATGTTGGAGAGTCTTTGGGGGAGGGGACCTCATGAGGAGGGGATTGGAATGGGGGTAGATGACATTAATGATTTTTTTTTTTATTTGGCCAAATAAGCACCCGGTGATAATGATCCAATTTAACCATCCATGAAATCTATGTTTGCGGCACATTGGAGGAAGGTTACAGGGGAAGGCAGCATCGGGACTGGGCTACCTCTGGGGAGGTTTGATGCCTGGAGAGTAGACACAGCCCCCTCCCCATGCACATGGGTACTCGCTCTCACACCCCCACCACACGCAGCCCTGATCAGTGGGCTGTGTCAAAACAGAGGGCACTGCAGAATCGCCCAGCAACTCGTCGTGGTTCTTTGGGAGGATGGAGTGATGTCTTTGTCCTACCCAGCTCTCTGCTCTACGCATGATGCCGGGTCTTGACATTTTTGGTTGGCCTTCCTGCTGCCTTTTGGGTGGGGGCTGGAAGGGGATCTGTGTGTTATTAAACAGTGGTGTGCCTCCAATCGGACTCCACGGTTTCGCCAACCCACTGTGTGGTTCGGGCAGTAGGCTGCCTGTCTTTTTGTGCCGTGTGGCTGTTGTGTGTTGGATGTGTATGTAAGAGTGGCTCTGGAGAGGTGTGCTGGCCATCAGGGGAGACGGGCAGAACGCAGGGGTGTGTAGCGGGGGGACAGGAGAATGAAGTCTTCAAAGCAGTTGAGAAGAAGGTAGAGGGGGAGAGACTGCTGTTGTCTCCAGCAGGAAGCCTCAAATGAGATCCCCACGTCCACCAAGCAAGTCCGTGGGCGGGTGAGCTCATGGATGATGGGTGGGCGGATGCAGACTGAAGGGGGAGAAGGGACAAGGTGGGTGAGGCTGAGGGTTTTCCCTGCCCCTTGCCAGAGCTCTGGACTGAGCTCTGAGGACAGCCTCCTCTCCCGGGCCAGCTCTCTTGGGCAGCATGGCCCTGGAGGCTGCAGCCTGAAGGAGCCGATTGCCCTTGGCCGTGAGAGCAGCTCCAGCCCTGGTTCTCCGGGGCTCTGGCTGCCTTAACTACAGACGCCATTTTTCTCTTCTCCTTTAGCTAGCACTCTGTCCCTCTTTATTAGCAATTGTGAGTGAAATGGGAAAACATTTTGCTTTAAAGAAAAAATATATATATATATATATCAGAGTAAAATGTTGATTATCTCACCTTTCTGTCATTCTTCTCCCTTCCTGGGGCCGACCTTGAGGAGTTGGGGAGAAAGGGTTACGTCATTGCCAGAGAAAGGGGGGAAATGGGGAGTTGGACGCCTCAGAGGCAAATTGTGCCAAAATCAGAGAAGGGCTTGCTCTCGGGACCCCCTGGCCCTATTCTCCTTACAGGACCCTCCAATGTGGGTGGGAGATTTGCAAAAGGGCAAGCATCCTGGCCACAGCTCTTTGCCTAGAAATACACCAGCTGGGTGCATCTGTTCCTATGGTGGTCCAGCCCTGGGTCCCCAAAGTGTGCACCAGCTGGGGAAGAATGGTCGCACTGCAGCTCTGACCCTTGGAGGCCAGCTCTGGCTGCTCTGCAGCTAGAGTGAGTGCAGCTGTGTGGCAGGGCCAGCCACAGGTGGCTCTGCTGGGCATGGGGCATGGGCTATGCATGAGGCCAGCTCTCGGCCCCCTTCTTGTAGGTCACAGCCCCAATGACACCTCCTCAAAGAGGCCTTTTCTGACCTGCTCTCTGAAAGAGTCCCCGGTCCTCTGGCTGCTGTCCTGCCCATTATTCTATCCTTACATTGGTAATCACTACTAAATATTATATTATGTATCTATAGATCTCATCTCTTCCAACTCTAGAATGCAAGCTCCATGAGATCAAGGATTTGTTTTTATTCATTACAGTGTCCCCAGTGCCAAGGACATTTCTTGGCACATAGTAGGTGCTCAACAAATATTTGCTAATTGGAGGCAAGAACCACATGGATTTGGTGTTGGAGTTCTTCCTTCTGCAGCACCTTGGGACCTGTCTTCAGGGATAGCTGAGCTTTGCTCTGGACTGTCTTAGCTCTGCCTGCAAGTCCAGGTGTGTTGGAGGAACTGTAAAGTGCTGAACTTGGAATTCAAATAGGAAGGTCTTCTCTATACCTAGTTCAGGGTCACTCTGGCTCCTTCACAGTCCCTTTGCTATTAGTAATCATCATTATCATGGTCATAGTATAAGAAATGGTGGTAACATGGGTACTTACCACATACCGACTCTAGCACCAAGTTTCTTTCATGTGCTCTGTCTTGTTTCCCAAGCAACTCAACGCAGTTCAGCCATGTTACCTGCTTTGTTGAATGGAGACTGAGACTCCGATAAAGTAACCTGATAAAATGAAGATCAAGGACTTGAACTCAGATGTGTCTTATTCCAAAGCCCAAGCTTATGACCCTTAGGTTACCCTGTTGGAGGCAAAGAGGGGTGAGCCATCATCTCACTCAGAAAACTGAGGCCCAGGGGATGACATGGTTTGTGGGAAGTCAGAGGTGACGTCTGAGGCCCAGAGGAGGCTGGACTCCGGGTTTCCTGGCTGATGAGGTGCTATTGGTTCTTCTGCTTCCTTGGTCAGAGGGGAGGAGGTCTTAGGGAGGTGGGCAGGTAGGTGTGTGTACCCCTGAGGAGAGCAGAGGTGACTCCAGCAGAGCTGAAGGGGCTCCGGAAGAAGACATTAATTTCAGGGTTTATGGCTGGAAGTGTCTTGGAGGGCTCCATCCCAAGGTTACCAGTCAATGAGTGTTGGTCAAGGTCATCCTCTGACGGTGCTGGAGGAAGAAACCCCAGTGCGTGTGGTTCTCAACCCCTCTAACCCTGCTATCAAGGGCACTGTCAGATGCGGCAGGGGTTCCATTTGGAGACCCAAGCCGCTGGCATCTGGATCCTGAGGGCCTCTGGGCTCCTGAGCTCTCCCAGCCTGGCTCAGCTCTTGTTTCTCAAGAAGGGAGGTGTGGGCCCAGATACTGGACCCAGAGCATTTCATTTCCATTTTTAGAGGCTGATTGGAGAGAATAATGCTATGAAGTGTGGGTGAAGACCTAAGAATCTTTTCACTCCCCCTAGGGTTGACCTTGACCTTGAATGGAGGTCAAGACGCCCGTGTGTTTCGGGGGGCTGGGGTAAGAAGGGAGGCTAGGAAATGGTGGAGTCTGAGAACCAGACTAGTCTTATTTTTTGCCAGGAACCTGAAGCAGGATGTGGAGGGGGTTCTGTGTGACCTTGGGATGGCATAACAAGATGCCCTGGTTTGCAGACAGTTCCTGCTTAAGCCTATGTCCTAGTGTAATTATTAACTCTCAACGGTGTCCTGGTTTGGATGATAAAATATATGGCCATCCTTCTTTGAGATGACATCACCCACTTTCTCTTAATGGGACGGAGCAAGGAAGGTGGAATGCTAGAGAGGGAAATCCAATTTCAAGGCAAAGAAGGGGCGGGGAGTGGAGCCTTGCACCAGCAAGACTTCTGCTTGTCCTCAATTTCTGAAGGATTGAGACCTGGGTCTTGTAGCTCTTCCTACTGCCAACCAAGACTCTTACTGCTGTCCTAAGTACTCTTCCTCTAGCTAATGCAGCTAGCTGACATTTGGGTCCTGCTTTTGTACCAGGTATAGTGCTCAGCACTTGATTTGCATTATCCTCCTTAATCCTTCAGTAACCCTATGAGAGTGGTACTTTGATCAGTTCTGTCTTACAAGGAAAGTAACTAAGGTCCAAAGAGGTCAGGTGACATGTCCATGGTCACTCTGGTTGGAAGCAGCAGGCTTGCCTTTGAAGCCTCTAGCCTTAGCTACTGTGCCACCCCTGCACCATGGATCTGTCCTTTGCTGGCCCTGGTCTGGGAACTTGATTCTGAGAGTTGGCCCTTGGGCCAGGCATTCAGACTCACCACTCTGGTGCTTCCTGAGGATGCTGCTGCTTGTCCGAAGCAGTTCAGGCTTTTGGTGGTGGCAGGGCAAGGGGGCAAGTGTGCTGTCCTAGCAGTGGTACTGGCTAATTGCCATTTTTTGGTGACACTTTGGAAATATGTTTTCTGATGTCTCAGTTACCTTCTTCCTTATTTCAGGCACCTTGTCTAAGGAGAGGGTTCAGATAGTCTGATGTGGTTGTGGGTGATCAGAAGGTAGGGAACCTGAAACCCTAGTCCTCTTTTGCTCTGAGGTCCTGGGTCTTGGTAGGTTTCCTGCTCTGTAATCCTTGCAATGTAATTATCTAGCACCTGCTATTAACAGAGCTTTGAGCTCTGCTGTTTCGTTTAGATTGGCAGCATCCTCATTTGATCAGGAAGTTGGTGGTCAGAGGGGATAAATGGTATGTTTAGGATCACCTGAGATCCAGGCTTGGGCCTGAATCCAGAAATCTTTTACTGAGTCTGAGAAGAGTGGGCATGAGGTGGAGCTTCTAGATGAGGCCAGAAGAAGACCCTGAGACAGGTTTTCAGGTCAGCTCCTGAGGGCTGAGGGCTGGACAGGGCTTTGCAGGGTGGTCATCATCCTAGTTAGTCACCCCTGAATCCCCTTTGGTCTCATTTGCCAGTCAGGGAAAGATAGCTGCTGATTTCAAATTTGGATGAGCATTGATTCTTGTCTGGAGGGAAGGAGGAAATGGGACCATCCATACCCTCACCGATGGGGTGTCCAGGAGTTACCTCTTTTCCCATGCAGCAGAAGTAAATGCACCAACAATAAATCCATCCTTAATACCCCTGCATCCTAGGGTAAAGGGCAAAGCGGGATGGGAGTCTGCTGCCTGGAATCAGGAAGAGAGCACCGTCAGAGGCGAGCAGCTGGGATCTCCCAGGCTGGAGGGCTCCAGGGAGTAGGAGGAACTTTTTCTTGGTTGAGATGCAGGGAACAGAAGAATGTTTTTCTGATTATGGCGGAGGGGGGGGGTGGGACTGGTCTGAAGCCCCCAAGCTGAGCTGCATTAGCTCCATTGCAGTCCCATTGAAGACTGTGTTTATTTTTCCAATAATGTGTTAATTAAACATCGATTTCTGGGTGGAGGAAAGGGAATTGGATTGCCAGAGCTAAATGGAGTGAGGCGGATGGGGAGCAGTGAGAGGGGCCCCCAGCTGGAGTCAGCATTCTTCAGGATCACCCCAGAGGGGCGAGGGGAGCTGGGGCTGTGCTTTCCCTGGCTCCCAATTCACAACCGTCAACTTCCTAGGAGCCTTCGGGAGGCATCTTCTTTACCCCTGGGCTACCCAGGTGGATGGAGAGGGTTAGGGTGGAACCTCAATTCAAGGGGAGGAACTTAGGTTCCGCACTAAATTCTCCTCTTTTCTTACCACCTTCTGTTTGTGGAGCAACTATGTCAGGCTGTGCGCTCAGCACTCTACAAGCGTGAGCTCGTTGGTTCTTTCCGTAGGTGTGGAGGTGGGTCCTTCTACAATCCTACTTTGGAAGCAGGAAAATGGAGGTGCAGAGAAGTAGCAAGTTCACAGTCACAGAGTTGGCAAGGCTTGGCAAGAGAAGGAACGCTGGAATTGAAATGACCTGAGGTTGGCAGAATAGCCACTGAGGGGTGCAAGCCCCTTTAACTGAAAACCCAATATCAATGCTGCAACTTACAGCAACAAAAAGAACCATCTGATGTTTAGATGGAGCTTTTGCTATGTGCCAGCAATAGCAAAATCAAGTGCTTTTTACATAGGGCTGGGAGGACTCAGTGGGTAAGTATTGGATAATGCTAGTCCCATTTTATAGACGAGGAAAGTATGGCTTGGGGAGGTTTACTTCCTGGCTTGAGGTTGCAGAGTTGGTAAGTGGTGGAGTTGGGATAACACATTGATAAAGATGACTTTGAGACTTCTTTACAGCTGTGTTTTGTTTTCTCTTACACACCAGGGACATGGATCCTAGTTTAGCAAATTGGGGAATCTTAGGATGAGCTCTTTGGCTAGATCCTGGGACCCAGAAATCTCAGGGTCTTGCAGTGTGAGCCCCACTTCTGAGCCCATGGCTGCTGAGGCGAGGCTCTGGTGGGGAGAAGGCTGTACTGGGGTGTTTGTAGTGGTTGGTGGTGAATGATAAGAGTAAGTTAGAGTTGTAGTTCTCAAACTTTGCTACAAAATTCTGAATGCAAGTTGCACTTCATACTAGTTAAATTAGAAGTCTTAGGGGAAAGACCAGAGTATCCATATATTTAAAGCTCTCCAGGTTTGCAAATCAGTGGTTTAGAAGAGCCTTTTCTGTAAAGCCTGGGGTAGAGGTGCTGGCCAGCTTCTCGTTTCCAGAGTGACGTAAGATGTGTGAAGGTGATTGATTGGGCACACCCCATATCCAATGGAGCGACATTTATATCCATCTATTTTTCTCCTCATTGGAGTAACAGGTTTCAGACTTTGGTATGCATGGATGTCTCTGGAGCTTTGATAAATGCATCTCCCCAGACCTCAACCTGCAGATCTAACTAAGGAGTTCTGGGGAGGGACCTAGGAATCTGCATGAGAAGCAGGCACTTTCTATGTCTGGGTGAGGTGGTGCAATCTAGGGCCAACTCCAGCCCTGTGGTTCCAGTACTTGTGAAGTCCTCTCTCCTTGGTGGGGTGGAAGTGGGGAGGCCGTGATCTGTTGTGGCCACCTGTTGCTCTGGACCAACTCTTCATTACTGCTACTGTGCACCTGGCCTGGGTCCCTCTGCCACTTCAGTGCCTTGTTTAGTGGGAGAAGAGGTTGATCGCATCCTGGAAATTCAGTAGACTCCCTTCTCAGGTTTAAAAAAAACATCAGAGTAAATCTCGGCACAACTTGAGTGTCGAGAAGCCTGTCAGCCGCCGCCATCCTGGGGCTTCCCCCAGGGATCGGCAAAACAGCTTCTCTGGGGTTCATTTTAAGCTTTTCTTCCAAAGCTGTCAGAAATAGAGAATAGTTGGAGCCTCTCAGAGCTGGAAGGGACCTTGGCTATCCTCCGTGCCAACGCTAATATTCTATTCATTTTTTCATTCATTGATTCATCCAACAGATATTTATTAAACACCTACTATATCCAGGCCCAGGACCAGGTTCTGGGAATACAGCCACATTCATGAGAGACATTTGGTTTATCCGTCATAGAATTTAGGCTTGGGTGGAAAGGCAAACAGACAACACAAGTATATAATTACACATTACGACGAGTGTTATGAGGGAGAAGTACTGAGAATTACGGAGACCTAATTTAGAATGATGGGGACAGGGGGAGGATGACAGCTAAAATTTATCAAGCGCTCACTATAGGCAGGCCCTGTGTAGTGCCTGCACATGTGTCACCTCCTTTAATCCTCACCATCAGGCCTGGACGTGGGTACTGGTCTTATTATTGCCTGGGTACAGGAGAGGACACTGAGAGGTGGAGAGGTACTGTCTGATCAGACGTGGGGCCTGTCTGATGCTCCTGCCCCTTCTTTCTAACATCTTTCTTGTTTCTAGCCAATGACCTTCTCAGGTGACTTGATCCTGTCCCTCTTCTTGTCTTGTTTCTGGCAGGGAAAAGTGGTCCTGAGGAACTTGCATTTGGCTGATCAAGACAGGGATGGGGGCGGGGGGAGGTTTAGGATAGGAAGAAAGCAGAGAAGTTGAGGCAGAGAACGTGTGTGTGTGTGTGTGTGTGTGTGTGTGTTCGTGCATGTGTTGGAAGTTGTTGGCCAAAGGATACAAAATCCCAGCTAGATGGGAGGAATCCAGTGATGCATTACCCAGCAGGACGACGGTGTTTAATAACCATACATTGTACCATTGAAAAATGCTGAGAGTGGGTCTTGGGTGTTCTCCTGCAAAATAACTCCATGAAGCAATTCTTATGTTAATTAACTTGATTTAACCATCCCACAATGAAGGTAGACTTCAGAACACTGTGTTGTATGTGAGTACATGTGATTTTATTTGTCGATATAAAAAATATATACTAAATAAATTTGGAAAAAAGAAAACCTGGAGAAGTTAAGAAAGGTACTGATAATCCTGGCCACAAGGGAGCTCTTAGACGCAGCCACTGTGCAAAGCGCTTTGTCAACAGCGGCTCACGGAATCCCCCCAGAGACCAGGAAAAACAGGAGCAGCGCTCATCCCCCTTCTGCAGGTGGGGGAAGTGAGGCTGGGAGGGGTGGTCCAGTGGGTCTCCTGGCAGCGGGGCGGGGCAGAGCCCTCTGGGGGCAGGGCCTCTGGTCTCTGGGCTTAGTCTGTGGGATGACATTGTTCTCAGATAGGGGCCGTCCGAACGTTGCCCTGTCCGGGAGTGTGGTCCTCGCCTGATGTGGTGCTCCCCATGGAAGGGTGGAGGCAAGGGGAGTGTCCCTTAGAGTCACAGGCCTGCTTGTTTGGGTCATGGAGAGCCAGAGGAATGAGGAAAGAGGGGACCGCTTTGGGGCACAGTTGCTCTCTGCTTTGAGGCATCTCCAGTTTTCTTTCCTCTGGACTATCAGGTTAGCCTTCTGGGTCAGAGAGAGAGAGAGAGAGGGGGAGGGAGGGAGGGAGAGGGGTCCAGGAGCCCATAGCCAATGACCTTCTCCCCTCCCACCCTTCATCCCTACCTGCTGCTGCTAGTAAGTGAGATGCTTGTCACCTGCATTCTGTTCTAATTGTCTTTATCATGTCCCCCTGAACACCCTTCCTGCCTGTTCGCCTGAGGGTCTGCTGCTGGAGTTGTGTTGTCCCTGGACCACCTCAAGCTGACCTGCACCAAGCAGATATTGAGTGGAGGTGGGAAGAAATACCAGTCCACGTGTTTTGGCCTTGCACTAGAACCCGGGGAAAGAGGCAGGAAGATGTAGAAAGAGAAAGCTGCGTTAGTGGGGTATGGATAAGACATTCAGTTCCTGGAAAGTGCCAGCACATGGGAATCCATATTCTTTCCTAACCTGCAGGCGAGCAAGACTGACAAGGGGACGGGTGTTCCGTGGGATGGAGACTCTGCTGTGTCCTGACTGGATTCTCTTCCAGGGTCCAAGGGATGGTTCTGGCAAGGGAGAAGCCAGAGTGGATGTGCTCGCTTTGGGTCTGTTTTTTCCTTCAAGTCTTGGGGTGTGTGGGCTTTTCATTGTTGTGACCGAAATACCCAACAAGAACAATTTAGAGGAGGAGAAGTTGATTCTGGCTCATGGTGTGAGAGGTCCACGGGTCATGGTTGGCCAGCTCCATTTCTCTGGGCCTGAGATAATGGTGGAGGGGTGGGGCGTGGTGGAGGGAAGCTGCTCAGATCATGGCAGCTGGGAAGCCGAGAGAGAGAGAGAGAGAGAGAGAGAGAGAGAGAGAGAGAGAGAGAGAGAGAGAGAGAGGCAAACAAGATATAAAGGACACGCCCCCCAATGACCCACGTCCTGCAGTCACACCCACCTGTCTACAGTTAGCACCCACCTGTCCATTCAGACTGGGATGGGCTGATTAGGTCACAGTTCTCGTTCTCATAATCTGATCATTTTCACTCTGAACTTTCCTACACGAACAACAGAGGCTTTGGAAGGATAGCTCATAGGCTAACCATGATATGGGGCAGCGGGGGCTGCCTTTTTTACTGGGCTCTGCTTCTCACAAAGCTTTAATACCGGAAAGCAATAGCCTGATTCTCCAGATTCCTGACATCAAGATAGGAAAGGGAGGACAGGGGGACACTTTCTGCAAGAGAGGGACAGAATTAGTGGGAGGCGAGAAGGTTGTCTTGTGTCTGAGCTATAGAGTGTGGGTGACAGTCATTTTTTTCTTTTATGTGCATGGTCATTATTATGATTTTTAATAACAATGAACTCCTTATAAAAATGACTCAGTGATTCTCTCACTACCAAATAATAAACGTGTGTCATAGAACATTTAGAAAATACCAAAAATGAAAGTAGAAAGTCACCTATCAATCCTCCCTCCAGAGAAAATCGATGAGAGAATTCTGGTATCTTATTTTTTCCAGCCTAATTTCTCAGCATCCGCAATCCAGGCTGTGTTATTTTGTTTTTAAAGAAGTTCATTCACTCATTTAACAAGTACTAATTGAGCGCCCACTCTCTGCCAGGCACTGAAATCACATCTTGGAAGCTGTCACACTAGCCTGATTTTTCACTTAAAGATGCATCACGAACACGTTCCCACAACAGCCACTCATGTCTTGGAGCTTCCAGATTTAGATTTTGGGTGTAATGAGGCGGCTGGTAAATTTTGGCATCTCAGGTCCTCTGTCTTAAGAAGGAAGAGGAGCCTGCCCAGCTTCCCTCTCCTTGCATCCGAGGCAGCCCCATGTTAGACTCCCTGGGAAAAAAATGCGTCCTTTTTAACCCAGAAAATAAAGAAGGGATAGAGGAAGCCTTGGATATGGGAAGCCTCTTACCTTCTATTTAGGAATAGAATCTGGAACTTCTCCAAATGATAGGTTTGAAGAGGTGAAACTCTGTTCTCCTCCATGGACTCTGAACACTTTGGAGAGTGGGTGGAGCCCTAGAACACGGCTAGTCCGCCTGCTTCCATGGTGAGAGGAGGGCCAGGTGAATTGCCCAAGGATGCAGAGGAGGTTGGTGGCAGAGCTACAGCTGGAGCCTGGGTTGCTCAGTGAGGGAGAGGTGCACAGGCAGCTGGGGGAGGTTTGATAAAGGTGATACAGCCCATGCTGGGTGGGTGGTGGGACCGCTGGCCTTGCTTGAGTTTGGATACGATGCTTAAGAGATTTGTGATGTAGATTGGGTTCCATCCTTTCTCAAATGCACATCTGCAGTTCTGCAGAGGACTGGGATAGGAGAGGGAGGTTTAGGGGGCAGGGAGAGAAATGTCCTGTGTAAGCCCATTGCCACCCACTCATGAACTAGCTGGCACAGCTTGCGCTTCCACAAATCCAGTCCTGCAAGTGTCTGTTGGGCGCTTCCTTTGCACAGGTCATCATAGGGATCTAGGCAAGAGGATCGGTTGACGATCTGTAGTGAAGGATAGTGTGACTGCATGCATGCCCTGCAGGAGCTCTCGGTCCAGGAGAGAAGGAACACAGGGGCTTCCATAGAAGGCTGGCCATGACTTCCTGCCAGGGAAGGAAGTAAGAAGGTTTCAACCAGGAAATGGAATTTAAGGAATGACATTATCAGCAGTTGGGATGAGGAGGACTGAGGAAGGTGAAGGAAACAGCATCAGGATAGGAAAAGAAAAAAAAAGTGGCCTACCCTTCAATAGACGGGCATTAAACTTTCTAGCACAGGGGTGGAGGACTGAGTAAAAGATGGTGCTGGAAGCACATTCAGGGAGGATTTTGAGGAACCAGAAATGGTAGATGGGCCATTGATGCTCTCGATCACAGGAATCCTAACTTCATCTGGCATAGATTTTTAAAGGTTAATTCCCCATAATTAAAATGCTAGAAAATGAACCTCAGCTTCGGTTCAGCCTAGGGATGGCCACTATTTTCAGGACCTCAGGCTGGTTCTGCTCAAGGTGGGAAAGTGGGTCTACAGCTCGGTGGCTTATCGAGCACCCCTGTCCTTAGAGAGAACATCTCTTCCCTCCATCTCTGAATAAAAATCTTGGGCTTGATGTTTGGTTGTGCATCTTAAGTCACATGTCCCTCTCTCTCTGAATCCATTGCAGCAGAATGTCCCTGGAGCTGGGGGTGGAGCCAAGCCTCCCACCCACATGGCCGCTACTCCATGTTAAGCCTGGAGTGGACACTGGGAGAGGCAGGAGAGTGGGCCTTGGCATTTGGACAGCAGTCTCTGTCCCTGTTAGAGCAGTAGGGGGGTACATTCATCTTTGTTGCAGGAGCGGAGCTTCAGAGGCGGGTGGTCACTAGATTTGGCAGTCAGGGGCAGGGAGGACATTGCCTGTCTAACATTGGCTCTGAGCCCTTAGCAGAAGCCACCAAACTGGGCCATTGAGCTAAGTCCAGAATATGGTCCACGTGGGTGTGTCTGACTCATCCTGGCACATGGGTAGGAAGGAGGAGAGGCAGAGCAGGAGGGTAACTACAAAGGACTGAAGCAGGCTTCATCTGTCGACATGGTTCTCCTGTGGCCGTTGTCACTGTTCAGAGAAAGGGGCTGAGGATCTTTTAGGGAAGCCTGAGGGTTGGAGCTCTCTGCAAAAGACCTCTGAAGAGTCCGTGGCTTCCTAGGAAGTGCCCGAGGTGCAGGAACCTGCGTTCATGCTTTGTGGATTTGAGTTTTTTAAATTCTTTTTGCAGCCTGTACATGCTTGGATCCTCTAGAATCTGCTTTGATTGATAGGTGCCTTTGCAACATTACCATGTCCTTGGGGATCGGAGGTCTTCAGAATTGCTGCGCTGGTTTCCATTTGGACTTAGCTGGTCCTTGCTGGGCCATTATGTGCTCTGGGTTATGCTTGGAGAATTAATTTGCTTTATGCCTCAAAGTCAATAGGATGCTTTTTTGTTTTTACTCTTTAAAATGGGGGTAGAAGCCTTTTGGGTAGGGAGTCCCACCCTGCCCTGGTGGAAGAGGGATTTTCTACCTTGGTGGTTTTATTGAAGTACTGGAAAATTGAGCAGGAGTAGAGGGCAAAGGCACAGGGTGGTGCATGGAACATGATAGTCCCTGATTTCAGATGTTACCCTGCCTTGAACTGAGCCCTAGATTTGGGGATTCTGGCAAAGATCTCAGGGGTTCTTTGGATCAGATTTATCCTCAGCCCTATGACTTTGGACGCCTGGCTTTTAAATTACATGAAACGGTCACAGATGTCCTACTGTGAGCGAGGACTATCTTGGATGTAATCCTGTTGCTTATTTTGAAGTGGCCCTAAGGTGGCATTGACAGTGAAGCTCTGAGCTCTCCAGGGTCTCCCTGGTGCACACACTGTGCTCGGACTTTCCATGTGCTACCCAGAGCCTCAAGATGGCTCACGAGGCAGGGATTAGAGTCCGTAATTTACAGATGAGATAAACAGAAGCTCAGAGTGGTTAAGTAATTTTCCAATAGGGCTCTCAGCCAGTGAGTGAGATGTAAATCCCAGAGTTTTTGACCCTAAATCCTGCAGTGTCCTGGGTTTCAAGATGTGGAGGGAAAGCATGGGTTTTGGGGTCACTCATGCAGTCTTGGTGGTAGCTCCCTGTTTTTCATTTATTAGTTACATGATCACTTCACCTCCTGAATCTGCTTGTCATTTTGTATAAATCAGAAGCAATTCTAAAATCCTCATAGTTGGGAATGGCTTCGAATCAAGTGGTTCCTCCAAGGTCATCTAACTACTAGTTGGTACAGCCAGGATCGGTCTGAAATGAGAATCTGTACTCTCTTCCCTGTTCCCTGTGAGGTTGTGGTTCTGCGTCGTGTCTAGGAGCCTTGGCCACAATGATCATGATGGTACTCATTATTGAGTTGGACAAATTCTTGGACTACAGAACTTCTGCTTCTAGTGATAAATGGAAAAGTCATGAAGATTTTTCTCTTCATCTTTCCTTTTCCTCTTGGTACCTCCCACAGGATTTTCTTGGGAGCAAAGATTGAACAAGTAAAATAGGGCTAAAAGGAAAGGTGAGCAGTTAGGGTTTCGGGATTGGGGGGCAGGTGGGCTAGGTTGGGGCAGGTGGTAGGATAATGTGCCAGCATCTTTCAGGTGTGCTGTGCAGAAAAGGGAATCTGTAGGTGGAACTGAGGAACTTGGGTTCTAGTTTCAACTTCAGTAGCAGCTTACTGTGTGCTTTTGGAATTCTCTAAGATGAGTATTCAGGAAATTAGCACATAATGAACACCTGTATGCCTTTTGGCCAGTATTGTCGCTCTCATTTCTAGAGATGGAGGAACAAGGCAGAAGAATTAGATTGCTCATGACTCCCCAGCTACTAAGCATCAGTCTCTTCCAAGATTCTAGTTTAACTCATAACAGGTTTAACTAGTTAACTCATAACAGGGAAACTGAGGCTTAGAAGCCAAATGATTCCACCAACATTGCACAATGGGAGGGGACACCTGAGATCAAGGTCATGGATCTCCAGGTTCAAGATGACTTTCCAACTATAAGGAAGGCTCTGGGAGTACAAGTGCAGTCCAAAGGAAGGAGCTGGTAAGGCTGAAGGGGCATTCAGGTTGCAGTGCTGTGTCTACAGCCCGATTTCAGTGCATGGCGGGGGTATTCAAATCAGGAAACCAAGGCAGAAGTCCGTGCATATGGGTTAGACAGTCACTCTGGAGCCAGGTGCCATGGGGACAGACTGCAGACTTCATAAGTAGGTGGGGCTCAGCTTCCTGAACAAGGAAGGTACAGGCTGCCATGGTCATTGAGGTTTTAGCCATGTGGCTCTTATAATCTGGATTTTTTAAGGCCTAGGACATGGGCTATGGAATCAGAGCAAGGCAGGTGTGAATGTGGGGGAGGCTTCTCTGTGCATGTAAACTTGGGCTAGTTACTTCCCCTCTCAGTACTGGATTTGTCATTTGCAGAATAGAAATACAGTCACACCTACCCCAAAGATTGGTTAGGAATATTAAATGAGGAATTGTAGGTAAACTTTAGTGCTCTCAGAATCATGTCTGGGCTTTACCTCCCCCTGAGCTCAAGTTTGTGCCCACGCCTGCTCCCTCATCACCTCCACCTGTTGGTCTGATGCTAACGCAACTCAAACCCTGCCTGCCTTCGCATCTTTGATTTTGCCTCCTGCCCCTACTGTTCTTCCCAGTCTTTTTCCTCTTGGAATTAGGCATCTCCACCGTCCTTGATGCTCAGACCTAGTGTTGTTCTCTTCTCCTTTCTTTCTCTCGCACCCCAGATCCCGTCTCTAAGCAAATCCTGTGGCTCCCCTTCAAACTTTGACCATGCTTCTTACCTCTGTGGTCCAAACCACCCCACCCTGCTCACCTGGGTTGCAGCAGAGCCTCCTCATTCATTCTTCTGCTTCCAGTTGACTCTGCATTTTATTTTCCACATATCAAGCTTAGTGACCCTCAGGTATGTCACACTGCCCCAAACTCTCCAGGATGTCCCATCCCATTCCACCCTTAGTGGGTTCTTAGAAGGTCCTGCCAGAGGGGGCACCTCTGTCCTCCTCTCCTCTCGCCGGCAGTCACTCAGCTCCAGCCACAGTGGTCTTAACTGAACTCACTAAGCCCAGAGCAACCTCTAACATCCTTTGTCCTGGCTGTTTGTCTTCCCCAGATCCAGGCACAAATGGGCCTCATCAGGTAAGACATCCCCAGTGGCCCTTTCCAGATTAGCACCCACCTCCCCGCATTCCTCTTCCTCCCCTTGCTTAAATTCCACAGCCCCTAACACCATACCACAGGTCACATGTGTGGTTTTACTTTGCTTACAGGTAGCCTGGCAGGAATAGGACCTCTCGCCCCTGAGGGCTGGCTGGGACTTGTAGGGACCTTGTAGGAGGCAGGTGAACCCCTGAGGAATGAGTGCCTCTTCTTCCCTCTTCCACAGTTCAGGTGGGTTGTACAATGGCTTGCTTCTCACCGAGTCCTTGTGAGTCCAATGAGAATATATCACCACCCTCTGTTCTCTTTCCAGGCAAGGCCCAGTACTTTAAAAAACAAAACAAAACAAACAAACTTCACATTCTTTCTCATTTTCAAAAGGAATGCACATGCTATGCATACTGCAAAGCAACTTAAAAACAGAAGCAAAATTTAGAAAACAGAACAAGAAAATAAAGAAACTGCTGCCTCCATCTTCATGCCCACCCTCAGGATTTCCGGTAGTTACAGGTTTCTTCTGGGTGCAGGGGTGAACTGGGAGGAGCATTATAGAAATGAAATGTTACTGAGAACTGGTGACAAAGTATTGCCTGGAGGAAGTGGGGGAAGAAAGCACTGGAGGAAATTAGCCTCTCCAATGACTCTTTTTTTTCTATAGGAGGGGAAATCAGTTTGTTTCCAGCCAGGTAAGGGTCTTGCATAACAGAAGATAACAAGACACTCCAGGAAAAGTACAAGGGAAATTAATTTTCCCCTTATTTTATCTATTTTTTAAAGCACCTACTTAAGTGGAACTTTCCTTAAGGTCATGAGAACTGTATGTTTCAGTGCAAACAGATTTATAACTAATGAGTGTGGGGCTAGGTCAGGAGGATGGCAGCTGCTAAAGCGTTTCCCATGTGCCAGGAGCTTTAGACAGTCTAGCAGTCCCCCTTATCAATGGGGGGATAGGTTCCAAGACCCCCATGGATGCTTGAGTCTGCAAATAATACCAAACCCCACATATAAAATAACTAAGAATAATTGTAATAATAAATGTAATAAAGTTATCATCTTCACTCCTCTTTTCCTTTGTAGCTATTACTAAATAGAATAAAAGTTACATGAACATAAGCACTTTGATACTGTGACAGTCAAATCTGATAACTAAGATGGCTACTAAGTGACTAACAGGCAGGTAGCATATACAGCATGGATACACTGGACAAAGAGATGATTCAAGTTCTGGATGGGGCAGTATTCAGTATGGTCCGCAATTTAGAACTTACGAATTATTTATTTCATTTAATGTTTTTGTATTGGAGTTGACTGAAAGTTCCTGAAACTAGACAATGAAATAATGAATAGGGGGAGTCTTGCATTCTCTTGACAGTCTTGTGTGGTGGGCATTTTGAGTAGCATTTTATTGTTTGGACCTGGAGGCTTAGAAAGGTTGCATGGCTTCCCCAGGTATACTCCTTCAGGCTGACTGTAGATGCTGTATTTATCACTTCAGTGAACATGGTCATGAAGGAGTCGGGATGGAGGGGCAGGTGGAACAACATGACACTGCACTTAGTGAAGCTGTGGGAGGAGGCTCAACTCTCCAGGGAGGAAACTCCGCTGGTGCCCCCTCCTAGGTTTGCTCTGCTACAGGACCAGACAGAGCAGGAGAGCCTGGCTCTGTCACTTAGGCTGGGAAGTTTTCTCCTAGAATGTCCCGTGTTGGCGTGATGAAGTTGTAAGTTTGGAGGTGGTACCACTGGTGTAGAATGAGGACAATCTTGAAATGGAGAAATCTAACAACCACCTAGGTTGCATTTTCTAGCCTTTTGTAGCAAGTGGCTCCTTTAGACGGAAAAGAGTTCTAGAAACTGAGGGTGAGTGAGCTGGAGATGTTGAACTGTTTCTTCCCCTTTATGAGCTGAGCACCAACCCATGAGGATCTGGCTCTGGAGATGGGGGAGGGCTGTCTGGGGTCAAGGTCCTGGTGTTCCTGTGTAGGGCTGTCATGAGGCCTCAGTGGAGAGATCCAGGTTTTAGCCCTGCCCCATCTGCTACATTGTGCATGTGTGCGAGTGTGTGTGTGTGTGTGTGCGTGTGTGTAAGTGCATGAGTGCAGAGTGCATTGTTGGGATACTGTCACATTGTCTAAGAGCAGGGGATGACTCCTTGCTATGAATCTGAACCTTAGAGGACTGAGCAGCCTGTGGTTTTATTGTTACTCCTGAGTTTTGAGACCTGAGCAGGAGAAAGGCTGAAAGAGTTCTTACTGCAGGTGGTGGTGTTGGGCTTGGGGTATGGTGTGTTGAAGTGATGATGGTCCTGCAGAAATAGCCTCTTTGGGCTCCATTTCTCAGCGAAAAATAAGTTCTCTCAGATTCCATTCAACTTGACCAAGCTTTATTGAGCACCTACTAGATCAGATGCCTTAGTCAGTGCTAGAGATGGAGTTGGGACAGCAGTTGGGGGTGACCGCTGGCAGTGTGGTGACATTTGGGTGGAACTGTTGAATAGATTTGCTGATGATTGGATGTGGGGATGAAGGTGGGATCGGTGTGGAGAAGGACCCTGTGTGTTGATGTGAGTGGGCGCCAGGTCCCTGGAGGCTCCTCTCCCTGGGAGGGTGGCAGAACTCCAGATCTCTGGGAAGGCATCACACATTTCACCACCAGCAGGGAAGGAGAGGCCCTGGGAGGTGTCAGCCTCCGAGCTTGAGCCTTTGCACTTCTCTCTTCTTTATCAGAAGTTACCATTTACCAGTGTTTTCCGATTTCTCCCGAATGTGCCCCATGCCTTCTGCCTTCCTGATCCTCCTCCTCCACGTGGAACAAGAACACGGGGAGGAGAAATTGACATATAGAGCATTTAATGAGCTGACAGAAACTTTAGAAACTCTGTTGATCTTGGGACCCTGGAAGGCAAATAGGTTCTGGTCGAATTCTGTTACAGTGGAGGCCATTGCCATAGGCAACTCCAGCTGATAATTTTCTTTAATTATGGAATATTAATGCCACAGTGATGCTTGGGAGCTTGTCTAATGTAACCTCTCATTCTAGAGATGCCTAATCTGAGGCTCAGAGAAGTTAAGGACTGCATAAAGTCACACAGCAGGGGGTATGGCTTGACATCTGGACATAATATTGCTTAAGAAACTGGGAAGTTAGGTTGGGGAGGCTGGAAAAGCACACATAAGGGGTTCCAGAGCATCAGGTATGATTTAGGAAGTACAAACTAGCCCAGGAGCCAGCCAGAGTGGAGGGTAAAGACCTATGTTCTACATTCGGAACTGGTTCCCTCTTTCACTAAGGATCTTGAGTTAACTAGGAATGGGACTGAAGGGGTCAAGGTTGAATCTGAACTGGCCATAGGACTGATGCAATGTCAGCTGTCAACCTGCCTTGGAAAACCCTCCCCCAGTCACTGAACCTCCAATAGGGTGTGGCTTGTGAGCTCTGCCTCACTGAGCTGTCTGGGCCACATGTTGGTGTTCTAGGGCCCAACTTTTGCAACTGGCTGCTGGGCCCACTCACTCCTCTGCCTCTAAACTTTAGCTCATGGGGATATGAAGGGGACTCGGCATGCTGCAGTTCAGTGGAGGTGCTCCTGCTGGGTTTGGAGCAGGGGTTTGATGTGTGACCCTCTAGACCCCTCCCTCCTTACAGTACTGGGATTTCTGGGAGCTTTGGACTGAGCACAGTGTTCAGGATCCAGAGGTTAATCCCCTTGTGGTCCTGCTTGGCATTTTGATGGGCAGTGGGTGTGTGAGTATGGCAAACTGCAGAGTTTTTCTTTGACATTTAATATGGAGGCCCGTGGCTGGGGATGTGGTTCAAGAGGTAGCGCGCTCGCCTGGCATGCATGCAGCCCGGGGTTCGATCCTCGGCACCACATACAAACAAAGATGTTGTGTCCGCCGAAAACTAAAAAATAAATATTAAAATTCTCTCTCTCTCTCTCTCTCTCTCTCTCTCTCTCTCTCTCTCTCTCTCATTCTCTCTCTCTTTAAAAAAATACCATTAAAAAAAAAATAATATGGAGGCCCACTTCTGGCGTTTCTGAAGTCTTGTCCAGCAGAGTTGGGAGAGGGTCAGGCCTGGGAGGTCTGGCAGGCCCCTGGAGGCCAGGCTCCACCCACTATTGGGGAGACAGAGTCCTAACAGTCACTGCATGAGACTCTTGACCTCTGATGGGCTACCTGTCTGAGCTCCAGAGCACTGTTGCTCAGTGGCTCAGATTATAGTCATTGTCACCTAGTTCCCCTGGTGGCCAGGGGCTAGCCTGGGATGGTCTGGCTGCTTCTGGCAGGAGAAGGGAGAACAGACGTATCTCCCTATTAGCCTGGGACCTCAGACAGGAGGACAGCTCCCTAAAGTAGGAGATGAAAGGAAGATGGCATGAGGGGTACCAGAGCAAGCGAAGGGACCCTGGAAAGAGGGGGTTGGGGGAAGGGGCCGTCATTGCAGAGGGCAGCAGGATCTCCATCCCCATTCTGGCCCATGCCTGACTGGACCTGCATTTCAGCCTCGAGCCCTCGCCGGGGCTCAGCCAGCAATCTCAGCCCCAGGAGGCGCTGACCCCTTGGCACTGATTTGAACGCCATTTGTCTTTGTGTCTAATCTGCAACGTGTGCAGATGCAGAAGTGGCTCAATTGATGACCTGTCTTCTGGAGCACTCGGGGGATCCTGGGAGGCTGTTGCTTGGACATTTCAGAGGTGTTAAGAAGCCCCTGGTGGAGATCTGCATGAGGAGGTTAATTATGACCCCCTCTCTTGCTTTTTTTTTTTTTTTTTCCTCTGCCTGGTAACCTTGACTCAATTGAAATAGTTTTAAATTGCGAGCTGAGATAATGCTTAAGGACTGGGAGTCTTGAAAAATTAGTTCCTGGGAAAGCAAGGAAAGCAAACACGGAGAGGCCACCGTGGACCAGGCACCGAGCTAGACATCTTCCTCGCCTTAACCCTCTGGTTCTTCACGGTGGTCTTGGAGGGTGTTTGCTGTCTGTCCGTTTGTTCATTGTGCATTGGCATGAGCAGGGGAGTGTTCTAGGCTCTGAGCTAAGGCTTGCATCATGAGAGAGGGAGACCCATGGTAGAGCTGGGAGAGAGCTGGGCTGTGGCCACAGCACTTGCAGGCGTCTTGGGCCGGAGTGTACTAGGCCAGAGCGGGGGGAGGCTATTTTGTTTCCTCTATTTCCAGATGATGAGCCATAGACCAGCTTGTCTACTATTACTCAGCAAAGTGGAAGGAATCTTTCTCCATCCAAACCTGGGCTCTTTCTGTTACACCCTTTTGCCATCAATAAACTACTCAGTGGTTAAAAAAGAAAAAAAAAAAAGATGCTTTTTGTGTCTGTTTGTCCAGGCCTTATAAACTATCCTTAGCCTAATTTTACAGATGAGGAAACTGAACCTCAATCAAGTAACTTTTCTAAGGTCACATGACTAAAAAGTCAGAGGTGGGATCCAAACACTGGTCTACATGACTAACCTGGGGAGACGAGTCACATTGTAAAAATGACAGTTTTTTTTTTTTTTTTTTTGTGGGCCAGGGGATAGATATTCCTTTCCTTTTAGGGTTGTGAGAACTCTCCAGGGAATCTCATACCTTTCCCCCTTGTCATTCAAGTAGAAAGTATTAGGTGGGGGCCAACACCCAGGTCTCCCGCCTCCTGGGTACAGCTCTTCCTGCTCTACCTCCTGCCTCTGTCCATGGCAGATGGTCATCAGCTACTGCCTGGCCATGTCACCACCACTCAGGAGCCTGCTTGCCAGGGTTTGGCCCTAGCGGACAAATTTCCAGTCTTAGGTGTGGGTTACTTAAAAGGTCAATTACCACAAAATAGATACTCGACACTAGTTATAGGTTGGAAATTATGCTGTGCATTAAGGAAGAACAAAACGAGGCAAGTTATTTATCTTGGTGATGAAAAAATAATTTTTCAAGGGTGACAGAAACCGTTGGGTTCACGGTCCTTCAGGTGGTGGGGAGGGAGGGCGGTTTAGACTGTCCTTGTCCTAAAGAGTCTCTGTCTAGCTGGTAAGAAAGAGCAGTGCTTCCATAGCAGTGCTACCGGAAGTCTCAGTTCATGACTATTTACCGAGTTTCTGCACAGACCAGGTGCTATGCGATAGGTGCAGATGGTGCTTTCATTAAAGGGGCAGACAAGGCACCTGTCTGCATGCAGCTTACTCTCAGGGGCTGGTGAGGAGTGAGCAGAGTCCTGAAAGTATAAGCACAGATGGAGATGAAAGATATGAAGGAGAAGCCCAGGGACCTGTTAGAGCCAGTGGGACACCAGCTTTGGTCAGGGAGCCGCGGAAATGACCTTACACAAGAAATGCTCTGAACAGAAGGGAGTGGGCGTTGGAAGGCTCTGATGCAGGCAGGCCTCCGTTGTCAGGGGTCCGCCAACAAGCCTCACCTGGGAGTCCCCGTGAGGCTCCCTCCAGATGGGGACGTCAAGTCTGCACTGTGAGGAGGTGCCTGGAATTCAGGGCAGCAGGGGCTGTGTCATTTTGTACCATTGCCACTTGTTCTCCTTAAGAGACCCTTTCCTCACTCACAGGAGCTGCAGAAGGGTGGCGGTTTGCTTCCGTCTTGAACTTCTGCATTTCTTTCTTTTGAACTCCACCCTTGGCTCTGTGAATACCAATGCCAGCATATAAATTATCCAGAGGGGCTCAGCCCTGCCAGCCGGCCTGTTTGCTCAGTAGCATGCATGCATAATCGATACAGGAGGTTGCCACTGCTTTTAGCTGGGGTGCTGGAGGAGAACTTTGGCTTTCAGAGCTGGGCCGCAGGCCGGCATTTACTCTCCCGTCTTCGTTCTTCTTGTTTCCACCTAGCTCTGTAAAGCTGTGTGGTAGGGTCCTGCAGGTGGACCACGGTTCCTGATCCTGTCCTAACCCCTCCTAGCCAGCCTTGGGAGGTGCTTGGTTCTGCCATAGCTTGACCCGGAGAACTCTTAGGCTCCTGGCATGCCAGGCCTTTTGGTCGGCTCTTCTGCTTGCACTTCTTGGCACTGTCCGGACTTCTGCCATTTCTGAATGTCTTCAGGTCTTGGCAAAAAGGCTAACGAGAGGATGTGAGCTCCCCTGCTTCCTTACTAACCGGAAGGAAGGAAAGTCTAGGTGGGGCAGGGTTATCGAGGCCTGTTTCTTGATAAGAGGAGCCGGGTTGGCCCTACACACACCTCCCTGGGGTATCCATGACCTTGGACACATTACTAAAGCCACTTTCTCCCCATCTATCCTCCTGTTCTGCTCAGGTCAGGGAAGGGAAGGTGTGGCTTCTAAAACATCTCCAATTCATGGAGTTACCTGACACCTTCAACCTTCATCCCTTCCTATCACTGATTCCCAAACATCAATTGAGTGCCACCTGTATCTAAAGGGACATGAACCATCACAGGAGTCCCTGAACTCCAGAGGCAGGAATCACTTGAAGATGAATTCAATTGAGGGGTGAATGTGACTCAGAAGGGGTCTGTGCCCATTTTGGAAAGGACGGGGACCAGTCCCTACTTTTCACATGCGTCCTGAGGCTGCTGTTCTATGGGCTACTCTCTTGTTCAGCTCTGGATAGGGAAGAACTCGGCTGGGCTGACTTCTGATGGGTACGGGAGATTGAGTTTCTTCTTTTGTTCCCTTCCCTGCTTAGTTACATCCCCGAGTGAAGCCACTGCTGTCATCATCCCTGCTGTGTGTGATGTGACCTACCCCGGCACCCTGCCTACCCAACTGCTATGGCTTACTGCAGCAGGGATGGTGTCCAGAGCCACCTGGTCCATATTCCAAGCTGCCGGCTAGAGCTTCCTCCCTTCTGAGTCAGGGCGATGGTTACAGTCATGAATCTGAGCTTATAGTGGGGTTGCTGAGCTCAAAGATGGCTATAAGGACTTAGCCCTATTTGAGGTTATGGAATGGTGACCAGCAGAGAGGGGAGAATGGTGCACAAAAGGGGAAGCAAAGATGGGGAGCCATGAAGGAAAGGGAAAGAGAAAAGAAGTGTAGCTACTTCCTTTGCTGATGGCTCTGTGGTTCTAACCTGTGCTGCTCCTCATATACTCACGACAAGTCCTTAGACTAACTGCTGCTTGGTAGTGGTGGTGGGGGGTTGTTTCTTGCAAATCCAGAGCTCATCATTAGTCTTCTTTGAGTTGCCTGCATTTAATTGAGACCAACAGAACAAATTGTGCGTGGCTGGATGGGCTGGGGGTAGGTTTAGAGTTGTGTTTCCTTCTAGGTAGTCTCCAGACAACTTCAGATGTCAACTCATTTCCTGTGGTTTGAGGAAAAAAAGAATCTCAGAAGATTCCTCAGCTTAGTTCATAGCTGGCAAAGTGTGCTTAGAGAAAATGAGCGTGTCTCAGTTATATGGTGTATAGGGTGTCAGGGAACGAAATCTCTGACTGATCCCTGGCTGGAGGACAAGGCTCCTGGCTCTCAGGAAAGTTCTCATGATGCCAGAAATGGGGAAAGCGTTGATATCAGCAGAGGCACGTGGTCAGAGCCTGCCTTTTGGCTTAAAGTGGACATTGATGAGAGGCCAAGATGAGGTATCTCAAACACCAAGCTAGGCCTCGTCAAAGTGGAGAGTAGGCTAAGCCAGCAGGGACCATAGGAGGACCTTGGCCAGAGTCGCTGCAGGTTGGATGAGGAGTGGCCCCCCAGGATGCTCACAAAGTGGTCAGTCAGTATGTCTACAGAGGCCCAGATCCAAGCTGAGACCTCAGCCCCACTGCCCTGATTCCTGGCAGTATGAGCCAGGTGAAGCGCAGGCTGGATTTCCTTAATAGTAACGATGATAAAAGCAGCTAATGTTTATGATGTTCTTATGTGTGCCAGGTGCTCTGCTAAGCATTTCCTAGACATCTGTTTCTCTTTTTAGTCCTGGACAGAGCTGTTAGGTAAGGAGCATCATTTGCCCATATCAAAGATGAGGAGACTGAGGTTTAGAAAGCTTCCCTGACTTTCCCAAGGCCACTCCCCTAGCTGGAAAAGAACTGGGGTATGTGAGTCCCCACCTGACCTCTCTGGTCCCATGGCTGTGTTCTTAATGAGCCCACTCTGCAATTGGAGAGCATGCAGCCTTTTCCTAACCATAGCTGGAGGGGGGGAGGCTCAGTTGGGGTTCTGTTTCTTCACTTTGGCTGTGTGCCAGCTAGCAACCCAGTCTCCCAGGAGGTTTGGTGAGCCCTGGGGGCTGTTGTGCTATGAGCCACCTGTTGGTGTGAGCAGCTGCCTTGCCCTTTCCCGAGGTGGACGCCGTCCAACCTGCCGTGAGCCAGGGAGGGACTCTCTGCATTATGTCAGAGTGGCTGGTCCCCTGGAATCCATGTTGTGGACTTTTGTACTCGGAGCGGGTGAATGCCAGCTGCTTTGGAAATCAAACAAAGCCCTGGAAATTGGGGAAGGATGGAGAAGACCAAGGGTGGGTGCTGCTTTGGGGTCTACCCCCCTGGAGTCGGACAGCTGCTGGGTCCAAATATTCTGGCAAAACAGGTGTAATGGGGTACACCTCAGGAGCAGTCTGCTCTCAAAAGGGTGGCTGGAAACTCCTTGCTGGTTTATCTGCTTTGGGGAACTTGGTAGAGCACAGTTATGGGTAATCCTGAAAGGGGGCCAACCCTAGTCTTGGACCATCTGTTAAGGAAGTAATAGATACGTTGTAGCAAGAGAGAGTCTTCTTATTGGGAAGAACAGTCAGATCAGGTTGCAGCCCTGGGAGCAGCCTGAGCAACTGTGCATGGGCTGTGAATGTGCAACTTGGAGGTAGGGATGGGGTCCATGGAAATGGCAGTGAACCTTTCAGTCTTTGTGAATCTCAAATGCATGGTCCTCAAAAGTGGGGTCCCAGATTCACCTGAGAATGTGTGTGAAATTCATATTCTTGGGTCCTAACCTAGACTTCTTGAATCTGGCACTGTGGTGGTAGAGTCCAGTGAGCTATTTTAAGATCTTTCAGGTGTCTCTGATGCCAGAACCACAGCTGTAGAATAAGCTAGGATAAGTGATGGTGTGGCGTCCTGAACAGGTCCTGCAGCTCTTAAGGTTAGGGGAAGAACTTGCTGCCTTCATGTGATATAATGAAAGATAAGCATACTATATCCTTTTGGGATTTAATCCAATTAATATCAGCAGTTCTCCATGGTTCAGGCAAGGTTACCATGGTTCAGTCACCTCACCTACCCTTGTCACTCAAAATGCCTTCATTGAACTTCAGTGAGAAATGTGTGCTTCCACGGAGCATCCTGATGGGCACTTCTCTAAAATGTGCTATGGAGTAACCTGCCCTTGGCTTCTGGCCCTGCCCTGTAGTAGTCTCATGGGTCATCATGGGTCTCTTTCTGACTCCCAGATTCAGCTTCTTCATCTGTGAGATGAGGATGGATTTAGCTCTCTGAGGTCCCTTCTTGGGGTGATACTGTGCTTCTCAGAGACGTCCCAAGGAAAAACCATGGTTACATCATGCTAAGCAGAAGTGTTGATGCTGCCATATTTTAAACATTAATACTGGAAACGATAGCCTGCTGACCATCTGGAAGAATCTCCCAGGACACCAAAGAGGCTGGACCCTGATTTGAGAATTGCATTTTAGGACAGGTGCCTCATTAATAGAAATGACCTCCTGAGAATGTAGCCAAATGTAGCCTGCCTTTGTAGAGGCAAAATTCTCTACCATGTTCAGCCTTTACGCATGGAAGTCAATCTATGCAAAAGGTGGTCCCCTGGTCCAGGTCCCCCCAACTGCTCTGACCCTCTGGGGGCTTGGGACCTGATGGCTTTTGCTGGGCAACTGGAATGGACCTGTGTGCTCAGCTCTGGAGCAATTGTAGGCTAGGCAGTGGAAAAGCACCCAGCCTGCGGGCGTTCTGCCCTTCCTTGGCTGAAGACAGTGTTCAGGCGTGGGGGTGGTGGGGAAGGAGCGAGAAGCTCTGGGGACTGGTTGTACTCCCTTGGCTTCCACGGGATTTCTACGTCGGAGCCAGAGAACACGCTCAAATCTGCTGCAATTGACCTTTTGAGCCAAACCGACTTGTATGTTTGCTACGCGAAGGGGCTGCTGACAAGAATCCTGCTAGAATCCTGCTGGAGGCAGAAGGTGGGGAAGAAAGAAGGGATATTGGCTCCCCGGGCTGCTGAGAGATGGCGCAGCGGGCGGAGACAGAGCCTCCATGACATGCTGTTCTTCCATCTTCTCCGATGACGCGCTTCTCAAGTGTGGCTTGGGGCTGCAAGAGGTGCTGTTGTGTGTGCGCCATCTAAAACCTCTCCCTGAACAGGGTCACCAGGGCGGAAATGGTTGCAGTGACCGGGGAGAGGAACGGGTCACTGATTCAGGTGCAGCGGGGATGAGAGAGACTCGCTTAGCTGCCAGGGGTGGGTGGGTGAGCCCGAGGGGACAGCCAGGATGGGTAATTCAGAGCGAGCCGGCCTGCACATCCCTGCCTGAAAGTGAACGGAAACCTGCTTTTGTCTGAAGATGGAGAGGACTTCACAGAATTTTTACAGTTGAAAAAGGAAACATAGTGAAATGAAGGCAATTTAAATCAGTCTTTGCAAAAGCACTTTGTGGACTCCCTGTCACTTAGAGAAGTGGCAGCACTATGGATCCCATTGCTAGGGACACCAAGAGTCAAGGGATATGGTGTTTATCAAATGCATGGACTAACCGCAGCCCAAGGTGCTGGCCGGGGCTTCCCTGGAAGGTGGGCTGATGGGGAGGGTGGGTAGGGGTCATCTAGGTAGCTGTAAAATGCCTCCCAACTTTCCGCTCTCTGATTCCTGTGGAAATTGCTAGATAGGAGGAATCAGCAGCAGCGGGGATGGACCTTCCTTCTCTATGGGTGTTGGCAAGTGGGTGAAATAGGTCCCTTATACCACGTCCAGCCCCCCACTGACACCCAGAGAGGGAAAACCGGGAAGCTTGTTTGTCTGCTGAGGAGTCCGGGCCTTTCCCAGGGGCAAGGATGAGATAGGGAAAGGGAACCCATTTCTAAGCACCTGGGCAGGCAGAGGTGAGGGGCCCACTGCGTATGATTCAATCATCACCATCACCCACTGGGAGAGATGAGGTTGTGGTTCTCCTTGCCACAGGTGAGGACCCCAAGGGGCAGAGGCATCTGGAAGGTGGAGACAGACATCTCAGACGACAGCCCTGGACTGGCCCGTGATCTCTATGTCCCTGGTCGGTTGGGGACTTGTCATCTCTGAAGACATTTTGAAGAAGGTGTGTCTCCTAGCACAGTCCCCCTGCCTTCTCCTGGCTCCCTCTCGTACCTGTGTGAGAGTCATACCTGCTTCCTCTCATACTGCTAAGTTAGCTGATGGCTTGGTTTGTGAGAGGGGACACTCCTCTTTGCTTGAGGCGTCCACTCTGTGCTCTGTGTGAGAGGAGGCTTCCTAGGGTCGGGGAGGGGAGGGGATGAAGGTTTCAACAGCTGTCATTGGGTGCTGGATTCTCCCAGGGTCACTGGGGCAAGGTTGGACATTGGTGACGTGCAGCCTGGGATTTGGCTCTGCTTCCTGAGTCTGAAATCCTCCTTTGATCCTAATCATTCTGTTACTCGGCTTAGTTTCAAAATGGGTAGGAAACGTCACAGGCTCATTTTCTAGTTGCTATTTTTCTTTTCCCTCTTGGGTATGGATACGAGTAGAGAGAGAGAGAGAAACAAGGGACAGTGGATTGACCCACCTCAGAGTGTGAAAAAAGTGAAGTAGTTGTATTTCATTCACTCATCTGATAATTATGTATTATTACTATCAATGCACAGTATTTCATGTACTATAAACAAAACACTTTGTTTTTTTGTTTTGAAAACAAACTTTGAAAACTCATAAGAGCACAAAGGCAAAGTCCAATAACTATTATTTTCCTATCACACGTAACTGTCTACATTTTGAGGTACATCCTTTGGCAGGGGGCTGTGTGTGTATACGATTTTACTTTTTATAGAAATATGCTACACATAAACTGTTTTTTTCCCTGGTTTTATTGAGAGTATCTTATTGCATTAATAAGTGTTCTTTAACCTTTATTTTAAAGGTTATAAATATATAGAGAATTCCTTGTCAAGGCTGTAATGATTTAGTTTATCCCCTATGGTTGGATATAGTTGGGAATTTAGATTCTACATTTTCTTTTCGCAATTAGAATATTACTAATTGTATTATTGTCTCTCCCTTCCAGTGTTTTGACATATTGTCATCCTACCTGCAGTGTATAAGAATAAACATTTAAATATATATATATATATATATACACACACACACACACACACACATACATACACACACAAATACATGTTTAGCAAAAAATACATACGTGTATATGTATATATGCATATATATGATGTATGTGTGTGTGAATATATACATATATATATATATATATATATATATATATATTTTTTTTTTTTTTTTTTTTTTTTTTTTTTGCTAATCTTGGTCTATTTGATAGGACTAGGGAATAAAAAGCGATTTCCTTGATTCAACCTTGGGCTGTTCTAAGAGAGAGCATGAGCATGTATAAATGAGTTCTTTGGGACTATAAGGAAAAAAATGTCACCCAACTGTTTTTCTTCATTTGCCTCTTTTGATTTTTCCTTTGTCAATGTAGTGCAAAAACACTCAATCTCGACTCTAAGAGGTATGTAAAAATCCCTTTTAAAGTTTTTTTCCCCCACAGTTTTATTTGTAACAGCCAAGTGTTGTGATAACCTAAGTTCTTGCAGTAGGGAGTTAATTAAATGAATGGTAGTAATGGAATATTATGCAGTCATTAAAATAATTTCATGGCTGAGGGGAAATCAGGTTATAAAACTATGTACATTATGAGCTCAATTAAATAATATGTACAGAGAGAAAAGGCTATAAGTGTTCATGTTAGTCATTTCTGAATGGTGTAACTGTACTCTCTTCATGTATTTTCAAAAGTTCTTGGGTCTGGGGTTGTGGCTCAGTGGTGGAGTGCTTGTCTAGCATGTGTGTGAGGCATTGGGTTCGATTCTCAGCACCACACATAAATAAATAAAATAAAGGTCCAGAGACAACTAAAAAATATTTTAAGAAAAGTTCTTCACAGGTGCATCTATTTCTATAGAAATCACACAAAAAACAAATGTTAGCAAGTAAATGCTAAAATGTTGTGTGTGGCAATGAACAGCTCTATGTAACTGAGGTCTGGTCCCTTAGATTCTATTAAGGACTTTGTGAGTTATGTCTTCGCACATTCTCTGAGTCTTGTGGGGCTCTTTGGAAGTTTATAAGGTCTTTTTTTTGTGGGAGTAACTTCTCAGGAGGCTAGAATCGAAGGAGATGGAGAACTTTCCATCTGTGCTTTTGGCCTTTGTGTGGATGGGCAGGGGTCTGGGTGGGCATCATCTCCCTGGAATTCTGACCTGGAAAGGAGCCCAGTGCCACAGGCCCTAGGGCGTATTGAACATGCCTCCCAAGGCCCCAGCGGATCCAGGCCCATGGGGTCGGTGCTTGGAAGCAGAAAGCTAGGGGATGCCCGGGGGTCATGCCTGACGTCATCAGGGGGAGTTATTTGGTAGCGTTTAAGCATTTCTGATGATGGAAGGCATGGTAGGGACAGAAATAGAGTTCTGGAAGGACTGTGTCCCTCGACCAAGCCAATGTCATTGTGAATTCTCCCCCACAGCAGTGTCCTCTGGGATGGCACGTGTGCTGTGGCTGTCCGACTAGCTGAGGTGGCGCACACACACGTGGATGGGTTTGAAATTGCTTGGGTAGAGTTTGGGAAGAAGATCATTGAACTCTGAGGGTGGGTGGAGATGGAAGGAGGTCAGTGTTGGTCTTTTCTCCTCTGTTTTATGATTTTGATTCGGTGATATGCTGAGGAAGAGGAAACCCTGAACTTTAAAACTAGGAGGTGAACAGCTGGCAGAGAGAGGAGGTGATGGTGGGGGATGATTCTCCCCACACTTGGGTTTCCATGTGGATACGTCCTTATTTTCTGATGTCGTGGGCAACTAATGGCATTTTCCTCCTGTTGCGTCTTTCACCTGGGCAAAGGACGAGGACTCCGGGGGCTGGAGATTTCACGTACCTGGAGACTTGAGCACCAGGCTGGGTTAAAACCTTTGTCTTTGGATGTCATTGCTCCAGGGATCAAGCCATTGAAGGAGCCACTCTGGGGTTCTCAGGGTGTGTCCAGAGGAGGTGGTGGCCAGAAGTGGAAAGGACTGGAATTCATGACCAGCAAGGAGTTCTTAGAACAAGTGGTAGTACAGGAGAAGGGGAAGAGGTAATCCAGGGGAGGAGCAGAGCATGACAGCTGCCTTCAAATGTGCGAGGGCTGTCACCGGGAAGAAAGGATAGAGCTGTTTAGTGCGACTCCAGAGAGCACAGCTGTGACTGACAAAGGGAAGGTTTTAGGGAGAGTCATTTTAGCTCAGTATAAGGAAGACCTTCTAGAAACTAGAGCGCCCTGTCCGTAGTCTGTGGACTAATAGAAGTGTCCATCAAAGCCTCCAGATGTTTGGCAGAGGACATTTGTGCACTGGGTAACCACTAAGGACCTTCCAAGTTTGTGCTCCTAAAATTCTGTTTCATCTGGGTGTGGTGGCACAGGCCTGTAATCCTAGTGACTCCGGAGGCTGAGGCAGGAGGATCTTAAGGTCAAGGCCGGGGCCCAGGCCCTCAGCATCTTAGTGAGACCCTGTCTCAAAAGGTAAAAAAAAAAACAACAACAAACTTGGGATGTGGCTTGGTGGTAAAGTATCTCTTAGTTCAAATCCCAGCACCTGCCCCCACCCCCCAAATACAACAACTCTTTTTGTATCTACTTACTGAGTATCTTCATCATTAATTATCTATTAAGAATATATTCTGCTTGTCATATGTCCCGTTGGCTTTGGAGATATGATGATGGTGGACAAGACAGACAAGGGTCTTGAGCCTATAGTCAACTGAAGGAGGC
This sequence comes from Callospermophilus lateralis, assembly GCF_048772815.1. Taxonomy (NCBI): domain Eukaryota; kingdom Metazoa; phylum Chordata; class Mammalia; order Rodentia; family Sciuridae; genus Callospermophilus; species Callospermophilus lateralis. The sequence goes on along the minus strand of NC_135307.1, from coordinate 25,996,673 downwards.
AGATGGTAAAGAGATTATTCCTGTTTAAGTCCAACATGATCAAGTGTAGGATGCTTTGAACTCATACATTCGGGGTGAATTGTGCAGCGAGTAAGGTCAAAGAGCCACACACTCACTATGACCTGGCTAGGCCAAGGGGTAAAGAGGAGTGTGCCAGGGGGAGGGCACGGCGTGGGCCAAGGCAGGTGTCCTCTGTGCATTAGAGACGGCGGGTCAGCACACTGTAGTGGCGTACCAGGGAGGAGGCAAGAGATCATGTTGAGCCGTTGGGACTTGAGCTTCCATTTGAGAAGGAGCAACAGCCCATGGAGCAGACTTGGGAGCCGGAGGGAGGCTGATGGGTCGGGGTTGGGACATGCTATGTTTAAAGTCCCTGTAGGGCTCCAAAGTGGGAGTGTTCTTTCCTCGTGTAAAGTGCCCAGGAGCGGTGCTGACACTGTGGGGAAGTTTCTTTGTGTATACTGGGATTCTTCTTCCCCAGCACTTTCATGATCACAGCTCCCGGGTCTGCCCCCAACTCTTGTGAAGTTCAGGGGGCAGATTCTCATTCATTGCTGAGTTCTCGGACCTGAGGTGGTGACTGTGTCTTCTTAGAAAAGAGGCCCCTGGGTGGCGTTCACTCTTTCTTGCTGGGTCAGTTGAGACCCAGGAATGCCATGTTTCCACCTCGAGTCTGCCCAGAGCCGAGTGGCCAGGGTGGTGGGGGGACTCTGTGTTGTGCCCTGTGGACTGGTTCTCTTTCTGTAACAGAGATAAAGGCCAGCAAGGCTCAGGGGGAACAAGACCACAGCAGATAAAGGTCGCGACTGGGGTTGCTTCTGTTCCCTGGCAGGAGGCCTCTGGTTGGTTCGGGCAGCTGGCTCTCCTATGGGGGTCACTGTCCTGGGTGGTCCCAGGTTGGCTCAAGAGACTCCACATTCTGCAGTCACTTACTGTCCTGCTGTTGACCTGTTCTGCAGATTCATAAGTGGCAGGATTATGCCGATCAGCAGGTCCAAATTATGGGCTCAAATAAATGGGTGTGAAGTGACTTGTTCAGAGTCACATCCCCCACATTGGCCTGTTGGTTTCTTTGCCTGTTTGACTACGTTGGGTTTTTAAAGAGTCTTAGCCACAGATTTTCAAGGTGTGTTTATTTCTTAAAGGCTATAAGGACCCATTGCTTCTTTTTGGTTTGGTTCTTCTACAGGACTCTTAAATGTCTGAGTTCTCCAGAGGCCTCCACCCAACTCTCCCCTTCTCTCTGCCTTCTGTCCCTGCGTGGTCTTTTCTTCTTTGAGGGTGCATACTAGGGATTGAACTCAGGGGCACTCGACCACTGAGCCACATCCTCAACCCTTTTTTGTATTTTATTTAGAGACAGGCAACTCCTCGCTGAGTTGCTTAGTGCCTCATTTTTGCTGAGGCTGGTTCTGAACTCGCGATCCTCCTGCCTCAGCCTCCCAAGCTGCTGGGATGACAGACGTTTGCCACTGCACCCAGCTGTGTGGTCTTTTCTAATGCTGTGCTTTTTACTGCCCTTCAAGGGTGCATCCCCACTTGAGACCTCCGGTCTTGATCCCCGTGTATCTCAGATGACCTGCATCCTGGTCCTCTCCATCTATGGGCACATCAACAGTGACAATCATAAAATCAGCAGTGTTGGCCTCAGACCGGCTAGGGAGCTGCCAATTGGTTCTTGCAGTTGAGGATCAGGAGTAGACTGAGGCTGTCATCTTCTCATCCTTTCCTGCATAGCTGAGTGGACAATCATCCCCATCTACCTGGAATTCTGAGCTGGACAGGTGGGACCTCTCTCTCCACTACATTGATCTTCCCTCTCTTTGGGTCCTACCTTGTAAATATTTTTGGATTCCGTTTGCTCCCCAGTGTCTTTTGTGCCAATGGACTATCATCAGCTTGGAACTGAGTATTTTGGTACCTTCTCAGGTGGTCCCTGTAACTTCCATTCGTTTCTGCTACAATTTTCTCTCTTCCTTGATATTCCATGGTAGGGATCTTAAGGAAATAAAACCTAAGTCCACAATTCCTTGTGTAAAATACTGCTCTCCCTGTAAAATCTCTCTAGCATAGTGTAGGTCGTGGCTAAGAGCTTGGATTCTGGAACCAGACTGCCTGGGTCCAAGTTCCATTTGCTAAGCTGATTTACCTTGGGTAGGTCACTCAACCTTTCTGTTCTTCAACTTCCTCACCTACAAATGGGGTGATGATGGTAATTCCTGCTTCATAGGGATGCTAGAAGTTTTAAATGAGTTGATATTGTCCAAGGGGCTTTAAAAAGTGCTTAGCACACAGTAAATAATACATAAGGCTTTATTAAATAAATATTTGCCTTTTTAGCTCAACATTGAGACTTTTCAAAACCAGACACTGTTGACCTCTCCAAGTTCAAGTTCTCAATCCTGTCCTTGGTGCTGTGCTGCCAGCAACACTCAGCCATTGGCCAATTTTTCATACCATTATGATGTTCCTCCTGTTCTTTCCCCTTGTGAACCTTCAAATAAATCACTCATCTCTTCAAACCCAGAACGCATGCCTCCTATCTGAAGCCATCTCCACGACACTGAGTAGATGACACTTCCTCCGTGGAGCTACTTCCACGCCCGTGTGCATCTCTCGAGCGTGGTTAGTTTGGAGCCTCTGGAGTGGAATGGATATGGGTTCTACTCTAATTCGATCATCTGCCAGCTGTATGGCTTCGGGAAAGCTACTTAACCTCTCTGAGCCTCATCTATTAGATGGGCGGAATAAGTCACCTACATGATAGGGCCATTATGAGGATGGTACTGTGCATAGCAAGTGCTAGGTGCAGCTCAGGTACATAGTAAGCTAACGGTAAGTACGGCATCGTCATGAGGATTTCTGTTAACATGGGCGTCCGATGCTATTTAATTTACAGTTTACTTCCGTGTCTCCGTGAGGACTGTTTTACTGCGTTTCACAGTCCCAGTGTCTCCGCTAGTAGATCATTAACATCGATGGTTACCTGAGCTCCTGCGCCAGGCACTGATCCTATCACTTGGGATGGAGTCAGCGCTTTGGCTACACAGACCTCTCAGGGTGTGCCTGGTTCCCAGGAAGCTGGTTTTGTTTAGCCCAGGGAAGGAAGTGAGTCTGCACCTGGGAGGTGGAAAGATGTTCTGAACGCAGCAGGTGGTGTGAAGCAAGGTGTGAAGGCTTGCCTGGGAGGGGTGTGGGGGGTGGAGCACTAAGCCAGGGAGGGAGAGGAGGGCCTGGAGACCTTGGCTGGCAGGACTGAGCTGGCTGTGGGAAGAAGAGGTGGACGGGGCAGGCTGAGTCTGGAGAACAGGGGCTAAAGGGGGCAGCTTTGGGGTGGAGGATGGTGGGGAAGGCTGAGCGGGCACCCACCTCCCTGTCTCACCCACCTGCCTTGCTAAGCCCTCCCAACCCTCCTTCTCTGCCTTATGTTTTTAGAGTGCTTCCCCCCTTGGGTGACTCTTTGTTATAGTTAGATATTTGCTCATTATCTAACCCTCCCCACTAGGATTTAAGAGCCACAGAGACAGTAACAAATAATCTCTTATTTTGCTTTGTAGTGTTTTGTGGCTAGGAGTGAGCCTAGGTTCTGGGTGCAGGCAGCCTTAATCTGTTCACACTGATGTGTCACCTCTACCTAGAACATTGCCCAGTCTGAGAAAGTGCTTGATAAATATTTATGGAATGAATAAATCCCCCCCTGCAAAAACAACAGCCATTCATATATTTGGGTTCATTTAGCAAGTAGATTTTGGAAAAGCTTATTTGAGGTGTTATATTCAGTAGAGTGTATTTATTTTAAGCATACAGTCCCATGAGTTTTGGCAAATGTATACACCTGTGTAGCAAATGCCACAGTAAGAGGTAGGATATACCCATCCCCTCAAAAAAAAGTTTTCCTGTGCCTCATGGGGGGCCCTGCCCCTGGACCCCTGTGACCACTGATGTAGTTTATGTGATTATTTGTTTTTCTTTTCTAGAATTGAATGTAAATGGACTCCTATCTTGTTTGGCTCAGGGTAACACTTTTTACGTTTATCTATGTTGTATGTGCTGTGTGTGCTTTTATTACCAAATAGTCATAAGTAATTACTTATTTTTGCTTTGCCGTGTTTTGTGGCTAGCAGTGAGCCTTGGTTCTGGGTTCAGACTGCCTGGTTGGAATTTTGGCCCCAACTCTGTGGCTTTGGGCAAGTTTGTGTTCCCTTTGCCTTAGATCTTTCCTCTGTTAAATGGGATAATGATCGAGTTAAATTAGAAACACAAAGTTCTTGGAGTGGTTCCTAGGACATAGTAGGTGTTCAATAATGGTTAGTTGTCGTCACTTCCATTTTGCAAATGAAGGAAAGACCCTAAGGGACAAGTGAGGGAGTTTGCCCAGTGTTATTGGAATTAGAGGAAGGATTGTGTCTGATTTAACTGTTTTCTACCACCTCCCAGATCATGGTCCTGCACAGAAAGGAGATGGAGGGTGAGAGGGTGTGCTCAGTCTGGGGATGTCTGACTCCCCTACCTCAGTGTTCTCTTAGGGCCATCTATAGCTCTTTCACCATCCCTACCTCTGTGGGTAGAATATCACCCCTCTTTTGGGTCTGCTAGGGGGTGGGTTGGGGTTTCTTGCCCTTTGCTCCCCTCCTGGGCCCTCTCAGGTAGCTGAGCCTTGCATCAGGACCACCTCTTGCAATCACACAGCATCAGCCCTGCAAGAAGCTAATTTGATAAACCTCACTCCAAAGCTCATTGAACCTGTCTATAACGACGCTTAATTAAAGTGCAGAAACTTTGAAGAGATAGCAAGTTACTGCTTAATGCAATACCAGAGTGCCACTATTCTACCATCTGCCTCCCTCTCTGCAGTAATTGCTTCCTGACATTTGTTTATTTTAATTAGGAGAGCAGTCTTGATCAAGAGGGAGGGCAGTCAGGGTCAGAACTGTCAGGGAGGAGGAAGAAAGGGGAGAAGGGGGGCCATGATGTAGTACTGGTGGCCCGAAGGGGAATCACTGTTGTCTTCCTGGTGGAAGTGGTTCTGTCTTCCCACAGGGAGGGAAGGGTGGAATTTCTCCCTACTATGAAAGCATAATGCCAACCTTAGGATCATATTCTTAGGTTTGGGGAATTTCCTTCAGAGAGTGTAGGAACATTTCAGCAGATGGAGGCTCCCACCTTGTTAGGAGGGAGGGAAATTGTAGATGGGGTTGGCAGATCTCAGGGGGGTAATCCCAGCAGAACTAACTAGATTACGATGACCTAGTGGAGACAGCTCCATTACCAACAGGAAATCTGAAAAGTGTAGCTTTTTCTTATCTGTCAGTTTTACAGATTTCTACTCATGGTTCTGTAGGGTGCATGGTCATCTTTGATTCTGTGTTGGTCATTGTACATGAAAATTATTTATACATATAGATTAAGGCCAAGATGAAGAAGGTACCTTCTTTCAGAGAAAAATCTTGTTTATTTTTTTTCTGGCATATATTGAACCACTGTCAATCTTGGACTCTTTCTTAAATGGAATGGAAGGCTTTAGGTTCCTTCAACAACAAAGGTGATTGAAACCCAATCTACAGGTTCTCTTGAGAACTACTCAATTTTTCATCCTTAGGGGCCACCTTATTGCAAGTAGGTCTCCTTTTGGTTTCTCTGTCTTGAGCAGCTTCTGGGAGTGGATTTCTGTTCTCGGAGCCTACCAGGCTGTCAAAAACAAGAATAAGAATGGGTCCTTCAAGTTCAAATTTGCTAGACTCAGAAAAATGCCTTCAGGGTAATAGTGATTTTCATACGTCTTTAGGTTCCTATTTACTTTCAGTATAGGATTAGACTTTCCTTACTATCTGATCAGCATTTTGATGATTTTAAGATGATATTTTCTCCAGATTTTGAGTCATTTTTAATGGTAATAGCTTGCCATTACCAGAAAGTTCCCAGTAGCTTTAAAATTACATGTATTTTTACTTTTGGCAGCAGAACTATTTTTTTTTTCTGCGAATGAAATATTACATTGGATCTCAATACCAAAAATAAAGCAAAGTGAAATAAAAATGGTGGAAGTGGCTCTGTTCTGGTTAAAGTGGAGCTGGGGTCCCCAGGGCCTACCAACTAGACCTTCCCCTAGTTGGACCCACCAGGAGCATCTCCAAGGATCTGAGTCTCATGGGCATGGTCTAAAAAACTTTGCTAAGGAATCCTTGGTTTGACCAGTCTTGAGGACAGTATTGACAAAGCTCATCCAGTGTTTTCCTTGGAAACAAAGTTCTTGATATTTTGGGATCTAGGTTAGAAGCCATGATCTTGGGTAGGGGGCTATAAGAAATGACAGGATGGATTGCCTGACTTTCCAGAGCGGCCCTGTGAAAGGCCAGGAGAATGGGGGATCTTCTTAGTCTTAGGAAGATGGGTCTGGGATGGAGTGAGGAATGAGGATGGGTCCTTCAAGAGGCAGATAACAAGACAGGATCCGTCAGGCATGTAGGAGTCTTATGGGGGGAAATGCCCATGAAGGATTAAAGGGAAAGGAGCAGAAAGGAGAGTGTTCAGACCTTGGTGCAGAGCTGAGCCCTGCAAAAGGAGAGAGGAAGGAAGGATTGGGTAGGGAGAATGTCATAAGTACAGCTCTGGGCAAGCTGTAGCCAGGCTGATGGGAAGTCCCACAGAAAAAGGTGGTTGTCTGAGGAAGCCTGCATTGGAGAGGAAGGGACTGGGACTAGCATCCAATGCGCTTAGTCCTTGGCTGGAGGCAGCCCTGAGGGAGTAGCCTCAGTGTGAGTGCATCAGGGGTCTGCAGGGTGGAGGCTGGAGCGGTGGTCAGCGCTGCTCCCTGCTGCAGGTCTTCTTGAAGAAGCTCCAAATGGTGCACCTCCATGGCTACTCCCATGGGGAGGGCCACCCAGAGATCAACGAGCCATTTATTCTGAAATAAGGCCTACCTTTCCAGACCAGGAGGATGGTGGCTGTGCATTCCCTAGAAACTCAGTGTCCAGGCAAGGGAACTTCCCTCAGCCTGCTTGAGCATGTTATCTGAGCTTCTTCTCCTGAAGGTATTAATACGTGCCTGGTACATCGTTCCCTCTTCCTAAGTTCTTGCAATGGTTTCAACTGTTCTTAGCATAAAGACCACATGCTTTATTCGCCTTTCTGGCCCCGTTCCAGCCCCACTGCTCTTTGTCTCTTGTACTTTCCTTGCTCATTCCTACCACCGGGCCTTTGTCCATGACATTTCTTCTGCCAGGAATGCTCTTGCCTTTCTACTTTTCTCTCTCTCTTGATTTTCCTTCCACTATAAGAATCACCTCTCCGGGGAGGGTCAAAGTCCCCTCTTGCAGCTCTCACAGTCTTGTGTTCATACACGGTGCCCCATGCATTGGTGGAATTTGTCTTGGGCACAGTCTTACGTCATCCTGTCTTTACTGTTCAGTTTCTGACTCTCCCACCAAGGGCTGGGATTACATCTGTCTTTGCTGATCATCATACCTCAGTGCCTGGTTCCTCAGAGTTGCTCACTCAATCAGTGAAAAATCCATAGCAAGAAGGACGTAAAGAGAATGTTTGGATATCCAACAAAAAATAAAATAAGCATAGAAAAACAATCAAAGGCAGGGTGAAATACTCCTCCAGGGTCCTCGTGAGCCCTGCCTCCTAGTCTGGAGTTGAACCCAGGGAGGTGGAGTGATTCCCTGTACTCACAGGGCTGTGTGGGAGCTAGAAGTGGGATTGCACCTCCGTCTTTGGTCTCTGAGGCCGCTGCTCCCTCTGCCCTGTGTGGTCACTTAAGCATGCAATTGGAAGACAGATACCTGCGTTCCATGTGGGCTCTACCCTCCCCATTGATCTGACCTTGAATGATCTGAGCAGCCATTAACCTGCCGAGCTCGGTTTCCTCATTGGTGAAGGAGTGGCAATGTGTATTCTATATGGAAACACTGAATGAGGTAATAGGGTAAAGAGTTCTTTTGGTAAATCCTAAAGTGTGCAAGTGTTTTGACTTTGTCATGGTTGATTTCTGTTTGATGAAAGGTGCCCAAAGCCAGGGAAGGGTGGTTGGGGATCCAGACCCTCACTGATTTTGTTTCTGAGCTCACTCTGGCCCTCGCACTTCTAAAAAGGAGCTAACTTTTTTTTTTGGAACATCAATTCTCTGGAGAAAGGAAGCCCGAGGGATGGTTTGGACCAGTGCCTTAGCCTCTTTGATGCTCACTTACGTCTAAAGACTCCTTTCTGAGAAGACCCATAAATTCTTACGAATGGGAAGGGCTCAAATAGGAAGGGGGAAGCTACTACCAGCCAGACCCCCACACAGGGCACAGCGCAAGAGGTAGGAAGTGGTGTGGCCCTAGCTTGAGAGATTTGTTAGATCCCAGGAGGAACTTTCTGGCACCAGCAGAGACTTGTGGAAATTGCTTTCTGGAAGTCTTTACAAAAGGAACAGCGTTAAGCATAGCCCTTTGGGAACTGGGGATGGAGACCAGGACACGTTTGAAGTGATGTCCACCCTGTAGGCACTGACATCACCTAAAATGCTGTGAGGATTTGGGTTAAAAGGTCCTTTATGCACCCTCTCTGGTGTGGGGCAAAACCCTTTCCTACCATCTCCGCATCGGAGTCGGGTGTTTGAGGACCCGGATGAGCCTTCTCAGGGCTTCTCAAAGCCTCTCTGGCCATTCTGTGTTCTGCCCTTGGGCCCTTCTCTCCTTCCTCCTCACGTGCCTCCCTCCAGGAGACTGGTCCTGGCCCCAGAGAGTTAAAGCAGAGTGTGGCCTGATAAACCACCCCAGGTTTAAGGATCAGGTGGGGAATTTTCTGCCAAGATGACCAATTAAAGAGGAAGCAGGGAGCAAGTTTGATGAAAAGTTTTTAGGGAGCATGACGTAAAATCTTAATTGGTTTTATTTTTGTTACCGTTTTTGGTACCTGTCTCCCTCCCTCATTTTTAACCCTAGAGATTTCCCAAGTAAGAATAAAAGTAATTATATTCAAAGACAAAGTTTTTTTTTTTTTCTTCTTTCTGCCTTAAGATATCACATTAATTGTCTTTTCTGGGATTAATTGTCTTTGCTTTGGTCCAGGTGTGAAATGATAGCTTGGGGCTAACGACAGTTTTCATTTGTGTTGCTCATACATATATTACCTCGTTTTGTCCTCCTGATGTCCCTGTGGTTGGTACTGATTTTTGTTCCCGTTCCCCAGATGAGCAAACTGAGGCTGAATTTGGCAAAGCTCACAGAACTAGTGCAGCTCAGGGGTCGGCCTGCCCCTTCCTGCCTTCTTCTAACTGCCCTCAGCCCGACCACCAGTGGCTGAGATGCAGGGCCTTGAATTCCAGCTGACCAGCTCCACAGTGGCTGGCAAGAGCAGCCACAGGTGGGGAGGAGACTGATGACCTCCCAGCCATGCGGTAGGTTTGAAACGGTGACTAGTCTCCCAGTGTGTCAGTTTCCCAGGGCAGCTCCCACCAAGGACCACAAACTGGGTATCGGAAGAGGACACAAATGTATCTTCTCACATTCCAGAGGCTTGGTCCAAAACCAAGGTGTTAGCAGGGTCCCTGAAGGTTCTGTGGGAGGTCCCTTCCTTGCTGCTGGTGATGCCTGCCATCCTTGCTGCTTGTCTTCCTGCCCCACGGCTCCAGGCTCTGCCTCTGGTGTCACATAGCCTTCTTCTCTGAGGGTCTCTTTCTCCCTCTAAGGACACCAGGCATTGGGTTTTAGGGCTCACCTTCCTCCACTCTGGCCTCATCTTGACTTAATAATGTTGCAGAGACCCTATTTCCAAATAAGGTCACATTCACAGGCAACAGGATAGCTGGGACTTCCACTTGTATTTTTCAGGGACATGATTCAACCTGTGACATCTCATCTCCATCTACATTTCTGTTTGTTTGATTTTAAAAGAAATGTCCCCCTTTAAAAAAAAATGACATGATGCTGATTGTAGATAGTAGCTTTTTATGTTATAAATTTGTAAGAGGAAGACACAAGCCTTCATATTCCTACCACTTGAATGAATGATTGACGTCTATTTTCTTCCAGCAATTTTTTTGGGGGGAAGAACTGAAAACATTACAAATATAGATTTAAAATTACTGTTAACCATCTTCTCAGTACATTTTCCTCTCCCTTCTCTTTAGTGTAGTGGTTCTCAACCAAGGAAGTTTTGGGAATGCTAATGTTATCCAGTGGGGAAAAAGGCTGGGGATTATTGCTAAATATCATCCAATGCCTAGGACAGTCCCAGAACCAAAAAATTACCTGGTCCAAAATATTAACAGCATCCAGGTTGGGAAACTCTGTTTTAGAGAGAAGAAATTTCATGATATTGACGGGATCCTTCAAGAAATATTTTTACATACATTTGCAAGCCCGAATAAACAACATGTGGTATTGTGTTGTTATGCATGAGTATTCTTTAAATTTATATAAATAGTATCATAACATATTCTGCATCTTGCTTGTTCCCCTTCAACGTTTTTTAAAAATCTATCCATATTGATATATATTCATGTATATAATATCCATATATAATTTCTTTGAACTGATCTATAGTTTGTGGTTTTTAAAAATGTCTCAGCTTGGGCGTGATGGCGTGTGCCTATAGTCCCAGCTACCCAGGAGGTTGATTTAGAGGGTCACTTGAGCCCAGGACTTTGAGGCCAGTCTGGGAAACATAGGGAGACCCCCACCTTTAAAAAAAAAAAAGTCTTTACTCAATGAAATCAAAATTAGTAATTTTGTGTCCCACATCAGGCACACTATTTTGGGGGGGGGGATATCAAATTTTATTTCCTCAGGGCCTCTGTAAGTCTGGAAATCTAAGGTTAGATGCCATAGGGCAGGCCCCTGGTCTTGGTCAGAACATCCCATTTTCTGGGATGTTAATTCTCCCCCAGGACATGATCCTTTTAGTACCAAAGACTGACTGAGCCCTCAGTCTGCTGGCTGGAGGAGTGGAATTGCCACCACTGTCATCTGTGGCGCCTGCAGGGCGGGATCTTTCCTGGGCTCCCCAAGTCCTCTCCCTTCTCTCATTTCTTTTCCTGACCCTGGACTGGAAGTTGCCCAGAGTGCCTGGACTCCTAAGCTAGACGCGCTCTCTTCCTCCTGTAGGGAGGGTCTCTGAAAGAGGTCTCCTCTATATTAATTTTCTAGGAACAAGTGCCATAGTCTGGGTGGCTTAAACAACCAAAATTTATTTTCTTATAGTTCGAGAGTCTGGATGTCCAAGACGTTATTGGAAGGGTTGGTTTCTTCCGGGGCCTCTCTCCTTGGCTGGTAGATGGCTGTGTTCTGCTGTGTCCACACATTGTCTTGCCTCTTGCTGGTCTGTATCTACGGCTCCCATTCTTATAGGACACCAGCCAGATTCAATCAGCACCCACTGTAGTGATCTCATTTTAACTTAATTACCTCTTCAAAGAATCTACCTTCAGGGCTGGGGATAAAACTCAGTGGTAGAGCACTTGCCTAGTGTGAGGCCCTGGTTTTAATCCCTAGCATTGCAAAAACAAAACAAACAAACAACAACAAAACAATAACAACAACAACAACAACAACCAAACCCCCCAAAAAGTCACATTAGGTTTGGGTATTGACTTCAACCTAGGGATTTTTTTTGTGGGGGTGGTGGTGGTGGTGGTCAGAATTCATCCCATAATAATCCCCCTGTATGGAATGAATATTTCCAGGGGATAGTGGAATCGCAGGATACTGTGATATCAGATACATTATCTCACTTGAGGATTTTAAACCCTACATTAAATTTAAGCTTAGCAGGATCAAAATAATCAAGACTAAAGTGAAATTCACTCGGATTTTGGTTTCCAGAAGAAATTGCATAGGGTGAGAAACTTGGAAGGAAGGGGCTGCTTTTGAGGAGAGTCATCAGATACACATGGACTACCATGTGACCAAAGTCCATATTATTGATCTCAAGGACTAATTGATAGAGGACTCAGTGGAAAGCACCTCCATCAGAGTTAGAAGGTTTGGGTTTGGCCTTGGCTCTCTTCCTACCTGCATGGCCTTGGAGTGTCAATATTCCCCATCTCCAGGATGGAGGTAATAATTCCCTGGTGGATTTCTGTGAGGGTAAGATGAGAATAATGCTTGGTATCGGGTGAGTTTTCAAAAATGGGATCTGTTTCTGGAATGTGGTCTAGGGAGATTGGACTGTTTTCTATTTGCAGCAAGGATCTTCTTAAGAAGCATGGGAGTGGAGGGTTTCAGGAAGTCAATGTGGGTTTCAGGAAATAAATTCTGACTCAGAAGCAGTGCAGAAGGAGAGGTGTTCAATTCTTATGAATGGGAAGGGCTCAAATAGGAAGGGGGAAGCTACTGCCAGCCAGACTCCCACACAGGGCACAGCGCAAGAGGGGGCTGGTACGGCCTTGAGCTTGAGAGACTTGTTAGATCCCAGAAGAAACTTTCTGGCACCAGTAGAAATTTGTGGAAATTGCTTTCTGGAAGAACAGCGTTAGGTGTAGCCCTTTTGGAGCTGGGGATGGAGACCAGGACACTTTTGAAGTGATGTCCACCGGGTAGGCAAATGGAAGTGGAGCCTGTAAGGGAGTTCAGGGAGTAGGGAGGAGGTGCAAGATCAATCACTGGTCTTTTGAGATAATCCAAAGAGAGACCTGTCTGGACTGAGGGAGGGAGGGGGTTGGAGGAAAGGAGCAGGTGTAGAGGAGGGAGGAGGGAGCAGGGCACGAGGGACATGGGACAGCACTGAAATACAAGGATTGGATGTGGCCTTGTGAGCAAGAGGAGACGAACAGAATTGCTTGCTGGGCCTCCTGAATGGAAGGGGATATTAAGGACGATAATCAATTCAGAAAGAAGAATTAAGGGGGGGGGGAAGAAAATAGGGAGTTTGATTTTTAGTCAACTTATATATCCGACTTGCTTGGAGCCACACAGGACCAAAAGTGTCCTGTATGAAGGGATCGGTGGGGGGAGCTCCAGGGGACACTTGGCATCCAGAGGGTAGGAGGAGAAGAGGAGCAAATGGGGGTGACCTGCAAGGATGCCTGGAGAAGGAAGAGGAGGAGCCCAGGAAAGTGGCAGGAAGGGACACCCAGCTGGGGGAGGGAGCAGGAGGACCTGGGGGCTGGGGGCTGAGGGGCAGCTCTGGTTTGGGTACTTCAGAAGTCACTGGTAACTTTGGAGAGAGCAATGTGAGTTGGGGACATGCAGAGTATAGAAGCCAGAATGCAGAGGGTGAGGATAGAAAGGAAGGCAGGGAGATTATGAATTTTGATGGAGAAAAAGATTACAGAGAATATCTTAAAGATGAGGGAAGAAGGAAGATTCTTGTTTCCTTTTAAGGTTACTGGCATGCTGCTGAGCAGTGGGTGGGGTGGGAAAGTCGCAAGTGGAGCCTGTAAGGGAGTTCAGGGAAGAATTGATAGAACAAGGTCCTGGAGAGGGGGAGGGCTGGGGGGGAGAGCACGGAGGGAGTCAGGCTTGGAAGGACTATTTTTTTTTTTTTTTCTTATTGAGAAAGGATGGAGTGGTAGGTGGGCAGGAGAAAAAGTGAGTAGCTGGGAGGGAGAGAAGGACAGGCCTTCAACCCCAGGCTTTCTCAGTAAAATAGGACCCATTGTAGCATCTGCTGAGTGAAGAGGTGGAAAGGATTTGGAAGAGCGGAAGAAGGGAGTGAGAGGGGGGTCAAATTTAAGGACAGCTGAGCAGCCTGGGCCGAGAGGGACACAGTTATGGTTGCCTGCACTGGCATAGATGGGCTCTTGGTCTGGGGTGCTGACCATTGCTCAGGGGCAGGGGATGGGGGTGCTCAGATCCTCCAGGGTGGAGGACTGCTAGTCAGCCCTAACCAGTGGACCCAAGGGTTGAGGGAACAATGGAGTCCTGTCTAGTGAGATGTGGAGAATTGGGGAGGGAAGCGGTGAGACACTGTGGGATGAGGAGATTGGAGTACTGTGGCTTTTATCAATCTAGAGAGGAGGGTTAGGTGGAGATGGGAAGTAGAAAAAGATTTCTGAGGCAGGTATTTAGTGAAGTTCTGAGTGAGGTCAAAGGCTAGATGGGTATGAAGGGAGTGCAGAGGGAGGTGCAGGTTACCAGAGCGGAGGGGCAAGGGCCCACAGAGCAAGGCAGGAGCCCATGGGCGTTGTACCCAATGGTAGGAGTCTGGCTAACAGAAGGGAACTGTTAGCCAGGTAACTATCTCAGTGAATGTGGAAGAAGAATCTTGGGGGGATGTGTTGGTAAGCTACAATCACAAACGTCTTGGCACGCCGCAGCCTTGGTTAGCTTCCATGTGCAGAGGCAGGGTCAGTCTAGACAGGACCCCTCTAGGCAATTCTGCTGAGCTTGCATCTGCAAGTTGAATGGTGGTTTGGCGGCTTTAGCTTGGTCATGGTTGGGGTGGCCTGTGGGTCACTCACTGCAGGGACTGATGGGCCAGCCCAGCCGTGCTTTTTGTATGGAGACAGCAGAGGTGGGACAGAGCAAGCACTCCTCAAAACTTTCTTCCTGTTGCCTGTTAACATTCCTTTGGTCCATGCAAATTATATGGCCAAGCCCAAAGCCTAGGTGTGAGGAAGGATGCTCTCCCCAGGCAGGCGACTGGGGATGGTGAAAATACTTTGGAACAATATTGCCCACAGAGGGTGGGTGAGGGCTAGGGGGATGGAGACAGGAGGGCTTGCAGATGGCATTGGACCCTTGAGTGAGGACAGAGGAACAAAGTGGGGCAGGAAGGATGCCATCTACTCTGCTCCCATCCTGAGACACAAATGGCCCCGGCTGAGCATGTTTGTTAAAGAAATCGTTTCATTAGAGAAGATGCAGGTTTTGGTATTAAGGAGACAAAGATGAACAGCAGGAATTCAGGGGGCATAGAGGGAAGAGTGCAGAAGAGGTTTGGAAGGCAGTTGGTTACTGAGGGTCAGGGAATGGCCAACCAAGGGGGGAGGTTCTAGCTTTAGGAATAAAACTGACAGAACACACAAACAACGCGGCTAGAAAATCTCGTGCTGACCCAAGGGACACTCTCTGGAAGTCTCACTGTTTGGGGAAAGTGTAAAGACCAGCCCCCATGTTGCCTTGAATGGAACTCTGGGTGCCGAGTTCTTCCTGACTAACCGAGGAGGGCAGATGGATGGAGGAGATGTTTCCAGGGGGAGGTGGTCACAGTTCTACACTATACTTGGGATTTCACAATTGCTTTTACTCTGACAGGGTGTTGGGACTTTTTTTTTTTTTTTTGGCACTACAAATAAGGAAGTGAGAGGGTGGGTGTGGGAAGGAAACTATTTAAATGGAGATACTGTAATAGAAATAACATCCATCCTTGGAAAGAGACTCTAGAAGAAAGACTGATGGGGGTGGGACACTTCAAACCTTATTTCATCTCTTTGCAGAGCCTCTGACTACCTTTGAGTGTGCTTGACCAACCCTGTCCTCTAGGCTCTGAGCTTGTTGAGGTAAATCCTGGCTTGCCTTAACCATGGGTCTATCCTCAGTGGTAGCATCTCTCTTAGATCATATAATAGGTGTTCAGTGAATATGTTTGGGAAGATTAATGAATGCATGAATGACAGAAAATTCAATAGCTGATGTACCCGTCTCTACCTAAAGCTCCAAGATTTCTTTTGGTAATGTCACTCAACAAATATTTAGGGACCTCTTGAATGTTAAGCAGAATGACTAGGCATTCACAGAGGATGAGACATAGTCCTTGCCAGATGGTTGCTTATCTTCACTTGCAGCTTTGGGAACAGTAACTCACCATAGAGAGCCACATTGGAATGTTTCAAGCCTCAGTTTATCCACCTGCAAAAGGGGGTGGCTGAAACAGATTCATTCAGGTTCTGTTCCTACAAGGCTTCTTGGTGCATTCAAAGTTCTGTTGTTCACTGTGAGCTCCAAAGGAGGGAAAGCAGATGTTTCTGAAACCTATTTGACTGTATTTCTCTCTCTCTCTCTCTTTCAAGAGCATCTTGTGGGACTGGTTTTCTACAGGAAAATGTGGGTTTAGATTCTGGTGGACCAATCCTTATAGAAATTTGATGGAAGGTCATCTCCATTCCACCTTCCCAGATGAACTTGTATCAACGGTAACTGTGTTTTAGAAAAATGTTCTATGCTTGGGACAGGATGGCTGCTCTTTGGAGCACCCAATGGGTTCTGACAGCTGGCTATCCTTGGCCCTTGTGATGTTGGAAATGGGTCCAACATCCATAGCCCAAGACTGGGTTATACCTGCTAGGCTTTCCCTGTGTTCCACGGTCCCTAGAGCACTCTGCATTCCAGGGAGAACTTGAGGCATTAATTGTCTGCCTGGAGACTGGGGGACAAGAAGACTAAGTTTTATGGGAGTGTGGTCATGCTGACACAGGACAGGATCAGGATATCTAAGAAACATACAGGTCCCAGGAAAAGCCTTAAGTCTAGAAAAGGGGGAAATTAGCTGCTGTCTCCCCATCTTTTAGATCATCTACCTGGATAAAATGTGGCCTCAGGTATTAGGTCAACCTGGCTATTGAGGTCCAATGGGGAGTGTCCACAGGCAGTTAAGAACTGGGAGTAGGGATTCAGTAAGGCCTCTCTTGCATCTCCCCTGGATAAGAGTCATGGACTCCTAATGGGTCTCTCTGTGTCCTGATGCATTCCTTTCTAAACCAGGTCCCACACCATCTAAAACACAGATTTTGTCCCATTGCTCCCTCTGCTTAATATCTCTGAATGTCGCTTCAAGTTGCCCTCAGCTTGGCCCCAGAACCCTGCCCCCATCATGACTTTCAACTTGACCCTTTCCTCTACTCTTCCCTCCCACCTGCCTTACAATCCAGGCAGAGAACAGTTCTGGTGGCTTCCTGAGCACCTGCCTGGTGATCTCTCATATCTCTCTGTTTTCATTCTTGACTTTGGCTCTGTTAGGAAACCTCCCCGATGGCCCAGTCTAGAAAAGCTGTTTATTCTCTAAGTGCCCATTAAGCCCCATTCTGCTTGTTGCTCACATGTCCGTTTCCCTTATTTATGAGGCTCTGACTGGGACCTTTGGGACTCTGGGATCTTATGGGGAGTCTGGTGAATAGCAGGTAGTTACTGGAGGTTTGCTGAATGAATGAATATGTCTGAGTTGTTTTGAATGAAGTGGAGACGATGACCTCTTAGCTTCCTCTTCTCATTTCTCTTAGGCACTCACCTTTCTATGAACATAAAAGACATATCCGATCTGGAATAACAGACACCCAGCCTGGTTTAGCAGGGACATGGAGTTATTGGGTATTTAAAAAAATAAATGTAGTTTGGTTACCTTTCAAGCTTAGCACATTTTTAAAGCTAAGATATAAATAGGTACTAATAAGTAAAGTGGGTGAAATTAATACAAAATTACAGGTTGTATTAGTCCTGATTGTATAATAATGTGTCATAAACAAAGGACCATAAACATTCCAGAACTATCCTGGGAGGACCAAAATTGATGCCATGCTAATAGAACCATTTACTTTTTGAGATTGGATTTAAAAAGACACTGATTTTTTTAATTTTAAAAAATAAAAAAATATTTTTAATGTTAAATAAAAACCTAAAACTTTGTAGAGAAAGATGTAATTGGAATTTTCTATCTTTTGAGGATAATGAAAATTGCCTTTGAATCATTGCAATTATGGATTAGCAGCCCAGATGAGGAGATGCCGAGACTTGATGTTGTATATTTCATTACTGCAGGAAGAGTCCCTAGATTTAGTTTCATATGCCCTCCATAGCGTGTCTGTGGTACTGCCTAAACTGTTGGGTTGGGAAGGATTCTGAGTCTCCATTAGGGCTCGTGTTAAGGTACCATGATGGATTAGTGAAGGGAGCTGTGGACATAGGGAGGGAAGATCTATGTATTTACCTGCCTTTTCCAATACATCCCCCAGACTGATATGCTAATGAGTGTGATACAAAAGTAGAAACATGGGACTTCTTGTCCCAACGCTCGACTTTAAGATTCAATGACATCACTTACTGGTCATGTGACCCTGAACAAACCATGCTCTAACTCAGCTTCAGTTTCTTGGTAGGTAAAGGAAGTAGAAAAAAGATTAACACCTTACTTGCTATGAGGTTAGATGAGAGAGTGTTTGGTAAACGCCAAAGAACTCCACACCCGTCCTGCCCACTGTTTTCCAATGAGGCCGTGAGGTCTCTGCTGTGTACTTAGTACCTATTTGCCCCCCACATGTTTCTTTTGAAGGTTTCCTTCATGCCGTGTGTTTTCCACAGCAGGCGGTTAGCTTGGTGACTCAGCATGCCACCTAGCCTAGGGCTCTCGCGGGGCCCTGCTGCTTTGGTTCCCTGTGGTGACGTCCTTCAGAAGAGGCGGTCACGCTGAAGCAGATGAGGTGGAACCACGTCACGGGGTTCCCAGCTTGGATGTGCCACCTTCCTGATTCACTCTGTTAAGTGCTCCTAGTAAATTTGGAACTCAGGACTTGCATTTCTTTCCTTAGCTGCCCCAAGATTGGAGTTCTTAGAACATCATTGTCTTATGCTTTGACCAAGATGAGTCGAACCACTCAGTTTTTTTTCTGTGTCTTGTCCTCTAGGAAGCCGGCTTGGGCACGATAGTGTGGCAAGGGATCATTGGTAAGCCAGCAGAACACATAAATGTACTTTAAGTGTCTGCTGTCACTGCTGACCTCCCATTCAGCCAAAGCAAGTCGCAGGAGCTTGGTGTCAGCGGCTGGGCGTGGTAATGGTAAATGGCAAAGGGGATGGAGATGAGGACGGGTGAAGAATGCGGACCTGGATACCATTAAACTGCTCCACATTATGGGAGAAGTCTCCAAAATCATAGTGTGAATGAGGGGAACAGAGAAGTAGTGGTGATAATAGTCATGGCTAATATTTATTAACACTTATTAGAGGCCTGGGCCTGGCTCTATGCTGAAAGCCTCATTTGCATTTTTTTTGGACCCTGACTCTTCATATGCCCTCTTGACCTCTCCAATTTTACAGATGAGAACCGTGAGGTCCAGGGAGGTTCAGTACAGCCATGTGGTGCTTGATGATGGGGATACACTATGAGACATGTGTGAGGGCTAGTCCATTATTTTGGGAACATCATAGAGTACTCACACAGACTGAGACAGCTGTGATGTCACTAAACAACATGATCTTATGAGACCAGTGTCATGTGTGGGGTCTGTGGTTGACCAAAAGGTCATTATGGGGGGTGCATTACTTCTGTTGTCAGCATTTACACAGGTAAACAGTGGAGTTCTGGGATAAGAATCCAGTTTTGTCAGACTCTAGAGTCTAGCTCTTAACTGAATCCCAGATACTAGAACCGTGGGAGGATGCAGGGGCCCTGAATGTACTGGAAAGAAGTTTGGATACAGAATGGGCAGCCCCATTCTTGGAGAGGACAGTAAATGCATGGAGTAGGCCCCTCAAATAGACTGTGAAGGATGTAGATCTTGTAAGACTTCATCCCAAGCTAGTATGAGTGAAAAGACAAGTCTATCAAGAAAGTTTTGTGTAAATGACAGTTCCTTTTAGGAGATTTAAGGGATAGTCTCTTAAATCTTGAGGTTGATATGATGGAGTGGTTTTGAAACTATGTTCTTCACTTGTGCATGGTTGGTGGGACTGCAGACGAGTGCAACCACTCTGGAAAGCAGTGTGGAGATTCCTCCAAAAACTAGGAATGGAACCACCATATGACCTAGCTATAGCACTCCTGGATATTGTCCCAAAAGATCTCAAATTGGCATACTACAGCAACATAGCCACATCAATGTTTATAGCAGCACAGTTCACAATAATTAAATTATGGAATCAATCCAGATGCCTGTCAGTAAATAAATAGATTAAGAGATTGGGATGTGCGCGTGCATGCACACACACACACACACACATACACACACACACACACACAACACTGGAGTTCTACTCAGCCATTAAAAAGAATGAAATTATGGCATTTGCCTTTAAATGGATGGAAATGAATAACATGAAGTGAGCCACACTCAGAAACTCAAAGGTTGAATGTTTTTTCTCATATGTGGAAGCTAGAGTAAAATAAAGGAAAATAAAAATAAATAATCAGTCAAATACAAAATAACAGGTGAGTGAAAGGAAGTCTAGTAGAGTAGATGGAAGGAGAGGGGGGGAAGGGTGGATAAGAGGGAAAAGGGGGAATCATGAACTGAAATCGAAGTCCATGCATGGGTGAATTTGTTGGGATCAACCCAACTATTATGTGTAAAGCTCTAATAAAAACAAACAATGTTCCTGGGGCACTAGAATTTTGTACTATGAAGTCTCATTGTCGTAGTTAGGGTGGAGGTTAAGAGGCAAGATTCAATCTCCCACTTCTACAGACCAGCTCTGCTTTTAACCATCTTATGGCAGGGGGCGGGGGTTCAGAGTTTGAAAACTAAAGGTCTCAGTGGCTTAAGGAAGACCCCTGTTCTAAGAGGTTACGGGGTCTCCGTACCTGGGCTCTATCTAGTGCTACTTCTTTCACTGTCCACTTGTGTGGTCTTGGACATTTACTGTCCCTGGGCCTTCTTCTTCGTCTCTAGAGGGACCACATTGGTGATTGTCACTATCCTCCCCAGGTTTTATACTCATCTTTCGGAAGGAGCAGCGGTGCCCACTTATGCTGTTGGGGATGGAGTTCTAGAACCGCATGTGGTGTGAGCCAGAATTCTCTCTGGAGTCGTTTGGACTTGCGCGACTTCCCCTCTAGTCCAGTGTTCATCTCTGACTGACTCAGTGCCCGAGAGCACCCTCCCCATCTTCTGCCAGTAACTCACAAGTGCCCTGGTCTGGGAGCTTCTCAGCAGTGCCCCCTGGTTGTGTCTTTTCCTTGCCACCATCTTCTTTTCTTTATGTCTCACATGCTTTTATTTTCATGCAGACAAAGCCTAAGAGTTGGTACCAATGTAGGCCAGGGGTGTTGGCAGCGGGGGAAGGTCAGTGGGGCTGGGGGTGTTGGCAGGAGGCAAGGTATTTGTGCCTTCCCTAGCTGCTAACAGGGGTGTGGGGTTCATCTGACCAATTCACTCTTCCAGTGTAGACCCCTTTCTTCTGATCCCCTCTCTCAGGCCATGACTTCCAGGGCAAAGGGCAGAGCTGCGACCTGGCTGTTTGGTGGAAGTCTCTGCTTCTCCTCTTCTCAGTTCCTAGGCAGTGGAGAGGATGGGGAAGTGGGGAGGGGCACTGCTTCCTCCCAAGTTATGGAAGGAGAGGAGGCTGGAGACGGCCAACTGGTGCCCCAAGCTGCTTTCCATAGAGGAGACACTGGGGGGGGGGGACCTGGTGGAGAGGGAGTGGGCGGTGAGAAGGTTTGGGGAAGGGCATCGCAGGCTGTGGGAATAGCCCACGTGAAGGCTCTGAGGTTGGACTGCACTTGGTGAGCCCTGGAACACCAGGGAGGTGGCATGTCTAGGCATCACGATAAGGGGAAGAGAGGTAATGATTTTTTTTTTTTTGAATAAGGGATTGGTGGCTTCCATTTTAAAAGGTCATTCTGACTGATGTAGAAAATATTCTGTAAGGGGCAAAGGAAGATGCAAGGAGGCTGATAATAGTCCAGGAGGAAAAACCAAACACAAAAACACTGGGGTAATGAATTAACCAGAGTGTAGCCGAAGCCTTCCCTGTGAGTTCTTGCGTTGTATGGTGTCAAGCCTGGACTGTCCTGTCCAAGTGTCAGGAAACCCTGGGGAGTCTGAAGGTGGAGCAGGAGAGATGGCAGATGGACCAGGAGGCCTGGTATGGACTCTGAGACAGACTTAGTTCTGCCATCCATCCGTCCGTCCAAAGTATAGTTTCCAGTTCATTAAATTTTTTCTTCAGGCCTGAAGGACTCAACTCGCCTGGGCATTGTCAGAGGTCTTGGGACAGCCTCTTGGGTCGAAATTTGGGGGAGATTGTTTGGTCCTCCCAGGCCTAATGAGGACACTTCCTGGGACCTTGCTGTGGAGGGCGACCCTCTGGAAGTGGCTTCATATACATCTTGGGAAGCACATCGGTGTTGAAGATCCTCACTTCAGCAATGAGGTAGCATTTATGGGCATGCTCCTGCCCTGCTTCCTGCTTTGGGCGCACCCCGCCCTTAGCCCTTGCACTGCCCGGCAGGTAGCAGGATCTGCACCTCATATCTCCAAGGCACGCCTTGGAGGGCAGGGCCAGGAGTGCCTCGGAGTGAAGCCGGGGGCTCTGTGGTTTGGGGCCACAGCTCAGCTCCAGTGTGTCCAAAGCCTCTGCCAGTCTGCTCTGCTCTCCCTGTGCCAGCTCTGGCTCTTCTTGCTTTGTTAATGGAGAATTTGTCAAGTAATGGGAATAATTAGCACAGTGGGAGCTTTACTGTGTCCTGGAAAGGGAACGCGGAGAGCCCTCGCAGCAGCCCCAGACGTAATTGCTAGGCGGCTTATTTCCTCTTGTCTGCATCTCTTTCCCCTCTTGCATGTGTTTGATTTTTCCCCCCTTCTCTTTGTGTAGAGAGATTGGCGAGGAGAAAAGACCCATAAATTGCACTCTTGCTGGGCTGGTGCCGTGCAAGCTGGGTAAGATTGTCTTCTAGGGCTAAGTAATTTTGCTCTACCCCCACCCTCTATGAGGGGAAGATCGGCTAACCACTTACCTGATCTGCTCCCCCTTTTTCCTCCCCATTTTTCTCTCTCCTCCAGGCGCCCCCCCATCCCTGCCCAGTTCCCTCATGTAAAGAACTCACTGACTCTCAATTGAATCTTTTTTAATGGTCCCAGGAGGCGAGGATCTTGAAGGGTGATTATCTTCATTATAAATTATTAACTCTCCCAGCAGCCAGATGGCTTCCCAACCCGTGGCTGGGAACTCCGGGCTGGGGAGGCCCGCTGGCAGGCAGAGGAGGGGATGGGAGAAGGGAGGAGGATGGACGTTGAGTGACCATAGCTTCTGGGGTTCCTGGCTGCACCAGTGATGCTGGGGAGCCTGTTGGCACCTCGTGAGGCACCCCTTCTGTGGGTGGCAGGGGGAGAGTCCTGTTGCTGTTGGGTTTGCCCATTAGATAACCTGGGGATGGAGCAGAGGTGGTAGGTGGCGATGAAGGTCATAGGCTGCTTGTGGCATGAACCCGGGAAGGTTGCATAAAGCACGGTAAGAACATGCGATCATTTGATTACTTTGTGAAGTCTTTGATGTTCACAACATACTGGAAGGATTTTCTATTTCTCCACAATTTATAGGAGAAGAATTCTTAGATCACAGAGCTTTCTACACAATGGTTATTTATTTGGCCCATAGTGGACGCCTGGCTCTCACTCCCAGTACAGTGCCTCTGCCCTACACCAGACTTCTCAGCTGTCTTTGTCTTGCTGTCTTGCAGGTTTTTGTGCAAGCGTCTATTCCCTGGGAAGCTCTGGCTGTCCACACCAGCCCGGGTCATCTCTTGTTCCTCTTGGGTCTACTATGCCTATGCATGGGCCCATTTAGTACTGAACACAGGACCCCAAGGTATCTTGCCTCTTCTGGGCCTGGGAGACTCAGTTCATCTAGAGGCTGTCTCCCTGTAAGATCGGGACCTAGCTGATCCTTCTAGGAGAGTAGAGGGAGTACTTCTACTAGATAGCCTGAGGACAGTAGAGAACCCCTGGTGTCTGTCTCCAAACTTCAGAAGACAACTGCTCAGATGACTGCTATGATTTGCCTTTGCAAGCCCCAAACTTTGGTATCTTCAAAGTTTTCTCATACAAAGAGACTCAGGCATGACTTGTAACATTGCCTGTGACATTGGGGTAAAAGAAGCCCATCTCTCTAGATTTCCCTCCCTGAGCAGGCCAGGTGAGATGGCGACCTTTGCCATGCCGAAACAGCAGCTTTAAGAACAATAGTTAACCACACAAGTGGCTATGGGGTACTTATCTGTGCTGAGCACTGTAGACTTTAGCTTGTATTAACTGCTTCATTATTATCACTCACTGTTATCCTCTCATGTTATGGGTAAAACAAGGGAGGCACAGAGAGGGTAAGTGACTTGCTCAAAGTCACACAGGTAGCAATAGTTGTGGGACTTGAATCCAGGACATCCAGTTCCAGACCTCTCGGAAGGCAGGCTCCCCCTATGCCAGTGTTCTACTTTGGACCCTGGAGATAGCCCATTGCCACAGCCAGCCCACACTCGGCAGAGTATGCCTCTCACCTTTGGCCCATCTCTTTTCATTATTTAGACCCATGTCTTTCTTCTTGATTAGCATGTAAGTGCCTTGCAGGATTTGAGCTATTTTTTATTTATCTTTATATCTAGGACACAAGTGTTCCATGGTTAAAAAAAGATAATGAAGGAACTTCTTTTCCATTCACTGCCCGCTGGCTTATCTACACCGCTGGCTTAGAATAAAAATCGAGTGACAGGCACATCAGATTCACCTAGATGATCATCTCCTTTGTCCTGAGTCACATTTCAGTTAATGAAGTCTAAGGTTTCATTTGATTACCTGGCAGCCATACGACACACACACACAAAAATTGTATGTGTGTGTGTGTGTGTGTGTGAGAGAGAGAGAGAGAGAGAGAGAGAGAGAGAGAGAGAGATCGATCTATTAACTTCTCAATCTATTTACTACACACTCACAAATTGTACCTTCCATCCTTTGGGGGAGGTTACATTGGAGGATGGAGTTGTTTAACTTTCCATTTATCTTTATCACCTTGTGTCTTTTAGACACAGACTGTAGTTGAAGTCTACCATGATCTCCAGGGGCCCCTGTGCCCTGGCCCATTCTCTCACCAGCTCTCAGCTCATCCACTGAGACCCGTGGTCTCCCTGTCTTCATCCAAGCTCTTGATGAAAGTGAGGCCCGGGACAGGTCCAGACCTCCTGTCAGAGCCTCTGTGGGTCCAGTACCTTTGATTACCATTCCTTGGCCGGTAACAAGTCTTTTTGGTGCTTTCTACCTCGTATTCCTCATATCATGAAAAACTTTTCCAAAATATTGGCGAAAGTCCACATATAACTCCTGTTTCCTTTGCTGTAATAGATTAGTATTCTGTTTGACAGAAAAGGAGTGTGAGGGAGTCGGACACGGTCACCTCTTAGTTCTTATGGGGAAATTACTTTTTATCCAAAGTGTGTTCAAGTTCAAGGCTAGATAAAAATGTCTCTTCCTCTCTCTCCCCATCTCTGTCCCCACCTATTTATATAGCAATATAAACAGTGCCCTTCTCTACATGCCCATTTGACAGAGTGACTTAAGGTCCTTGGGCACTGTTCCCCTCTCCTTCCTGAAGCGAGGGGGAAGGTGCTCCTGGGATGGGGTTAACTTGGTGGCTGATTCTAGGAGCAACTCAGCAGAATTCAGGGGGAAGGAGCAGAGCTGGAAAGAGGGGTGATGTTTTAGCCATGACCCGATTGTGAAAGAGAGCTGGTGTGTGGAGTAGACTGGGAAGAGAGCAGGTTGTGCCTCATGTTGCAAAATCTGGTGGACGTCTGCTCATGCACCAGCTAGGGTCCTCCATCAGGGCTCCAGGGCAAACCACCTGCACCCATGGCTTCTTGTGTTCTTCTGTGGCTCAAGAAAGGGTGGCAGTTAGACGGTGGAGTTAACCTAGAAGAGTGTGCCTCTCTGCTTTGGCCCATCTCTTTACAGCGATTTTGATGTGGGGACCTGTAGTGGGGAGTTCCAGCAACACGTATCTTTAGGACTCTTCTTCAGGTGACATAATAAAAACAATAGATTGGCATGTATTGTGAGGAAGTATGTGAGATGTGCTTTATAGAAATATAGAGATACAGAAGTGCATATGTCACATGTGTGCAGCTAGCTCAGTGAGTGGGTCTGTGCACTGTCACCTGGATCATGAGACAGAATTCCTTTACCTCCTTTGCCCTCTTGCTGTCATTAACCTTGTTCTGACACTTAACAGCATAGAATAAATAATCGTGCCTCTTTTATGCTTTATAAGTGGAACACATACAGTATGTGCTCTTCTGTACCTTTTGCTCCACATTATGCTTATGAGCTTTATCCATGCTCTGTCTGCAGATGAAGACCAGTCCTTCTTAAACTTGTGCAATAGCTTGCATGAGTAGACTACAATTCATGGATCCATTCTACTGCAGGTGACAGTGTAGGTGTTGGCTATCATAGACAGTGTTGCTGTGAATATTCACCGTGTCTCTGGTTGGACATAGGGAAGTATCTCTGTTGGCATGTACCTAGGAGGGCAGTTAGGAAGTCAGGGGACAAAAATGTCCATCTTTAGTGGATCCTGCCAATGCAATATTCCCAAAGAGGCTGTACCTCTGTATCTCCTTAACGTTTAATAAAGTTCAAAATTCCCCTAAAAGATAGATATGATCATCCCCCCTCCCTTTTTGGAGGAACAAATAAAAACTCAATCGCCCAGAGTTAACTACTTACAATAATGGGAGTCTGTCCAAAGCCCACAGAACTCCTCACCTCTCTGCCTTCCTTTCAATCTTGGGAGAGCTCATGCCTTGACCTCTCTTACTGCCTCCGGTTGCACGTTGGCAGATGTACTAAGGTAGAACTGAGTGTGGTGTGCTGTCAGGAGGGGTGTAGTTTGGGAGAAGGAGCAAATTTCTGAGGCTGTCATATAAGAGCAAGCCTCCATCCACTTCAAAGACACACACACACAGAGAGAGAGAGAGAGAGAGAGAGAGAGAGAGAGAGAGATATGCTCATATCTTATGTCTTTGCCCAAGTATGGGGACAAGTGGGTACATCAAGCTTTGGTAACTGGGTGGGCAGGACATGAGTCTCAGGTTTCAGAGAGTTCTTCCAGATATGGATGGGGCCCTAGGTGATGAGAGCTTTTGTTGACTTCTCGATGACAACACTTTTGATGGTCCAACATGAGGAGTACATCAGTCAGGATTCTTGGTCAAAACCCAACTCAAATTTGCTTAAAAATCAAGAGTTTTGGTCAGGTATGACTAATTAGAACAATTTTTTTTTAAAAAAATGAAGTTTGGCTCAGGTAAAGAAAGTGTTAGAATTCACTGGGCTTCTGTCGTGGCTGGATCTAAGTGTTAGGACCACATCTCTAGGAATGTCTCCCTAGCCATCTCTTGGCTCTTATTTCTTCTTTGTTGTCTTCATTCCTAGACTGGATCTGCTCCTACAGTAGCTGTTGTGCTTGGCATCAAGTCCGGACTTTCCTCTCATGATGACATGATAAAAAGAAAGAAGGCCCTTCTCCCAATAATTCCAGTAAAAGTCCCAATTTGATTCAGTTTGGGTCAAATCAAATCCATCCCCAGACAAATCACTGTGACCAGGAAAGTGGAGTGTTCTCATTGGCTACACTGAGTCATGTCACCTGTGATTGGGATGACCTCACCTGAGTGACACAGACTGAGGTTATCATTTACCTGCCAAGTGGGATGAAGGGTGGCAAAACCAATAGAGTCACTGGAGGGCTTTTTCAGTCCTGCTGAGGAGCAGAAGAGGGACGCCGACAAGAAGATTCTAGAGGGAGAACTGGCAAGCCCATGCTTTCCCAGCCATTCCTGGCTCTAGACACAGCCCTGACTTGCTCTGGAGTCCATGTGATGCTCAGCTAAAACTCCATGGCAGTTGGAAAAGGGAGAGAAGAAACTGGAAGGAGGGGCTGGGGAGGGCAAATGGCAGCCAGATCTTCTGAGCCATCCTGGTGGCAAATGGCCCACATGTCAGAGTTGTGTGAGGCCCCCCCTGCCTCCTGAGCAGCCGGATTGTGAGACATTTGCAAAGATGTTCACCCCACATAAAGAGTGTGCTGATCCATAATTATGTAAATTAGTTGGCAATTAGATAATGTCACTCACTTTCCCTCTCTTGCTCGATTCCCACACAACAGATAAGTGTTTTGAGTTTCTGTACCAGTCGGGGGCCCTCCGTGAGGGCTCTGGGGCAAACCACCTGCGCCCATGACTTCTTGCGCCCTTCTGTGGCTCCAGAGAGGGTGGAAGTTGGCTGAAAGGGTGAAGAAGGATCTCTGGCTCCCAGTGTCCCATTTCTTGAGCCTGGCATGCCCCACTGGATGGCTAAAGAAGGCTGAAGAATGACTGTTGGGAAGTTGGCTGGAGACCTGTGGTAGTTAATGTAGGAGCGTCTCAATCTTTTGGCCATATTGGAAGTTTCCCAGACGCTGTGGAAATGCCCACAATCCAAGAAAGAAATTCAAAGTTTGGGGGGGTGGGGGACAATGTGGATAGACCATAGGGTGTCAAGCCTAGCTAGACCAGTTCTGATTCTCCCATTCCTGGAAACAGATCCACCGTCATCTGTGGGCAGGAGAGCTTGATTTTCCTGTCAGCCTTTTTGATCCCTCCTGATGCAGGTTGGGGGAACACTTGTGTCTCCGAGGTTGGTCTGCGCTGGAGAGGAAGGGAGAGAGTCTGAGGGGGAGGTTCCCCTGGGCAGGATTGAGTGGCCACCCCCAAAGCAGGCTGGGTAAATTCCCACGACCCTCTTCCATCGGGGAGTGTTCCTGGGCAGAGTGTGGTTTTAAATTCATGGGTTTCCCCAGACCACTGAGTCGGTACTGGTTTGTTCTTTGAAGTCATGGGGGCCCAGGATTGCTGTGGGGTCATGTGGAGGCTTCAGGGTTGCTGGTTAGCTTCTGTTTTACTGATAATGACAAGCCCCTGGTGAGGCAGTTGCTTTCCCCAGACAGCCCTCTGCCAAGCTGTCTGGTTCCAGAGCTGGGCTTTAGTGCATCTATAATATACTGGTCTCCCGCCAGTATATTATAGATACACTATAATATGCTTTGTGACACCCTTTAGGGTGAGAATGGTGTATTATTCTGCAGCAGTGCCTGGAATGAACTGGAGCTCTGTGAACAATTGGAAAGAGTTCCTCCTTTGACTTGGTTGGCACACCTTGCCTAACACAATGATCCCATGCTTAGAGATGTCATCTCTCCTGATCTTTCCCTGTGAACCTGCCTTCCACTCACTCCACTCCAATAGCACCAGCCTCCTGACTGTTCTTCAGATACACCAGCCTATTCCAGTTTCAACTTTTGGACTGGCTATGACTTCTGGAACATTCTTCCTAGATATTCACATGGTTAATTCCCATGCCCTCTTTCAGATCTTTCCTTATACCTCACTTTCTTACAGACCGTGATTTGTGGTGTTTGCCTATTTCCATGGTGTAAATCCCCCTAAGTAGTTGATCTCATGTTACCAAAGTGATATGAACCCCCGCAAACTTTTCTGAACTCTTAAAAGTGGGATTTCATAAGCCCATAGGGGTTGGCACCAGCATGCTCCTGTGTTCATGTTTCAGTTAAGTATCCCTATGCCACCAGAGATGCTTGTGACACAGGTACACTGCATGGATCAAATAGTCTACAGAACCAAGGCTTTCCTTATGATGGATTTAACCAGGCTTTTGTTGATGGGATTGGTTTGTTCCTGGGGAAGGGACAGCATCTTCCCCTTCAAAGCATGGGCAAATACCAGCTTTGTTGGTGTTATCATTATGAAACACTGCTGGAGACCAGGGTGAACTGTCAAGCATGCCAAGTAATAACTTGGAAATTATACACACTGCTGTATCTGAACAGAAAACTCTCTGCTTCTGCTTGGTGGGCCAGTGTCTGCTTTCAGAAACCAAGTCACTAACACATCTGAGTACTGGTGTATTTCTAATCCTTGTATCCTACACATCACATACTCTAGGTCTGTGCATTTCTTGACTATTCAGTTGTTACCCATTCTTCAGTTTTCATAATTTCTTAAAGTATTGTGTTTTCATGTGGTACCCTCTCTCCACTGACATACACATACACACCTACTCAGATATGCACTAACAACCTTCTTTCTACCCCTTGCCATTCCAGAAATTAAAAAAGGAAGCCTAGAATTTGCTGATCACCTACTATGCATAAAATCTTTTGCTAAGATCTTCCCATATTTCCTCATGTAATCCTCCCTTCAATCATGAAAAGAGGCTGTAATCTTCTCCACTTTCAAATGTGAAAAATAGAATCTGAGATAAGTAAAGACATTTTCTCAAAGTTCTACACTACAGGAACTAGGAATTAAACTCTGCCTTTTACATTATTTAACCTCAAAGCACATTTTTTTTCCCCTGTAAGAGCTTTTTCTAATATTTAGAAACAGATGAGGCTTGTCATACTTACTGCTCACCTTCTAATTCATGGGCACTGATTTTTTGAAATACTTCTTTCAAAAATTTAAGGGCAGGAATCTATCTTAGGCCCACCCAAGCAGTGGATTGTCAAATTGAAAAAGTTAAAAAAAAATCTTTAAAAAATGAGGTATTTTAATAGGTGGATAAGTGAAAATTATGTGTATTTGAGTGTGTGAAATGTTAGCACTTAGGGATAAATTTTGGCTATGTGACTCTGTGGTATGAATATTATAAAATGCGCTGATATGGCTTTGGGGTTTAATACTACTGTTGCAGCCTAGTGCATCCTTCTGAGTGGGGCTGGGGTCCTGCTGGGGCTGGGGAAGACCCAGGCCCTCCTTGCTATAGGAGTCCCTGTCTCCTGGCCCTCACTCAGCTGGGAAATAGGATGCAGTCTTTTCCGACAACACATGTCCTAACCTTCCTCTCCTCTCTTCTCCCCCTCCCCTTCTTCCATAGGTCTTTTCTCCGGAGTCCTGGGAGGTGGGTTATGGGCAGGCCTGCCCCTGGCTGGCACCATGTCGCCTGAGTCTGCTTGCGCCCTGCGCTGGGCCCGGCTCTGCCTGAGCACTCAGCTTCTCTCTGCTTCCCTTCCTGCGGCCCGCCACTGCTGAGGAGGTAGACCCTCAGGACTGCCCTTGGCCCGTTTCTACCTTTCGCCCAGCACACCTTGCTGCCTGCTCCTCCTCCATCACGGCACCGCTGACCTCAGCCCTGTCCCCGGCCTCCCTGGCTGGGGCTTTCGGGGGTCCGTTGGGAGGATCTCCTTGCTGAAGGCTTCCCCCTGCACCGCGCCTTCTCCTCCTCAAATCAAGGCCTCCGGATCCACATGGATAGCTGAGATCTTGTCTTGGAGAAAGACACTCGTCCTCTCCTTCCCACCCAGTGCCATTCTCTCCTGCTGCCCTGTCTATTTTCCTGCCTCTTTACTGGATTTCTTGCTCGTGCCCATCTGGGACCGTCTTGTTCTCTTTCCTCCTGCTCCTCCCTCTTGATCTTTGTGTGTGTGCCTCCTTCCTCCTGTGTGTTCTCTCTTCCCACTCTGTCTGCCTCTCTCCCTCCCACCACCAAAGGGAGAGCCTTCCCCTGTTCCTGGCCTGCGCTCCTCGGGGCTCTGTGCCCGCCGCCAGGATGAGCTTCACCCTCCACTCAGTGTTCTTCACCCTCAAGGCCAGCATCCTGCTGGGGTCCCTGCTGGGGCTCTGCTTGGGCCTGGAGTTCATGGGCCTCCCCAACCAGTGGGCCCGCTACCTCCGCTGGGACGCCAGCACGCGCAGTGACCTGAGCTTCCAGTTCAAGACCAACGTCTCCACGGGGCTGCTCCTCTACCTGGACGATGGTGGCGTCTGTGACTTCCTCTGCCTCTCCCTGGTGGATGGCCGCGTTCAGCTTCGCTTTAGCATGGACTGCGCTGAGACTGCCGTGCTGTCCAACAAGCAGGTGAACGACAGCAGCTGGCACTTCCTCATGGTGAGCCGCGACCGCCTGCGCACCGTGCTGGTGCTGGATGGCGAGGGCCAGTCTGGGGAGCTGCAGCCCCAGCGGCCGTACATGGATGTGGTCAGTGACTTGTTCCTTGGTGGAGTCCCCGCTGACATTCGGCCTTCTGCCCTGACCCTTGATGGAGTACAGGCCATGCCCGGCTTCAAGGGATTAATCATGGATCTCAAATATGGCAACTCGGAGCCTCGGCTTCTGGGGAGCCAGGGCGTCCAGATGGAAGCCGAGGGACCCTGTGGTGAGCGTCCCTGTGAAAACGGAGGGATCTGCTTCCTCCTGGACGGCCACCCCACCTGTGACTGCTCTACCACTGGCTATGGTGGCACGCTGTGCTCAGAAGGTAAGGTCCTCTCCCCTCTCCAATCTTGATAGAGACCCACCCACCGGATTGGGTGAGGGCCCAGGTGCATGTTAGAAGTGAGCTCTATGTTCAAGCACATCTTAAGCTGCCTGTTAAAAGAGAATTGGGCCCTGAGGAGGCAGAGGAAATCCTTTGCTTGCTCTCAATGGAAAAATCTATCAGATCTCAGCTGGAGGAGAATCCTGGCCACTCAACCAGAGGCTGTGTACTCAACTCAAAGGGCTACATGGAGAAGACTGAAGAGTCCTCTCCAGCCTGGCTCCTTCTGCTGCAGCATGATTGAGCAGGATCAACACTAAACAAGAAATTAGCTAGAAATTGGCAAAGTGGCTGTCTCTGTCCTCATGACCCTTTAAGACTTGGGTGCTTGGGGTTAGATGGGAAATTCCCCATCAGTTCCTCCTTACGGCCCCCAGCATAAGGAATGCCTGTGCAGACAATGAGGGCAGATGGATTGCAGGGTCCTTGGGCAGCTCTGTTATAAACCCAGCCTTTCTGTCGCACCCCCAAATTCCCAGGGGGTGGGTGGGTATCTAGACTGTGGTGAAGCCCTTCTCTCCTTCTTATTCTAATAATGAGGATTTTTCACATGAGGACTTTGGATGTGGTTCCCTTTCCTGTCCTATCCACATTCCAAGAACAGTGCGGACAGGCACTGAAGTTGACTAGATCCTTGTTTAACCAAGCCCCGCAAGCTTCTCCAGCATGGTTTGGAGCACCCTTCAAGTTCAACTACCACTTCCTAGGGAGTAGGAGGGATGATGGCTGCATAAGGGTAGGCTGCACTTGCTTTGTGCACTAAATTCTTTTGGGAATCAGATCTGAGAGAAGTGGCCCAGACTTTAATTTGACAAATGCTCAAAATGCAAATTCCTAGACTCACCACCCACTTAGATTTAGGTAAGAGGGACCATCAAGGTGACCAAGTGTATGGAAACTGATCAGACAGATATGTGTCTGGGGAGACTAGGAGGAAAGAGCTTGCCTTTCTCCTGTCCTTCCTGGGTTAAGCCTTGAGTTCTTCTGGAGACGTTTTGTGTCACCATCCGAAGCTGGTCTCTTCATGGAGGTGGCACCATGTTCTAGGGGAGGACAGTGGTCCTCAACCTTGGTTGCACTTTAGGATCACCTGGGAGAATTTAAAAACATCCAGGCTCTCCCTAGGCTCACTTAGACTCCCAGGGGGTAGAAATCCAAGCATCTATATACTTTTATATCTTCCCATGACTCTAGTATGCAATCAAGGGTAAGAACCAGCTGGTACAAGGTACAGGGAGGTTGAGGGGTGTGGTCAGGTGAGTGACTTGCTCCTAATTTTCAGGATCTCTTCATTCAGCTAAGGCCCCTCTGCCCTGGGGTTTTTGAGTAAGATTATGTTTACAAGCGTTTCTTAAACATTTCTGAAACAGCCCAAATCCTAAAGCAAGTTATGATTGATATGAACGTTAGCTACCAGTAGCTATTTAAAAATATTTAAAAAAAATCGAAGTTTCTTCTGCAGGTGGTACATGCTGGATACTAGGACACATGGAGGTTTTCTTGGAAGCTGCGTTTGGAGGTCATGCCTGGGTTGTTGCTGGAATGTTCCCTGAGGCTCACTTCTTTCCTGTACTACTGGGTGGGCATCATATCTCCCTTTCTATGGGTGGGCTGTCCAAGAGGAAGATGCCAGACAGATACATTCACCCTTACTGAACTCATCAGGGAAAAGGTGGGCAAGAGGGGCAGAGAGAACCCCAATCCACAGAAATAACTTGGGGAATGTGATCATTGAAATGCTTTTCACAAGCAGGTGCCTTCTGGAGCTGACCAGTGTTCCAGAGCTTCTTGTCTTTGGAAAAAGTTCTGCCTGAAGACGCTGACATGATCACTTGTTTTCTCATTTGCCCCAAGGATCTGTTTTGTTCTCAGAACGTGCATTGGAAGCTGGCATTCTTCCTTTCTAGGGACCAGGGTGTTTGCAAGTGTGTTTTTAACTTGCTGATTATCCCTGATTGCATTTTTTTTTTGTGTGTTTAAAAAGAACTCATTTCCTCTGGGCAGGTTTGGATCAGCACTTTCCTGAAGAAAGAATCTCTATGCTGTATATGTATACAATTTGTCTTTTCTCTCTTATTTATTTTTGTATGTGTGTGTTTTCCAGTCTCCAGTGGAATTTCTTCAGAAGAGATCATATGCAGTAATTGTTAAATAGCTGAATGCAATATGTGTATTTTAATAATTGTTCTTTCTACAAGGTTCAGATCACATCTTGGCCATGGATTGATAACTATTTGTTGAAGGCAAACACACAACATTAATTATTTGTTCTCCTGATGCATACATGGAATAAATAAACTGTTTAACAGTAACATTTGGCCAGCCTGGAACAGAACCGTGCAAAGGTTGAGGCAGGGATGGGTGGTGGGGGAAGTAACAGAATTTACTGTTGATAACTTGGAGCCCGATGACCCCAGTAATTGTCATAATAGTTAATCAATCACAAAAACGCATCACAGCGATTAGAAAATGCCCACTGCCTCCACACATAGTTAATTTTTAGAGGAAGCAAAAAATTTCACCTGTAAAATATTAAGGGCAAAATCATAGCAGCTGCTCAGTGTCAAGAAGTTCTGCATAAAACAAGACAAATAGCCGAAACAAATGCCTGCCCATTTTCCCAAGGATAAAGTGGTGAAGTGGGAAGTGAGATTGTAGCCATCCCTGTCCCCCTTAAATTGCACAAGGCAGAGAACTGAAACCAGAGGATGTATCCCCAGCGGTGAATCTTATGTATCAAGTACCCGATCATCCCAACTTGCGGGATGGACCCTGCCATTTGATGGTGTGAGTGCTTGCACCTGGCATGGAAGATTTTTCAATGGCTTGGTGCTTTGGCAGTTCCAAGAACAGGGAGGGCTGAGAGGGTTCTTGCCCCATTATTCGGAGATGGTCAGGACCTGTTGGAGTCACCCTTTATGGTCCATTAGCTAGTAACATGCCTGGGATGTTGCTGTGGCCTGTCTGGCTCTCCATGCCTTGATGGCTCCAAAATGTCCCCATGATGCACCCCAGGAAGAGTGCACAGAGGGGCCCATCTCCTGTAGTGCTTTGGGCTATGCTGATTCCCCATTGGGAAGACACAAGATATTGCTGTGGGAGATCTGGGCCCAGGGTAAGAGCTAACGGATGCAGTATGTTCCCTTTCATTAGGTGTGCAATGGGCACACCTATTAGTCCTG
Source organism: Callospermophilus lateralis (assembly GCF_048772815.1). NCBI lineage: Eukaryota > Metazoa > Chordata > Mammalia > Rodentia > Sciuridae > Callospermophilus > Callospermophilus lateralis. Next base: position 25,961,491 of record NC_135307.1, on the reverse strand, counting down.
GCCACCCACTGAATTCTGCACAGCTTCCTTGGGAAATCTTCATTCCAAGGCTCCCACCCCAATTAATAGTAACACTGAACATTATGGCACATGATGGAGAGATGAGAAGAGGTCCCAGATTTTTACCTGACAAATAAAATACTTCAGTGTGCAGCCAGTAGGGATCTTGGAGGACAGAAGTGTAGAAAAGTCAAAATGATTTTAAAAAATAATGCATAACTGGTTTGGAACATAGTCAGTCAACAGCACAGCATGTTCACCTGGCTTTTTGTTTAGCTTATTCCTGTCATGGTAGCCTCCAGGCTGGAGAAGGGGTAGCCTCAGCTCCTTCAGGGAACAGCCTCTTCATGGGAAAGGGTTTGCCATTAACTTGAATTGAGTTTGAATTCGATTATTTTTTTTTAAAACATTCTTCGTTATGAATGTGCATGTATTGAATTTCTCAACACCCTTATGGTTGTGAAGCATTGATTCACTGCCAAGGTATATAAATTTCAGTACCAGTTTCCTTGAAGAGTCCATTTAACACAGAGTCAGGCTGTTGCAGGGAGAGTAGAGCCAGGGAACAAGGGAGAAGTCTCCATGAGTCCATCTCCGCTCCTGAACCTCATGACACAGGCCTACCTGTGTCACATGGCATTTGTATGACCCCAGTTTGGGATAAATTTAGTGAAGTGTCCTATTCTACTGGCAAAGACAAAGTGGGTTCCATGTCTGCTGCCTTCTCCTCCTGACTTGGGTAGCTGCCCAGACCAGAAGCTGCTTGTCTTGAGTCTCAGCCATTGTTTTCAGTTGTCGGGATCCTGTGGTGAGGTACAGTGGAGGGTGGTGTCCATAGGGACCAGAGCCTTTTACAAGGGCACCATGGTGAGATACCCGCTAGTGACCATCCCCCATCCCTCTTGCTGCCTGAAGCTGACACCCTACTGAGGTTGTTTGATGTCCTCATGCCTCTGTGTGGCCTTGATATATCTTCCTGAAAATGAACTTCAGTTACTTTTCTTTTTTTTGAGAATGGAGTGACTCTTCCCCCATCTCTCAAAGCCAGAATGAGGATGGGATGGCATATACCCAGCGGAGACTGCTTACCCCTGAGCATTTGCTGAGGTCCAGAGACATCAGACTCCTAGTTGAGTTACCAGTGATGGCCCCAGTTGGGGGCACTTGAGTAAAAACAGTCGTGTCCCCTCCTCCTCCCCATTGCACACCCTGCTGACATTGTCACATGGCATTGTTCCTAATCTGTGTCAGCTCTGAATGGCCTTGGATGGATGGGGACCACAGGGGAGTGGTGAGTAATCAGAGGGGAAAGGAGAATTCCTTTCTGAATGCTTCTCCCTGGGATGGAGCAGGTAGCACAGAGGCAAGGTCTTAAAACGTACACAAAGGAGGGACCCGCTCCCCGCCTAGCCAAGCATTCAGACTCTAGATGGGATCAGCCCCGGCTCTCCACCAGCCCAGCCAGCCAGCAGGGGCTGTCGCTAAACGGAGCTTGAATAGGGGTCTGATTGCTCCTTTTTCCTCCTCCCCTCCTGATTACCAAGTGAGATTTCCTGGGTATGCTGTATGCTAAATGCTGAACAGCCGCCTGCCACTTGCTCCAATTATCCCTCTTTTAACTGCTGAGGGAAGAACAATTTTTCTAATCTCCCCCCTCCTATAACATCTCTGCCTTCTTTAAAGAAATAAGACCCTTCTTCCTTGTTCTCCCTTCAGTGGGGCGAGCACAGCCTCTACCACCACTGCACACCAGCTGTGAGCTGCAAAGGGGGCGGGCAGTGGGTACCTCTCTGGTCCAGATTCAGGAAGGATGAGGGTCAGGCAGGCTTTTTTTCCAGGAGCCTTGGAGTGGTGGGTGAACTCGCATTTGCATTTGGTAATGAGCTACCCCGGGCCCAGCACTGGGGGCTAATTATTTTCAAGGCCCCTATCTCCCTTTGCAGGCTGCCCTGGAAAGATGGCTTCCAGTTCCTGGGGCAGCTGCCCATCAGCTGCGTCCTCTCCCTCCTTCACAAGGCAGACGAAGTGGGCCATGTGCTGTGCTGGGGGGTGGGACTAGCCTGCCCTTCCTCACTCCTCCTCTGCCCTGTACTCAGTGGCTCTGCAGTGGATTATAGCAGTGAGACTCTAGAAATGAGCTGGAGTGAGAGAGGCTTTGGGACAGGGCTCTGAAGGCTGTGTCCTTCCTTGGACAAAGTAGTAATGACATTACTGTCACCATTACTATTATTGACTGTCACCAGGTGCCTGACACCTTGGTGCAGGCTTGTATTTTGACTCATCTTGTCCTCACAGGACTCTCATGAGGTCAGTATCATGAACTAGCCCCATTTTGCAGATGAAGAAACTGACGAGCAGAGAAATTTGGAACTTGTACTAAATTTAACATAGTGGCCAAGAGTATGGCTGCTGGTAGGAAAATAATCTGTCCACCTCACAGATTACATGTCTTTGCAGCAGGTTTTTGAAGCTTTGGTATCTTTATTCATGATAATGATAACAATAATGGCAGCAACTAATAATCAGCATTTGCTCAATAGTAACTGCTTTGCATTTATTAGCTTTGTAACCCTTAACCACTCTGGACACACTGTTACTTTGTAGATAAGGAAATGCAGGGACCAGAGATGAAATAACTTGTCTAAGATCACACAGTCAATAAGAGGCAAAGCTGGGAGTTCTATCCGGGCAGTCTGTCTTGAGAGTCTACATTCTTTTTTTGAAAAAAATATATATTTTTTGGTTGTAGATAGATACCCTACCTTTATTTTACTCGTATTTTTTTATATGGTGCCAGGGATCAAACCCTGTGCCTCAGTCATGCTAGGCAAGCGCTCTACCTCTGAGCCACAACCCCAGCCTGAGAGTCTACATTCTTAACCGCTACGTTATCTGGCCTTTCCGTAAAGTAAGAAATTTGACCTGGAGCGAGATGAGATGAATAAAGTGATCTGCATAGTCTCTGGGAAAGAGCAGGTTCTCACTCTGGGCTCTTGGTCCTAGGTAAGAATGGACTATTTGGTTTCACAGAAGATTTGCTGCTTCCCTTTGAGCTACCCTATCACACCTTTTTCTTTTAGCCCAGTTTGAAAGGTGCAGAAGAAAAAGGAGGTGTATCTCAGGAGGGTATAAAAGCCATGTCGCTGCTGTTTTTCTCCTGCCCAAGAGCGTGAGGTAGCTGACAATGGTTGTGACAGGCTGTATTCACAGCTCTTCGCCCTGCAGACATAGTGCCTGGTCCCCGCAGTAACCCAGCATGGCAGGTACGGCAGGCTTTACCACCCCACTGAATGGGTGAGGTGACAGATCCGATCCAAAAAGTGCCGCTGACCTGGTTGTGGTTACGGGGCACAAGGGCAAGCTTTGGTGCTGCGTGTTGGGCAGGCATCTCTGGGACTCTAAAGCTCAGACCCCCAACATGGCAGTTTACTGCTGCTTTTTGTTCCCTTCATTAACACCAATGGCCCTGTGTCTCTCCATCGTGAAATGGAGCATTGCCTCCCTGGATGTGGATGATAAGCGAAATGTCAAACCCTTGGTGCAGGAGGTTATCAGCCGGCCAGTCCCAGGAGACTTGCTCCCCCGGGTCAGAGTGAGAGAGGATGTTGAGAGGAAATGAAAATGAATGAGTACTCCATTCCCACCCTCAAGACCCTGGTTTGCAGTGAAGTGACGGGGCACTGGACCCAGGGGCCCGGAGGCAGTTGGAGCCTGGCTGCAGCGCACTGAGCATCGCTGGATGGGAGGGGCTCTTCAGACTTATCTTTGGTTTCCCAGGTACCAGAAGACGCCCAGCACCTCACTCAGGGTTGGTAGTAGAAGATGGACTCCCAAATGGGTCCGCCAGGCTCCCTCTGGCTCTCTTGCTACTTTCTCTTCAGACCTAACAAAACCAAATCTTCGTTCCCTGTTTTTTTCTTCTTTTTTCCTTCGTGTGTGCGAGGATGAGCTGATAACAGAGGTGGATTCACCCTGAAACTAACCCTTTTGTGTATTCTCACTGGCACTGGCCCTTTCCAAGGCCCTGTACCTAATTATGCATTTGTGATATTGTGTTTCTTAAGGACCCCCCGCCCCCCACCCTGTGGATCCACCTCTGTCTTCACACATTGCTTTCTGCTGACAGCAATGTTGATCCGGGTGTAGATGTGATTCCCTCCACCCATGACCCTTCATCACAGACACAGTTGTCACGACTTAAAGCCTCAGAGGTGGAAGAGCCGTGGCTAGGGAGCGTGGGATTATCTGGAGCACAGAGGAAGTTCACTTTGGAAGGCGTGGTGGGAGGAGACACAGAAAATATCCAGTGGGGAAAGGCAGAAACGTTTGGAAATTCTTGCTGAAGATTTAGAGGAATGAATTGGCATTTAAACAGAGAAATACCTCCGCTCATCACCCTGAGGTTTCCCATCTGAAGTGGCCATGTTTGGTCTGCTTGACCCATGGTGGCTGGGAGTTGCTGTGGGTGACAGGCTGTGGCCGGCAGGGCAGAAGGACAAGCATGGCTCTCTAGGCCTCTCTGTGTGATCTCTTTAGGAAGTAACATCACTGGTGGGTTGTCATGACTGTTGTCCAGAAATGGGTATCTTCGGTGACCTATTTAAAAGCAATATGGGCCCCCCGTTTAAATGTGTCATGGTCTATATTTGCTCTCAGACCTTGATCGCTGTTCACGATGTTCCTAAACAATGTATTTTCCAAAGTTGTCTTTTCTCATAAATCCAGGAACCAGTAGTTTTAAAGACATATTGACCCCAGAGTCATCCTGCTGGACTACCCAGCTGCCCTCTGGGACAGGCCTTGATTTGCATCCAGTCCTAAGAATGGTGAACGCTTTCTACTTTCTTGGGGACAAACCCTGCAGTGTGTTAGGTATATGAGAGCCTAAATGGGGTGGAGGTAGAGAAAGATGAGGTCATGGGGAGCTCCTGGGTCACATCTCTGAGTTGTGAATACCTTTAGGATCCTTTTGGTTTGACCAAGGTTCTTATTTAAGTATGGTATCTTTGCAGCTATGGAAATATTTCTGGGAGTTTTTCCTTCAAGTTTTTCCAATAAGATGCTCTTCATCCCCTCCTCTCCTGACATTTTTGCCTCTCACCTACCTCCACTGGTGCATTATGCACAATTCTTAACCTCTCCTGCAAGTCTGATTGGAAATGTGTTGCCTACAGCCCCTGAAGAAGAGAGAGGAGTGCAGTGAGTGAGTGTTCAGCTTATTTATTTAGTAAGTTGCTGTCAAATAAAAAATGAGGACCTTTGCTTGTGAGCAGAGAGAAGACAGAAAGCAGAGCCCAAATCACTCATTTGTGAACCAAAACAGTGGGAAAAAGGCTGGGCAGGCTGAGAGGTCACCAAACACTCATGGCTGCTTCTTTCCATCCCATTTTCTCAGGCTTCTCCCCCTCTCCTGACGGAGCCCTGTTTCTTGCATGGTTAGTCATGGAGGTCGAAGGGACCAGGGAGGAGGAGGTTTGGAGGGCATTGGGCCTCTGACCCATGAGATCCCTGGGAGATGGACCCTTCCACAGCCTATTTGCTCCACTTGGGTCAGGAAAGGCAGGCTGGAGTTTAGGCAGAGGTAATGGCACGTAGCATGGGGTTCTGTGAGTTTCTGCTTAGTTTTATGGAGACATGCTGGAATTTGAGGGGACTCTGGGCTGCAGAAGTAATCTGTGAGGGATGAAGCACAGATCCTGTGACCTTCATAGAGCATGCTAACAGATTTGTATAGCCTTCTAGCTGTGGCCTTGCCCTGTGCAGTTGTCTGAAAGCCACGGTACCTTGTAGAGAATCACAGGACAAGTTTAGGAAGGACTTTAAAGGTCATTGGCTCTAACTACTTGTTTCTTATTCTCTTTTCTTCTGTGTAAGACCACCCTCCCACCTCCTATCCCCTGCCCCCCCCACACACACAAAAAAAACCCCAGACAACTGGGTGGTTGTCCAGCAACTTGGTGCTTTTCAAGGCAGCCTAAAGTATCTCTGATCACTGCTGGGTATCAGGGGGCTCTTTCCTATTATCAGGTCAAAGTCTGTTTCCCAACTACACTTCTTTGTTCTTCATTCTATTTAAAGCAAACTGACCTTTTCAGTGAGCCATGTAGGTGAGGGGGATGGATGGGTGGGTGGGTCCTAATATTTCTGGATGATGCTTTGCAGAAATTAACCCTGTATCCAGGTAAAACTCATAATAAGTTTTCTAATATTGCACCAGCAGTACATACACCACTGAGTTATTTAGAATTAACTGCTTGTGATTAATCCTAAACAATGTGGGATGGATTTTGTGGGAACAGATTTTGATGTAAGCAGGTGATTCACACTCTAGTCATTTTTGCTCCTGGGGAGCTTGTATCGTGGAGGGGATGGTTAACCCCATCTCTGGCATTATTGCTGTGCCTCATGTCACCCCCCTAAGATGCTCCATCTTCCTCCCTTCTTGGATGGGATTTGCATCTCTGAAATTCCAAGAAGCCCTCTGGGAATCCCAAATCATTTTACAATAAGACGAGAAGTTCTGGAATGCACTGGAGTAGAGGAAAGGGGAATTGGATCGGACTTGCTTGACAAGCCCAACCTGGTAGTCAAGGTCAGACATGCCAACAGAAAATGAAGATTTTGCTAAAAAGCTTAGCGGGTTGTTCTATTAAAAAAAAAAAAAAAAAGATAAGGGCATGAGATGAAGCAGTATTGAGTAGTTGCTCCTGGAAACTGGCCTTGGAAGCACAAGCCCTATTCCGAAATGCTTCCTCCTCTGCCAGGTTGCCCAGGGTGCCCCATGTTTTTGGCATTGTTGGAAGAAGTCTTTTAGGGAAAGGGCTTAGGCAGGGCTAGAAGATGTTGCTCTGGCATAGACTGGAAACCCACCAAGCAAATCCCCTCCTGCACCCTAAAGGCGATGAGACTAGTCTTGGCTCTTGGCCATCTCTCTATTGGCCATCGTTTTTCTGGTATAGTGCAGCAAAGGAAATGGAACTCCCCATTTAGTATTTTAAAATAGCTTACTTTTAAAAGAAAAGCCCACAGACAGCTTTTCGAGTTCAAGCAGTGATGTGTACGTAGAGTCCACCACTGCTCATCTGTGGTCTCATTTTCCATGCGCGTGCTGGGTAACGGGTGTGGCCATCTCACACCCTTGCGTGGTAGTTGCCGCGGAGGCAGAGGATGGTGGGGTTTTAGTTGCTGTGGAAACTTTGCTGTTTGCTTTGCCTGATGTTGAATTTTCAGTCTCGCATTAATGCAGAGTGGAGCTATTTTTTCCTCATGTAGAATATATAACCAATGGCTACATTTTAATGTGTCTTTTGACTTCTTTGGCTTTCCTTTCCTTAATGCAAGTTGAGATTGCTTAGCTGGGTTTTCCAATTCCTGTTGCAGAATGTATGTGAGAAGGTACTCTTTTGGAAACGATAAAACAAAACCAAGGCGGGGCGGGGGACAGGGGGACCCTGTTTCCCTTTGCTGATTAATATATATACAGGCTTGTGTGTGAATATCATGCCTCTGACAGAAAGCAGGTGATCAGTAAATGTTTGTGGCTTTAATAAAGCATATTTTTGTGGGATAGGGATGTGTTCGTGTTTTATATGGGTACATATGTGTTCACATACATGTGTGCATGGGCCCACTAATGTGTGGTGGAGAGATGCAGGTTTCTAAGAGTGTGAGCTCAAAAACATCCACTGAATCAGTTACTCAGTGAATTCAGAGATCACCTGGACCCCGTTGGCCACCATTGGAAATGCCTTCTCTCTTTCAGTGGGAAAAGCAGTGCATTTACCGTGGAACAGCTTTTATTGAATCTATGTTAAGCACATTCACATTCCACTTGGTTTGATCTACTTGAGGATGAACTGGAAAGACTTTTTGTTGTTGTTCTTTACAAACCAATGGTTTCCTGTAACAATTATAGGCAGCAGCCAGCCTGGGACCATGTAAATGCTTGTGGAAGGCTGTTTGAGGCTGGCTCATTGTTGTCACTGGAGATGGAGAGGCTGCCTGTGCTCAGGTAGATTCCCTGGAGGGATGAGGCTCACTGGGGACAGGGTAATTGTCCTCAGATATTGGCAGAGATGCCATGTAGTGAAGGGAGTAGGTACCCGGGCAAGAAAGTCAAAGGAATAAAGCTACAGAGGAAGAATTTTCTGTTGGTTAGCTCCGTCACTGCAGGGGTGTGGCAGGTGTTGGAGCGGCAGCTACGGGGGGCATGAGCTAGCATACACATACCTCCCAGGATCCCATGGGGACCTTCTGGGGCTCCTGGCAGCCAGACTTACCCTGCTGTTTGCCATGTGCATCCTCTTCCTTTCAAGAGGATGGGGTGGGGAAGATTGTTCTCCAGATCAGTGACCTCCGAACTTGGGTACATATAAGAACATTCTTGGGGGATATAGGAAGGAAACAATAAAACACATGGCTAATTTATATGTAAGCTGTTTATAAATAAATGTACTTCTATTGGCAGACCATAGAGAAATCATTTTTTCAAATGAGGCAGTTGTTCAGAAGGGTTTGAAGGCCATTAATCAGAATAACACTCAAATCTACATTTATCTTTCTGTAATTGGTGACTCCCTTAACGCCAGGTTTGTGGCTGCCGTTGGAGGCTGAGTCTCCAGTGTTCCTGAAGCCAGTGATATGTGTCCTGGGCTCATTTACTGTCCTCAGTTCAGTGCCTGCTGGTCTTGGTTGACCTGGTAGGTGGTCCTGGAGGGCCAATGGGAAGGGACTCAGTCACACCTCCTCTTTTGGAGAACCCTGTCCTGTTCAGGGTTACTAATAATACCCCAGAGATGATTTCAGTATAAGAATTACATGAACACTTGCTGGGGCTTTGGATTGTATAAAATAATAAAGTCTTTGAGGTATCTTCAAGTGCTTTGAGAAGCAGTCCTCAGTGTATGATTGGTTGAAATAGGCCTTTTGTTTTTTGGAATAAGTTCATTCATTAGACATTCACTGAGTGAGTGACCATTAGATACCAGTGTGGTCCCTGTCCCTGAGGCTTTTCCTGGTCTGGTTTGGAAGGCTATCAGGCAAAGAGGTACAACACGCATCAGTGTTGCCATGTTACCTGGTAGAACATTTGTAGAGTAGCTTAAAAGGCAGTACCCCCTCCTCCCCCAGTTTGGGGCATATGAATGTGTGATTGGAGTAGGAGTTGGGCTGGAGGGAAATTTCACAGAGGAAATTCTTGGGTAGGACTTGAAAGTTTAATTGGCATTCAAGGGGAAGAGGGCATTCAGGGAAGTTCTATGAACGAGCAAGATGCTATTTGTAATAGTTTGTAGGATTGACTGTAGCTGGCCAAAGAACTGAGATCAGTGGGAGGATATGAGAGAAGGATTTGGGCAGGGAGGGTCTTAAAAGCTTTGTATGGATTTTGAATGTTATTTTTCATTTAATTGGGAGCCTTTGGAAGTTTCTCAATTGAGTAGTGACGAAGTCAGGTTTGAATTTTATTTTTTTCTCTCTCTATTTATTTATCTAGGTGCTGGGGATTAAATCCAGAAGTGCTTTATCACCGAGCCAGCCACATCCCCAGCCCTTTTTATTTTTTATTTTGAGACAGGAACTTGCTAAGTTACTTAGAGCCTCACTGAGTTGCTGAAATTGGCCTCAAATTTGCAGTTCTCCTGCCTCAGCCTCCAGAGTCACTGGGATTACAGGTGTGTGCTGCTGTGCCCAGCTCTGATCTGAATTTTAGAAAGATGACACTTGGGGCAGTTTCTGGATGGATTGGTTATTGGAAAGCTTAAAGCAGAGTAGCCAAATCAAAGCTGTTGTGTGGTTTTGGTGAGAGAGGCTGTACTGGAGGAGTAGAGATGGGAGAAAGGCAACTACAGAGATGTAAAGAAGAAGAACTTAATAATTGCGGTGGCATGAACTTGGGTTTTGGATGGAGACTGCCTGGCTTTGCCACATTCTAGCTCTGCAAACTTGGTCCAAGGACTTCACCTTTCTTTTACTTCTCTTTCATGTTTGCCATCTGTGAAATGGGGTGATAATAGTGCCCACCATGCGAGATTGTTAAGCTTTAAATGCTCATTCATCATTTCATCAGACATTCGCTGAATCAACGACTGTTAGGTGTCAGTGTGGTCCCTGCTCTTGAGGGTCTAGTTTGCTGTATAGAGTGCCTAGAATGATGCTTGGCACATAGTAAGCACTGAGTGAATGTTAGGTAATAGTATTACTGGTTAGTATTGAGAAGAAGGAGGATTTGATAATATGCTCTCCTTTTGATAATATGCACATGGAGGTTAGTGGGAGGAGCAGGTTCAAGGTGAAGGTGAGAGGTGAGGAATACATTTTGGTTTGTTTTTTTCTCTCCTTCTCTTCAGGGCCTGTGGGATCCCAGGGCAAGTGGGTACAATGGTTAGCTCAACAGGGCCAGAATAGGTCTGAGCACAGAAGTCAGCCTGGTTGTTTTAGGGGTGGGGGAAGGCTTGGAGGTGTAGAAAGAACAAAAGAAAGTTCTTAAAATTCTTCATTGGTGAATAAATGAAAAACTACACCCTTTTCACCTGGTTGAAGTTGAGGCATGCGTTTGAATACAGTCAACCAGCTTAAAATGTTGTATCATTTAATTTTAAAAACTCTCCACATGGACCTTTCTGTTACTTGAAATTAAGCAAGGTTTGTTCAAGTGAAAAAATTTTCACAAATAGAAAGTCTCAGATGCATGTGAGGAACCTGAAGATTTGGGGTGTTTTGTGTATGCTTCTTAGAACATTAAAATTCTTTGGGAATCAAGGATTCAGATCTGGGGGCTGGGGGAGACAGGAGGAATGAAGCAACTTGCCCAGGATCAGCGAATTTGTGTTCTGATCTAAACCTCATGCTTCTTTGAATTAAACACGAAATCCTTGGCTAAGTTTTCTTTTTCCCCACAGTCAAGCACTGAACTCCTTGGGGCACTAGCACTAAAGCTCCTCTCAAAGCAACACATATTTCCTGGGATTGGGGAGTGATTCCTCTAATTCTGGTCCCTGTGGGCTGAAAGACCAAGAGGCTTCCCACCAGAAATGCTGGAAGTCCTGGCTCAGCTAGCGATATAAGTGCTGGTAATTAATTCACTTGTGGTTTTTCTATCTCTGTCTTGGGTGGAGTGCTTGGAAAGGAAGCAAAATTCTTTCTTAAGGAAATCAAGGCTCAGTTCTCTTATTGCAGGCTTGCTGCCTTCCTCTTGCCTTTGACTCTCCAGGGCTGGGGGTGGGGGTGGTGTCTGTCTCTGAATGCTTGCTCTGCATCAGTTTTCCAGGAATTTCAGGACACAGGAATTTTCACCCAGCTGTGTTGTGTGTTGCTGTTCAGCAATCTGAAGTTGCTTATCCAGCGTAAGTCAGAATGGGGAGCCTAGGGAGGAGGGGGGAACACCTTCCAACATTTTTCTAGGCAGAAGAAATTGAGGTGTTAGGGGCCCAGCTGGTATGTGATTGGAACTAAGATATGGAGCCTCCAGGGTATGCATGTTCACAGGGACCCTTTTACTGAAACCCTGGGATATTATTGGGAAGGTACCTCTTTCCACCCACTCCAGCCACTGTGAAGTATGCAGGTCTACTGTGTGTCAGAAGAGGCACTGGGGGCAAGAATGGTGTGCAAGACAGACCCATCTTCATGCTGCTTAACGAACCAAGCATTTAGAAAGTGAGGGGTACTCCGAAAGGAGACATGTGCATGGTCTCTCTGAGTTTAGGGGTCTCTCTTCACATTTGGCAGAACAAAGACTGTGAAGTTCAAGGGTGTGACCAAGATGCTCCAGTGCTTTTTCTAGACTCACAGTTCTCAGATTGGCTTTCTTCCCAGAATGTGCCGGCTGGGGATCACAAATGCAGGTAGTAGGCTTAGGACTTCGACGGAGTTTAGCTCACTGTCCGACTTTGATTCCTGAGTAGGCCTCGATGATGCATTTTGATTTGGGAGAAATCTTATGGTTTGTAACCTGGTTACTTTGTGATTGAACACATTTAATAATGATGGTGGCTCACTAATTCTCATGAAGTGCTTGCTACCTGCTGGGGGCTGGTCTAAGTATATTCAGACAGGATTTCCTTTAATTTTTCCAACCACCCTCCCCAGGGAGGTTGATTTCCTAGTTTTATAGAGGAGGAATCTGTGGTTGAAGAGAGGGAGCAGTCTGTCTGCCTGCGGAAAGAGCCCTGACAGTGGATCTTGATGTGGAGTTTGAATTCTTATTTACCTGTCTCTGCTGCCCCCTGTTCACTCTGGCACTGGATGGTAGTTGCTGTGGCCATCAATAATTCAATCCAGTGCTAACTGGGGTCCTTCTACCGTGCAGAGGCACTGCCTGATCCCCCGGCCAGTCTTCTGATCTTTGCCCTATTCTGCATGGGACTGATTGTTCTCTGCTCCCATGTTTATACATACTCATGTTCTGTAAAGGAAATGTACAAGGTGCCCCAGACCCCCACCTTTTATACCGGTGTCTCATTCCATCCCATGGGCAGTAATTCAGATGGCTCTGGAATTACTGACTGCTTGGGCTGGAATCCCACATTCTCTCCATCTTTTTTTAAAACCCATGATCCCGCAGTAACTGGATCTCCCAGTATTGTGGATCTGCAGTTTCCACTAAGAGGCTTTTGAAAAACCTTCGTGAAGATGTAAAATAAGTATTGTTTCAATTTGTGTGTCATCCCCAACATAAGTATTTCTGATCCCCTCTTGAACATCACAGTCCAACCTGCTTTTATGAAACTGTGACCCAGAGAGGCAGGATGACTCACAGGAGGCTTCTCACTCACGAGTTGCTGGAGGGCTTCGACTAAAACCCAGGTATTCTAACTCCCAGCCTAGCATCCATTCTCTCACATCACACTGAAAGAAGATCTGAGGCTAAGGAGAAGGGATTGATTGAAAAGAACATAGGTTGCCAAGCACAATTGGTAATCACCAAAACAGCTCTGGTGCCTGTCTGCAAGGAGCTTACAAACAAATAGAGAGCATCACTACGGAAAACCTAAACCAAACCGTGTTTAATTAATTGTGATGGGTGACAAGAGATGGGAAGGACAGGCCAAGGGGACACCTAACGAGAACCAAGTAATCAGGGACATTACTTATTGGAGGTGCCCTCTGAAGATGGAAGGAATAGAGGAAGACGATATGGTGCGGCTGTTCCTGTTAACTGTCACTTGCTCAACTTAAGGACCAGGTTGATTAGCTCAGTATCTTTGGTGGAAACTCTGTCTTTTCCTTTTATGTATTTTATATACATTTTTGGGGAAAATGATGGATGATGGATAGATGTGGGACCTTCTGGGGACTGGGAAAAGAGAGAAGTCCTCAGGATGATGGGCTGGGAGGGGCTGAGTGTGTTTGGAAGTGGGCGTCTACATGGACATCTCCCAGCAGAGTTCAGAATCCCGGAGGAGAAGATCTGGGGGTACAATCTCTATCCAAAGGAAACTCTCTGTGGAGAGAGTGAAGATGAAAGGCTGCTGGGACATGAAAGCTATAGTGAGTGTCACTTGCTGCCAGCCTAAAAGGCTTGTTCCTCAAATAGCTGCACAGCATGGCTCCCACCCACAGCTCTGAGATGAGCTTGAGCATTTCCAAGCGCCTGCCCTTTCTTCCCAGCACTCAGATTCCTGGTCCTGCCCTCTTGGGTCCTCCCACCTGCCACATGAAGAGGAACAGGAGACTGCCTTCATTGATCCACACTCCTTAGAGGTCGCTGCCAGGGACATTTATATTCCAGAACATCTAAAGAATTCTCCGCTTGGAGGAGTGGGGGTAAAATCTGAGGCTGGGGATTCAGCTTGATTGGAAATGGCTCTGCTCCTTGGGTTTTAGGTGAACACTTGTTGACTGACTGGGCTTCAGGTACTGTGCCAATCGTTTTACCTTCATCCCCGTTTTACAGACAGACACTGTAGAACAAAAACACTTCTAATCTACCCTCAACCCAGAAGTACAAGGATACGGGGGCCGGAATGAAATGTTACTATTCTTGATGAAAACAAGAAGAATAAACATAATACAATACATTTTTTGAAGTAATTCAATTTTTTTTAAATTCTAAAATTATGCCCTTTTACTTGGAGAACGTTAAAATGCCTTTTTTCTCTCTCTTTTTAAGATATTTTTTAGACACCGATGGGCCTTTATTTTGTTCATTTATTTATATGTCGTGCTGAGAATCGAACCTAGTGCCTCACACATGCTAGGCAGGTTCTCCACCACTGAGCCATGGTCCCCTAATAGCAAACATTTCATTTTTTTGTGGTGCTGGGGGTTGAACCCAGGGCCTTGTGCATGTGAGGCAGGCACTCTACCAACTGAGCTATATCCCCAGCCCCCAAAATGCCTTTTTTTTTAAAGAAGAAAATCAGTACTATATAGTGTCAGTTTTTGGTTTTTGTTCTTTCTCAGCAAAATTGAAATACACTTAACCTCTGTTAGTTTCTAAAGTTGCTTTATATATGTTACAGGTAAATAAAATCTATTAATCTGTGGACCATTGTTGTAGATGATGGCTGATTCCCATGCCACATTCTTCCCTGAGAGGAAAATATTTGTATAATTTTATTTTGATCTTTAATCAGAAAAAAGTGCAACCAGACAGGACTTCTGAGATCATATAGTTATTTTTATTCATTTATCAAAATGTTTTTGGTTTGACCCTCAGACTTTTTAACTCTATGTTGGCATAGTCAGAATTAACAAAGCCTAGAATGTGTTTAACATAGGAGCAGTTTCCAGAAGCAAACAGAAGTGGGGCTCATGTAATTCCTCAATCCATTTTCTCTCTAGCCTCGTTAAACCATTTATTTTTTCCAATTCATTTTTATTTTTTCTGAGTTATTCTTAACGAGATCAATTCTGCTCCATGTGTATTCTAGCATGAAGATTTAATTCATCCATCAGTTATTTTTTGAGCGTGTGCCTGTCAAATTTTACCTAGATAACTTCTATCATTGTGAATGTTCTTTTTAGGCCATTATTTCTACCATATCCAATCTTCTCATGTCGAATTTGCAGGTCTAAATTTTGTCAAGAATGTTTGATTCTTCCTTCAATAACAAGTTTCACCACATGCAATTTTAGTTGCTGTCAGCTGTGTTCTGTGCGCGTGTGTGTGTGCATGTGTGAGTGTGTGCATGTGTGTGTGCGTGTGTGTGTTTTCCTGACAGGTTTACTTCTTTTCCAGGTCAGTTTCAGCAGTTTGAAGATTACATCTTCTTCCTACAAAAAAAAGTCAGTCCATTTTCTGATAGGTTCTCAGCAGTTCCAAAGCATACTTTAGGTGTCAAGATATCCTGCATTGTTTATAGAGACCAGAGACCCAGAAGGGTTAAGAAACCTACTCAAGGTCAGACCTAAAGTTAGGGAAAGAGTTCTGTGGGACCATTTTAGAATACAGTGCTCCTCTTATTCATTGTAATAAAGGAAAATTGGGATCCTCTTAATGATATACCTTCCTCTTTTAGGCTTCCATTTTTTCATCCCTTGTGAGCTACAGAATTTCTACTGACCTGACCTCCCTAAGAAATGGCAGCTGGGGCCACTGTTCCAAGCCTCTTGGCTTCTCCTTGCTTCCTAGCTAGGTCCGCCTTAAGCTGTGTGTGCACTGGGGTGACATGATGTACAAACAAGCAGGACCAAAAAAGGAAAAAAATCCTCTCTTGTGGAAAATTAGGTCAGTGGCAGAGCTGGGGAGGGGAGGGAATCAGGGCCCTGTTCTCCCATCCTTCAGCTCACCCCTCGCCTGAGGCCGGCAGGACAGTAGCGTGTGGTGCTGCTGGGAACAAGCATCTGGGGGTGATGGGTTGGGGGCAGTGTCCCTCTGTGTGTTCTTGTGTGGATGTGTGAGAACATGAGCAGGGTCTGCTTTCCAGCCGCTCGGGATTCCTCCCTCTCTGAATGTATTTGTCTGGATTACTCTAAGGGGGACATTAGTGTTGTCTAATAACAGCCTCAGATTTATCAAGGGATTTGTTTGATTAATTCCAAAGCACAGTACAGCGGGTAGATTAGAGCTCAGCCTGTGTGGTGGGTCTACACTTCCCACTCTCTGCCCTTTCTAATTCATGTGGAGGGGCCCATTTCTCCTGCTTGTGGTTCTGACTGTGGAAGGCTCTGGATTTTAGGACCCCACTGTGGGAGAGTTAAAAATCATTTCCCATTATTAAGATGCATGAGTCCGGGAATACCAATAATTCTCCAAGTTCATGCTGTTTTTTTCCTCTGCAAAAGCTCCAGAGATTTGGCCACTGGCCTTTCTTTCCTGGTTACTACCATTATACTCTTGATGCTGGTTCTTCTCCCAGACCCTCAGTCAGGGCACTGGTGCCCCAGGGGTGGCACAGTGGGAAAAGCATGAGCTGGGGTACAGATGATCTGAATTCTGGTTTCAGGTCCAGTGTTGTCCAGTGGGTGAACAGGTTGATTCTCCTCTCTTGAATCTGTGCCTCCCATGTCCTTTAGGACACTATGGCTCTGAATGCAATCACAATGAACTGTCTGATGGTCATGGCTCATCCCTACAGCTAGACTTCAAGCTCATTAGTACAAGATCTGAGTCTGTCTGGTTCCTCGGCCATCACCCTGGTGCCTAGTAGTTTCCCTGGGACATAGGCATCAGATGTTCAATAGAATGAACCTGTAACCTGAGAGGGATGGACCTGCTCACTATCCTGAGACTCTTCTACTCTGGAAGGAAGGAAGGAAGGAAGGAAGGAAGGAAGGGAGGAAGGAAGGAAGGGAGGAGGGAGGAGGGAGGAGGGAGGAAGGAAGGAAAATTTGTAAAAATTTTCAGCTTCTCCTGTATTCATGGAAACAGTTACACCCACTTTTATTTTTACTATTTTAAAAACATTTTTTTAATTGCAGTACCACAGAAGTTACGAGATAAAAGTGGTAATTAACTATAATTATAACTCAAAAAGCCCATTATTGATGCACATAAAGTTGTGTTTAGGGATTCCTCCCTCTTCTTACCTGATTCTCTGGCTCCTGACAGTAGAAAGTCCTGGTTTGGATCTCTGAGCTCCCTCTGGAAGGGCCTGTAGAATCTTATTGAACCTTGCAGAATGAGACAGTTACTAACCAGTAAGCCATACGCATGATTCTCAGGCTCAATCTTTTTGGTCTGGAATTTCACAATACCTCCTTGCTTTACAAGGGTGAGGGAACCAATCTTGCTCACTTTGTGAAAATTAGAGAAATGAAGGGGTATAAGGGAAAGCAGAAAATCTGACAAGGGCTTTAGAAGTGAGAGAGTCTTAAGGGCTACTTTCTTCCTTTGGGGGTTCCCTGGGTCTCTGGAGACTCATAGTCTCAGTGCAAAGACTCTTTGGGAAGCATTTGGTTGGGAAAGCTGGCTCCAATACATGACCCCTTCCTCCTTAGCCGGCAGCTGCCACTAATCATCATACTCCTCTTTATCCCAGACCCACCTGAAGCCTCACCCTGTCTTAACCCTCTTCTCTAGCACATTACCAGGAGGTGGAGGCAGCGAGTGCCAAGCGCACGGGCAACTGGATTGTTGGGAAGTTTATATGCATTTGCCTCTTGACACTCTTGGTGCCTCTGAATTGGACATAACAAGCTCCATTTTACAGATGAAGTTAAATAACTTGTCCAAGGTCACACAATGAACAGCCATGTTGGCACTTGAGCTCAAAGCTTTTGGATTCTGTGTTCTTCGCCGGGAGCCCAACCCTCAGGGGTGTTAATTGACCACTGGCCAGTTATGGGAAAAATTCTTACAAAAGTCTTCCATACTTGATTGCTGTCCTGTGTCCTCTGGGGGCCACTTAAAAGTTTCCCCAGTAGGACTTTGAAGCATTCTCTGTCAACCCTGAGACCCCCACTTGTGCTAAGTGGGACAATAAATGGTCATATAGAGCCACCCTATCATGTTTGTGTACTGTCTTTGATTATTTGATTCACTGCTAACAGCACGAGGGGCATTTTTCTTTGAGTCTTTAGTGCCTAAATTGGTGTCTGATATGCAGTAGTGATCAATAAATGTTAGTTGTTTCAAACTGAACCAGACATGAAGGTAAATCATAAGCCTCCCCAGCTATCCCAGGACCTCAAAGCCAGCCTTTTTCAACCCGCTTTCTGTGAGATGTTGCTGGATGTTTTATCTGGGAAATGTCCATTAGGCCCCAAACATACTTCACTTATGGAGGATATCTCCATTTGGATTTTACAGTGTATCTTACTTACTATAGATCAGGTTTTCTGAAGTCTTGCCATACTTGATTATCATTTTTTTTTTAAATCAGTGTTTTCTAAATTTATTTGACCAGATTTTTTTTTTTTTTTAAGAAATGCCTATTTACATCTTGCTTGATGGAAGTAAGATGAATTTTATGGAATTCATTTTTGGATTTGTTGCCCAAACTTGTAATTCTTTTTCTGAAATTTGGATCCTGCAGAGATGTTGCAAAATCAACAATGTATGTTACACTTCAGAATAATGATCCTCCATTCTTTCTATCAGCTTTCCATTGATCTTGGCAGACCCAGACCAGTTTTTTGAAAGTTGCTTCTGTGTCCTGAAAGGTGACAGATTTGGATGGTAAATCAGTGAGGGGAAAAATAATTGGACACAGAGGGATGGGGCTGTAGGAAAGATGAAGGGTTCAGAAATATCTTGAGTTCAAATTCTAACCACTGTTAATGAGTTGAGTACACTTAGATATTAACTTTTCTGAGCCTTAGTTTCCTTGTTTAAGTGGGAATAACACAATATCCGTGTCACTAGGAGTAAATGAGGTCATATATGATGTATAAACACACACATTCACACAATGGCAGGAATGTGATATAGGAACCCTCAGAAAATGGCAAGGATTATAATGGATAAACTGAAGTTATCTTTTGGGTCATATTTTAAAAACTTGTTTTATGATGTTATTGTGAATAGAGATTCCATTTCATCCTCTTTTGACACAGGGATTTAACATAATGGCTAGTAAGGAATTGATGCTAGACTTCTGGAGTGAATGAATGAACAACATAGTTCTTTGTTGTCTACAAAGTACTTGTTCATATGTAGTCTCATTTAAACCTCACAGCAACCTGGTCATGTAATTAGCACTACTAATTATGGGTGTGGAAAATGAGGCTCAGAGAAGCTGAGTGAGTTGCCTAAGATCATAAAGCTGGTATGAGGCTAAAAGGTCAGGCCTCAAATCCAGGGCTTCTGCAGGTGAAATATATATACATACAATGGAATATTATTCATCCTTAAAAATGAGGGAGATTCTGATGCCTGTTACAAGGGGTTTGTACCAGAGGAAGTACCAGTCCATGCAGGTGATCATAATTATTGCATTACTTTACCCCAGTGAATTCCTTGAGAGAGATCTGTCTTCTTTCTAAGAATTCCTTCCTCTCTGGAAGGAGTCTAAATCTTCAGAATTTATGCCAATTGGAAGAGTGTTTTGGGAGAAGCAGGTGGGTCTCCCAGAGTTTCCTTAAGAACATTATGCTAAGTGAAATTAGCCAGTCACGAAAAGACAAATACTGCATAATTCTACTTTTGTGAGGTGCCTAGTATAGTCAAATTTATCAAAACAGAAAATTAAAGGATGGTTTCTAGGGGCTGGGGGGAAAGGAATAGGGAGTTTGTGTATAATGGGTACAGAGTGTCAGTTCTGCAAGGTGGAATGAGTTCTCCAGAGATGGATGCTGGGGATAGTTGTACACTATGCATGTATTTAATGCCACCAAACTATACATTTAAAAAATGGTTGGGGACTGCAGGTGTAGCTAAGTGGTAGATTGCTTGTCTAGTAGAAACCCCAGGGTTCCATCCCCAGCACCACACACAACAAAATGTTCAGGTGGTAAATTTTACATTATGTGTATTTTCCCACAGTTTATTTTTTACTGGCTTATTTTTGAACTGGTGCACTATAGTTATGCATAAAGAATTCATTGTGATGTGTTCATATGTGCACATGACAAGAGTTTGGTTAATTCCGTTCTACTGTTCCTCCCTTTTCCCATCCCTCCTTCCTTCCCCGTGTTCCCTTTCTCTACGGTTCTCCCTTTGATTTTCATGAGATCCCCACCCCCTTTTTTAATTCCTCATTTTTCTCTAGCTTCTTCATGTAAGAGAAAACATCTGACCCCTGACTTTCTAAATCTGACTGATTTCACTGAGCATGATGCTTTCCAGTGCCATCCATTTACCAGCAAATGACATAATTTCATTCTTTTTTATGGTTAAGTAAAACTCCATTGTGTATTTGTACTACATTTTCTTTTTCCAATCATGGACTGCTGGTCCCATAACTTGCCTATTGTGAATATGAAGCTATAAACATTGGTATTCATGCCTTACTAGAGTATGCTGATTTTAGTTCTTTTGGAGAAATACCAAGGAGTGTGTCATTGGGGTTATATGATGGGCCCATTCTTAGTCTTTTGAGGAATCTCCATTCTGCTTTTCAAAGTGGTTGACGCAGTTTTTAAAAACTGAAAAAACAAAACAAAGGTTCTGACTCCACACTCACATTTCCTTACAGCGCCCCCTACAGAGTACACCTCTTTCAAGGCTCAATTCTGGTACTGAACTGCTAAGTTTGCAGAACTCACCTTTACCCAAACTCTGGGAGAACCACCTGCTTCTTCCAGAGCATTCTTCCAATTGGCATAAAGTCTGAGGACTTAAGATCTGTTCAGAGAGAAAGGAATTCCTGGAAAGAGGACAGGTCTCCTCTCTCAAGGAAATTTCTGAAGTCAAGTAATGCAATAATTACCATCCCCAACATGAATTAGTAGTTCCTCTGTGCCAGATCCCTCGCTCTGTTCTTTTGCATACGTTAGGCTTATAACCCTCACACCAGTCTTTCTAGACAAGTAGATTGTCTCTATTTCTCAGATGGGGATATTAGGGCTCAGAGAGGTTAGTTAATAGGCCTGAGCTCACATGTATAGAAGAGCCAGGATTTCATTCAAGTCTACCCAACTCCAGAAGAATCTGGCACTTAATCCCAGCATTCCCTGCAGGAGGCAGGGAAATTGGAGATGCCTATCTAGGGCACTGTCCATCATACCAGCTAATGGATTTCTTTCCCCTCCTGTGATGCCTTCCTCTGTGTCCTACAAGATAATGGAATCTTCTCTCATTTTAGTTTCTGTCTTGAAGTTAACTGGAGTTCTTTGAGATGCAGGTGTGTATTCCTCTCTGGTGGGTCATGCTGCAGTCTGGGGAGGAAAGCGTTCATTTCTTTATCTAGGAAGTTAACATATGGAACCTGAACTTTGGCAGTACCCATCAGATATAAGCACTTTTCCAAAGCCCTTGTCCTGTTGGGTGGGAGAATATTGCAGGTGCCAACTTCATGGCCTAGGGCCAGAAGGTGTTGTCTAACTAGAGATGACTTTTATTTGAAGGCTTAAACAGATCAATAGAAGCTCAACTTGTTGCTTTCAATCTCCCAGGGACGTGTCAACAAACATTAATGATGATTTCAGGAAGCGTTTCTTGAACGTTTACTATGTGCCTGGCATTGTGCCCAATGCGTTATATGGATCATCTCATTTGATCCTCATGGCAATCTTATAAATTAGGGACAGTCAGTTCTGTTATAACGCTTGTTTTGAAAATGCAAATTTGTTCCAATGCGATTGATATATTAGGGAACAGTTTGAGCATAATAATTTTGCTCTTGATTATGCGTGATTTTGCCCATCAGAAGTGCTAGGTGAAAGCCAGAAAGCTGAAGTTGGTAAACCAACCGGAGTGGGAATAGCCCAACGCACCTGCCTCTAGCCAGAGCCAGCTACTCCTGTTACCCTGTGTGTGGTGAGTCTCACCAACATCTGGTGTTGCAACTTTCTGTCCAGTTCCAGGTGACCCTTCTTCTGCTGCTTCACGACAGTTCACAAGCTCTCCTCTTCCACAAGCAAACTTTGGCTCTTTTCTTAGTGCCATGTTTTTTTGAAGTACAAAAAAGATTTCTGATGGACAAAATCATGCATAATCATACTTATACATTCCTTAACACATGTGTTAAACTGGTTCCTAACTGTGTCACTGAGGAAGTGTTCAGGTGTTGTGCCCTGATCTCATTTTTTCATAAGCTGGTGTTTTGTTTTTTTTTCTCCTGTGTGGTTTTGTAAAGTGACTGAGGAATGCATGGGTGCTCCTATTTCCATGCGGCAGGAGAGAAAAAAAGCCAAGAAGTCTGTCCAAAATATTTTAAATAACCAGTAACAAAACCAGGATCCAAACCCCAGACAACCTTACCCCCATGTCTGTACTCAAAAACCCAGGAACATTTAAAGCCAAGGCTGTCTGCATTCATCTCTGCGGTCTCCGTAACAAGTAGACAGCTCCTTTTCTCAATTGTCAGTCAAGGTCTTCTTCCTCAAGTCAGAATCACTACAAACAGTGAGAGTGCATAAAGGAATTTGGTAGCGATGGCCTAGATCAAAGAGTACCTTTATGTCCCTTTCCTGGTTTTCTTCCTGTTCCCCCAACTGCAGCTGCCCTTCTAGGGTGGGGGATACCGACCACGCCTTAGCCCTAATCCCACCTGCTACTCTCTTGCATCCTGGAATTATTATCACTAAAGAACAAAAGCACACAGTACCAGGGCTGGGAGCACAGGGCTTCTATGGCAGACAGATGGGCTCTTGTGTGTTTGGGAGGGCACGGAGCTAACACCACAAACCTTTTATGGAGCCCACTTCTCTGACATAGAGACAGAAAGAGCTTCCTCATAGCTGGACATTTGCTTTAGCTCTCAAGTAAAACAAAGTGTTTCTGTGTGTACTCTCTAAGAAGGGAGAGCCCTTTTCCCCCTGCTAATGTTAAGGCCCCATGCAGCCTTCCCTGGAAGACCAGGCAAAGGTTTGTCCTGATATTTGAGGTCCTGGGCAAAAGCATTACGGAGGCCAGTGACCAACCTCTCTCCTACCTCCAGAACCATGAAGTCCCTTGCGTGCATTTGTGGGGACCCCTCAGCCTGTGGAAGCCCACATTTCCTGCGGACAGCTTCCCCTTGGCCCTTGTTGACACTAGAGTGTACCGATCTGCTTTTGGGCGTGGAATTCTGGGTACCAGGGTATTCTCTAGATGGCTGGACAGGTGCTTCTTGCTCCGGCTGGGAACATTTGTTTAATTCTGTGCAGTGACCAGTATGTGGGCTGGATGAGGTGTAAAAGGCAATGGAGGGGGCAGTTCCAGGGCAGGGCCTCCAGGTGTCCAGGCCTGTGGTCATGCTGCATCCATCTGATCCCTTCCCTCTGCTCTGGTGTAATACCTTATTCTCACAGCTGCAAGATGCTCACTATCCTTATCCCTAATTTGTAGCCATAGGTCAGTTGGTTTCTGTCCTGGTTTGTCCTGTTATTAGGAAATATAGTTTGACTCTTATCTGATGTGCTTGTGAGTCTGAGAGGTATTAATAAGAGTAGAACATCCTGTCCAAGTCTTGGTTTCCTTATCTGTAAAGTGGGATGAATAATGTTCCTACCTGTTAGGGCCGTGGTGCTGATGAAATAAGATGATGTTCTGAAGCACTTGGCTCACTGCCAGCACAGAGGAAATGCTCAGTAAATGAAAGCTTTAGGACAGGGGTATTGCTGCTCTTCTGTTTCCTTCTCATATTCATCCTCTGATGGAGGGGATGCTCCCAGCATGGCAGTTGACACACAGAGAGGAATCCACAGCTGGATTGCTGGGATTCAGGCTCTGGCTCTATGGACCATTTGACTTTGAACCAGTTACTTAAGCTTTCTGGGCCTCAGTTCTCTTATCTGTGTAAGGGTCATGGTAGTGTCTCTTCCCTCTTAGGGTTGTTGTTGAGAGGCTTAAGGAGAGTGCCTAGTACATTGCAAGCCCCCGGTAATGTCAGCTTTTGTCAATTCAGCAATTGAATCACCTCTATGTCGAAGACGACAAGAATTTGATACAAAACAACCAGGAAACTTTTCTGTGTGTGCACAGCAAGGAAGGCAGACCCAGGGTGCAGCCACAGGTGTGTCTGACCCTCAGCCTTGCCTCCTCCCCATTTCTGAGGCCAGCACCTCAGGGCTCCCTCTGCCTCTGGTTGCCACTGTCATACAGCCCGGAGGTGTGTGCAGGGAGTGGCATTGGGCCCCAGGACTGGCCAGAGGAAACGTGTAAGTATATGTACATATCAGTTGTTTTAATAGACAAAAGTGGGGGCAAATTGCAGAAGACTGTTGACAACCAGATACTGATTGATCCAGGAGAGGTGACATTCTCACCCAGGCCAGCACCTCCTCACTCCCTCCTGCTGTTTTATTTTCTCACACTGCAGGCCTGGAGTTTTCCAGAGCGCCACTGCATTTACATCCATATTCTATTTTCTCTCCTAGAAAATAGGTCAGACTCGAGGCAGAGTTCACCAGGTGGGGTCCCTGAAGGTTCGGCTGGGACTTTCCTCTAGGAGGCTGTCTGTGCAGCTTTCCCCACACTCCCCAAAGCTCCTCCAGGGATGTAGGTGTTCAAGTAGAAAGTGGCGGGGGTGGGGGTGGGGGTGGGGGTGGGGGCTCTTGAACTCTTGCCTCTTGAGAAGATCCTGTCCCAGTGAAGAGTCAGGTGGAGGGCTTCCCTGGCTGAGCTAGCATCTGCAAGGGCAGCAGTAGTGGGTGGAGGGTCCTTTCTTTCTCCTGGTTATTAGAAGTACCAGGTCCTTTAAACTGCAGGAAATTGCTTTCAACTTGAAAACAACCATAGTGTACTTGTGGCTGAAGTTAGTGTTGAATATGCAATAAGTGCTCGTGGGGACTGAGTGGAGGTGGAAGTGCCCGGATTTACTTCTTCCCTGGTTGTGATGCTGAGGAGAGCGGGTGGTGCTGGTGATTTCAAATCCTTCCTTTCCTGGTTTTCCTTCCCTGGTTGGAGGGCAGCAGTCCCGAGGGAGGAAGTGCAGACTGGACCAGGAGGTATTTTCGTCATGATTTGTTTTTCCCTGAATATTACTTGAGCACTTGTGACCTTCCAAGACTGTGTGTGAGTGACACGTCTAGGAGGATGGGACAGGGAATGTGACAAGTTATGGGAGCCAGTCCTTGCCCTCCAGTCCTAATGGTAGAGATAACTGAGAAGGTCCTGCCTACAGCCTTTGCATTTGATAGTCTCCTCCCTGAACAGTCTGTTCTAAATACATGTGGTACTCATCTTCCTCAGGTATCAGTTCTAATATTACTTCCTGAAAAAATATTCCTTCCTTCCTTCACTATCTTCTCTAACATGGGGACCCTCTGCTGTCACTTATGCTGCTTCTCCTTTCTTCCTGACACTACTTGATGTTATGTATTTATGATTTTAAAATTGTTATCTCCCATTAAAACCCAAGAGTCTCTTCTGTGTCATTCACTGCTTGTATCCTCACTGTTCAAAGCAGGGTCTGGCCTGTAGTTGGCATTTTGTCAATAAGTATTGAATGGTGAATAGATTATCTCCATTGATACTGTTCACTGAGATAGATGGTATTAGGATCTGCATTCCCACATGAGGAGCTGAGGCATTTGCTTCTGAACCGAGGGCAGAGCTGGGATTTGGCTCTTCATCTGTTGTCATCCTCTTATACTAAATATCCTTATTTGCTTCTATTTTGCACTCATTCTCGGGAGGACTGTCCCTTATGATCACAGAGATGGAATGTGGCAGCTTCAGAGGAAAAAGAGAGAACCCCATTTCCTGATAATCCTAGTAAAATTCCCAGGCAAGACTCTTATTGGTTGGGCTTGGGTCACATGTCTGTTCCTGGTCCAATTATTGAATCCAGGAGATAGAATATTCCCATGCTCTGGCCTGAGTTTTGTGATTACTCTTGGAGATAAGGTGGGATCAGGGATTACCTCTGTGAACCCTATGGATTAAAGGCAGGGAGTGGAGTTCCCTGGAAGGCTATAAGGAGGTTGCTATAAGAAGAGAAGGCTATGGCTGATGGATACGGTCAAGTTTCTCATCCACATCCTCTAACCATCCTCCTTCCCCTCTTCCTCCTGCCTTTGCCATTTTATTCTGTCAGTCAGAATTGAGTCAGAAATTCAGGTCACTCACTGCTTCTTGGGAGAGGAGCCAGGTGATGCTGCATCTCTGTTCCTAAAGTTGGAACAGTGCTCAAAACCACCATTGACTGGAAAGGATCTTAGACCTTGATCTCTAACAAAAGGGATTTTCTGTTTGTGACAAGAACAGTGTTTGTTGCACAGGAACAGAACTATGCCAAAGTCAGGCTTGATGCGGGAGGATAAAAGAAGAAAGTGTGGAGTCATCTAAGTCCTCACTTCTGCTCACCCCAGACGTCTTTACTTCCCCTTTGCCAGCTCATACTGAGGTTTGTGGAAACCAGAGCTGGAACACTGGTCCTTGTTCCTAAGTAGAAGAGCTCAA
This sequence comes from Callospermophilus lateralis, assembly GCF_048772815.1. Classification (NCBI taxonomy): domain Eukaryota; kingdom Metazoa; phylum Chordata; class Mammalia; order Rodentia; family Sciuridae; genus Callospermophilus; species Callospermophilus lateralis. The sequence goes on along the minus strand of NC_135307.1, from coordinate 25,935,120 downwards.
CCCAAATCACTTAACTCCTGGGCTCTCTGATGTTTGCAGTGAGTCATCTGGTCAACATTTTTTGGGTACTTCAGCCTGTGATAATTCAAAATGATAACCATCAGAGCAGCCAACATTTATGTAGCTTTTGCTTTGTACTAAGTGCCTTACAAGTAGTTAAGCTCATTTAATTCTCCTAACACTCCCGTGAGGGAGGCTCTGATATGATTCCCTTTTTATGGTTGAGGAAAATGACTTAGAAGTTCAGTGATGGACCCAAGGCTACAGAGTAAGCTGGGGTCTGAACTCAGAGCTGTCAGTCTCCAAGTTTAGATATGGGTAACTCACTGGTTTCAAAACACCTTTGGAATTCCAGGGGATCCTGTCTCCCCAGGCCTTGGTATCCTCCAAGAGTGTGTTTGTATGAACAATGGTGTTGACATTCCTGCCACAGAACCCCACATGTAAACAGTTTGATATCCTGTTTAATTAAGGGGTATTTTAACAACCACTATTCTAGGCAATCCATCAGTCACAGTTAATGGGCCTGCTTAGTTATTTATGCAGCATGTTTTCCTTCCCACCTCTTCTATTTCACCTCTTTTCTTTCTTCTTCCTGCCACTCCACCCCTAAATCTAACTCACCAGAAAACCGGAAAGGGGGTGTGGTTGAGGAGTGATTCAGAGTCTCTAGAAGTCTCTTAGAGCAGATAAATCTTCTAGGGAATACAGAGTGTGGGCTGGATAAAAGCTTGGCTCTTTCTGTGAGTTAAGTCCCATCCCAGGAGCTGGGGCACAGCAAAATCTGGTCACAGTCTGTATTTTCCAGGGGTAAGAGCCCTCAGGACTCCCTGGAAATTTACAAATACAATTACAGATGTTTTTATTATTGGCAGGAAGAGTGTTACCTACCTTGTTCAGGCAGCACATCAAAGGCACAGAAGATAGATCACAACCTGCTTGTGGGGTACCTGGGAGACTCTCACCCAGCTTCCCCAGGGCTTCCCCATTTTAGTCTTCAAACTGAATTGGGTTCTATATGCCTTCAAGAGACCTAGGCTCCAGTTGAATCAATTTGCACTGAATGGGATTCTAGGCTCTGTCTCTGGACCACCTGTGGGAGCAGGGCGTGGGGAAATCTCCCAACCTCTTTCATCCTCTGTTTTAGTCAGCTTTTTTGCTCCTGTGAACAACAGATCTGACAAAAACAAATTTAAGGAGGAAGAGCTTATTTGGGGGCTCACATTTCAGAGGTCTCAGTCTATAGATGGCCAACTCCATTCCTTGGAACCTGAGGTGAGACAGACATCATGGCAGAAGTGTGTAGTGGAGGAAAACCAGGAAGGGAAGAGAGAGAAAGAGACTTCCTGTCACTACAGACAAAATATATACCCCAAATCCATGTCTCAATGACCCACCTCCTTCAACCACACCCCACCTGCCTACAGTTGCCAAAAGCCTTTGGGGGGGCACCTCATATCTAAACCATAACATTCTCCATCTTAACAAAAAAGAATGAACTAGATAACTAGATAACTAATGTCTATGGCCATCCCGTGATTCCAAGTGGGTCAACCCAGGAATACCCTCCCAGTGGTTCCTCTCCTCTGCTGAAATGTGTGCCGTCAGGTTGGCTCTAGGGGTTTGAACAGTGCCCTAGGCTGCCCTGACTTAGGCTGCCCCCCACGTGATTCTATTTCACATCTGAGGAGAGGATCGAGAGGTGACGGTGTTGTTCAAGGAGATGCTTTGAAAGTTCCTTGGCTTAATTCAAATGTCAGCCTTCCCAGAGTTGGATGTTTATTTGCGGTCAGAAGTGGTTTCCAATGCCGATTCTTGTCATTAGTGATGGGGTGAAAAGCAAAGAGAAGAATAGCAGGGAGATTGTTCGTGTGGTGGCTGCTCCACTCACACACCATGTCATGCACACCCCGCTGTCTGTGATGAAGAATGGTCACTGGGAACAGGGGAAGGAGGGAATTGTAAATGTCTTGGTATCTTGTGACCTTCAGTTCTATGTGGTGAATGTGTTGCAACTTGTCCCTAACACTTATGCCTCTTTTCCTTATTTCCTTAAGGGAGTGGTTTATTCATTTTTCTCTCTGCTGGGAACCTTGCTTGACTTCGCATCCAGTGTGTGGTACCTGAAGAGGAAGAGGATTTGCTTGGGTGTCCGTGTGCAGAAATCAACCAGAATATTTTAACCAATATTCTTGCAGGATTCCAGTCTGCTTGGCTCATTGGAGCCCTATCTGATTCCAGGATGATGTCTTTCCGGACAGATGGGAAGTTGACCTCTCTTGCTACATGCACAGTGAAAGGGGAGCTCAGCTCCTTGGCTTGCATGGGTGGTTTTGGGGTGAAGGTAGAACTAAGGGCTCAGAAGCTGAGCACTGTTGATGGCTTGCATGAACTTGATAGTCATGCAAGGGCACATTGCATTTGAGTGTGTGTGCTGCTAACACTCTTCTTCCTTTCTCTCCCCTTCTTCCCATTCTCTCTCCTCTCCCTTCCCCTCCCTTTGAAAATGCTGCCACAGATGTCAGTCAAGGTCCAGGTGAGTCTTTGTGTTTGCACCGCTGCCTTGGGAATCTCCCCTCTGCTAGATTGTGCATGGTTTGACTCTGACCCCTCTTTTCTAGGGATAAAAATCTGAGCATATTGTGTTTTCAATGATATAAGTTTAAAAGAAGAAATGCCTTCAATTGATGAATTTGTATTGGTTTAGAGGAACCATTTAAAATCAAAGGAATAAGGTTCCCTGACTTATATGATCACTTAGGATTTCTGGGTGAATCAAAGAACTGGGAAATTAGCATTTAAAAAGTGTTTAGATATGTGTTCTTTGATTTAATGAACATTTTGCCTTATGTTCTATGAATCTGCTTCTATAGCTTCATGTGGTTGAAGGTTGAAGATACAACACATTTAGCATGGAAAATATGATATGGGTAAATGAAGGTTTCTTCCTTTTATTCTAAGTAATGTCTTTTTTCCTTACAATTAATTTAGTAATATTTATTTTCCTGGTTATATAAGTAATACATGTTCACTATAAAAAAAAAGTCTGATAAAATGTTTTTTAATCAATAGAAAAATGGAAGAATGACCTTTATGATAACTGTGTACTTCTCTATTTAAAATGCACAGTCATCCAGGGTCTCAATTTTAAGTACGGTGTGTGAGCATACTTTTTAATATGTGTGTACACACTCGCATGTATAGAATCGTGAGAAGATGCAAACGTTTATAGGTAATAGGTGTCTGAAGACTTGGAATGCATTGAAGACTGTTCTAAACTGGCTAGAACTTTTAAGAATAGGAAGAGGGCATTATATGTTGTCACATTTTCTTATTTATTCCATTTAACATTTAATCCTCATAGTGTCAATTTAAGATAGGTATCATTATATTTATTTTAATATGCAGAAAATTAAATTTAGGGCCCAACTGTTCAAGCAGTTTTGCCCAAGGTCATAGTTTATCTGAGGTATCATTGACTTTGGAATTTGGGGTATTTTCCCTCTAGAACTCATGCACTGGATGGTACTTACTGGCCTATCACTGAACATTAGCAACAATTGAAGGTCTTGTAGGTGTTTCCTAATTGTACTGTTGTTTATTTATTTATTTTTGTATTGAGGTGATGTGACATTTTCTACACCTTTCTTTTAGTTATTGATTGTTATCCCTACCTTATAACAGAGGGGTTTTCATATCTCTTTTTCTGCTGCCCTCCATCTTTAAAAATAATTGAAGTTGAACATAGGCACAGAATACCGTTTCCTAGGACATACCATCAAATTCATTCTTCCTACTTCATAATATTTTAGTTACTTAAAAAATAGTTGTGTACCAGGCATTGAGGACAGAGCAATGCACAAAAGACACTTCCTGCCTGCATGAACCTTGTATTCTAGACAGAGGCAGACAGTGAACATACATACACACACACACATACATACATGCATTTATTTACATGCTTATGCACCTTAGATGTAAAATTGAACATTGTACCGGGTGGTGAGTAATAAGGGCTACAGAGAAAAATGGAGCAGAGTAAAGGAGAGAAGTCCCTACTTTTTAGAGGGACTTCTCTGATGAGAGAATATTTTCCCGGGGTACTTCGAGGAGGTGTGGGAGTAAGCCCAATCCTTCAAATTTTGTCTGTCAAAGTGCCTCTCAGCTTACCCTCCCTTTTCCTGACAGAGATGTCACCAGGGATGAGCACTTGGGCTGTGCATGTGGGACCTGCATAGGTTTTCCCTGCTGAGGAGTAGCAGGGGCTGAAATCCAGCCTGCCTTCATGAGAGCCTCAATATAAGATAGGTATCATCTGCCTCTGGCCTGGCCTGTACCCCTGAAAGGTTCCTTAGAGGGGGGGGGGATTTTTGCCATATTGGTCCTAGATGGAAGAGAATGGTGAGGAGGCTCATAGGCCTTATGGGTAGAAGGGGGTGACCCTTCCTGGGACAACAGCAACAGTGGTCCCCTCCTGCTAGTGACTACCCATCCCCCAGGTCATGGTACCATTCCATTTTCTTGGCTGTTGTCTCATTTTATTGTCTTACAACACTCCGAGGTTTGTTGCCTGAGCTCAACGTCACTGCTGAGGAAACTGAGGCCCAGTGAGGTCAAGCCATGTGCTACAGTCACCCAGCCCTTGAGCGGCAGGACTGAAAGGGGATTCTAGCCAAATCCCAGATCATGTGCCCTTCGTTCTGCCCTTGAAGTGCCTAGGGCCGACTGTCAAACCTGTCACTCCTCTATCCTCTTGATTTTTTATGATTTCTAAGCCTTGTGATTCACATCCTTTCCTTGTGGCCTGGGGCATGGCGGGAGGTGGCCTGCACTGGCCTGGCCCTGGCTGGGATCGGTGGGCAGCCTCCAGTCTCTCTGAGCCCCTGGCCAGGCAATCTGGAGCCAGCTGTGCTGTGACTCTGACACAAGAGGCCTTTAGTGGTTCTTTGATTTTTTCCCCCCTTCCCCTCAGGAAGACAAATTGGGGATTTTATGAGCTAATGTAACTGTTTACCCAGGGGCTACTGGAAGACTATAAAGGGACAATTGATTAATTGATGAATTTGACATGCTGAGGAGATGGTTAGAAGTAACCCACTGGAAGATGCAGGCTGAGATGGGCCAGCCTGGCGGGAGCACCTTCCCAAACTCTAAATGGCAGACTGGGAGCTCCAAGAGTGAGTCTTGGACATCCAAGGGAATGGGGAAGACATTTTGGAAAAGGATGTAGTTCCTTTTCCTGGTCTTTGGGAAGAAGGTTCAGATGGCATGCTGCCTGCAGGAGTGGGGCTTGGCACTGCCACCTTCCTGCCTTCTCTTCCCCTCCAGGAAGGTGCACTACTGATCGGGAAAGGGAGCCTCAGGAAGTTTCAGGAACCCACCTGTGGTCCCTCCTGCTAGTGGATGGACCAGGATCTCAGATCCATGGGTCTGCTAACCTGTGTGCCTGTCATCCTAAACCCTGCCATTACCATGGGGGTGCTGTGGGCCAGGCTCCTGTCTAAACTGTGTCTGCATTCCTATCTCGTCACAAGGTTCATGGCACAGAGTAGAACCTCAGAAATCTTGATTGAACCGAAAGAGTGGCCATGCCATAAGCGCAAGGGACATTGTGAATCTGTGGGGTCCCAAGACATGTGAGAGTTTAAAGGACATCCTGTCAAAAGAGCACAGACTTTCAGAGAGGCAAACTGAGGCCCAAAGAAGAGAAGGGACACGTCTAAGGCCATGTAACCCCACTTGGGGCCTGGAAGGCACCCTGGGTAGACGCCATGTTCCATGCTCATGCTCCCTGGGAGTTGTCATTTGTCTTCCTGGGATGTGTGGGGAGGGGGTGAGGAGTCCCATCCCTGCCTTGCCCTCCACCCTCTCCTAACTTCTGCGTGTTCCAGAACTGTTAGGGGAAGGGAAGCCTAGTGGAGGGATCCAGGAGGCAGGCCCCCCACTGGCCTGTGGGGGGGGGGAGACCCTGTTCTCCCCTTCTCTGGTATTCTCCCTCCTGCCAGGGGCCATTTGTGGTCTCCCTCGCAGCCTCCTCACTGTGGATAATGTCTCAAGCTCTGCCCGCTGATTAGAGCTGGAATTTAAATGAATAACTGTGACCTTGTGGAAGTGCCCTAGTTATGCAGAGGCCCGACGAGGAAATAGGCCTCTCTTTGGTCCATCAGAGCCCTGGCAGGCGCAGGAGGAGGGGCTCCTGTCTGAGGAGCCCCAGAGGAGGCCTCTGTTGGCAGAAGGAACTGACGCCTTTGCCGTCCTCCACCTGCTCTTGATCTCTGCCCTCACTGTCTTTTCCTCTTCAGTGTAAGCCATCCCAGGACTGTCCTAGGGCAGGGGACCTGGTTATCTGCCCTGAACCCTGCACTGTCTCCAGAGAGTTGCTCAGTTCAGCCCCAGAGAGAGAGAGACACTGATCTGTGCCTGAAGTCAGAAGGCAGCGCCTAAGGAATCCAGCTTGTGTCTGTGGACACAAAGAGAAGGCTGCAGAAGACTGTTGACCAGGGGACCAGCAGCATCAGCATCACTGGGAGCTTGTTAGAAAAGCAGAAGCTCAGGCCCTACCTAGACCTGCTGAAACAGAATGGGCATTTGATCAAGAGCCCCGAGTGTCAGCACATTAATGTTGGAGACACACTGGTGTCTCTCTTCCCCTGTGGGGCCTCCAGGTGTGTCTTCACCTAGGAAGTTGCAGTTCCACTTGCTAAAGCCCTATCCTCATCTCTTGTGTGGGCACAGCATGAGACGCCTACTTGATCTTGCTGACTGGAGTGGGAGGGAGAATGAGATTAGAGAAGGGGAACAATGAAAGGTTACTGGCCACTCAGGCCTTGCAGGTTGCTGTTGAGACACTTTCTGTATAATAGTTTACATCCTGTGAGGCAAGAGACCACAGGAGTGAGTAAATTATGACTCAAGGGCCAAACCCAGCCCACTGCCTGCTTTTGCAGGTTTGTGAGCTAAGATTTTTTTTTTTTTCAACATTTTTAAGTGGTTGCAAACAATAGAGCAATGGGTAATACCAAAACTGCATGAAGTTCGGTTTCCACATTCGTAAAGTTTTTGGTGGAACACAACCAGGCTCAGTCCTTTGTCTATTGTCTGTAGCAGCTTCTGAGCCACAAAGTCTGAGTTGGGTAGTTGCAATAGAGACTTCACAGCCTGAAAAGTCTAGAATAATTACCTGTAAGGGAAAAAATTGCCACCCTGGGTTAGAGCACAGACTCTTGAGTGAGGTGCTGGAGTTGACATCTTGTCTCTGCCACAGTGATAGGACCTGATCAAGTTACTTGGTGGCTCCTACTTTCTGTATCTATAAGATAGGGGCGATGAGAGGATTAAGTGAACTCTTGCACATAGTCCTGTTAACTGTGCCTGGCATAGAGTAAGCGACGTATATTTAGCTTTTATTATTAGTTATCTCATTGGAATCTTTGAATCTTTCAATTTGTGTTTCTCTTTTATAGATGAAGACATTTTTTTTTAAGATGTCCCCCTCTTTCTTTGTGTTTTTGTCTCCCTAATTGTCCAGTGGCATGTCCAGTTCTATGACACAGCACCTCTCTACACACATCTGTTGTTCTCTCCTTTTTCCACACTCTCTCCCATGGGGTCCTCACCTTTAGGCTTCCAATGAGTGAATACTTCCTCATGCTGAAATCCCCACTGTGCTCTCAAGTGGAGCCTTGGAATTCCAGTAAGAGGGGACAGAGACCAATATCTACAGTACACTCATCATATGCCAGGTGGAGAATCCTGGGCTCCGGGAAGTTGCATCTTTTTGTTCAAGGTCAGGAGCAGGCGTGGTAGATTTTGAGACTGAAGTTCTTGTCTGGGACTTCAGATCTGTGGTTCTGCTTTCCCCCAGAGCTATGTCCCCTTGGTCAAGTGATGTAACCCCTTTAGCCCCTTTGGACAACAGGGTTCCTTTCTTTAAGGTGAAGGATCGGTGTCAGACAACCTTTCAGCCTTCTTTCATTCTGAGAGCGTAGGACTAGTTTGTCTGAGACTCTTTGGGGAAAAGCAAGGAGTAGAATGTCTTTCCACTACCAAGCTCCTAACTCCAGAAGTACCTATAACATTTTACCTTTCTTTCCTGTACTTTTGGGCAAGAGTCCCAGTGCTTTTTCTCTTATTACTTTATTAGGAAAAAAACACTTGACATTTATTGAGCTTGTATTTTGAGCCAGGCACTGAAATGCTAAGTTTTGCATGCATTATTTAATTTTTTTTTGATATTCCCAGGAAGTAGATTCTATTATTAGGTCCATCTCACCTCTGAACCACTGATACCGTCCAGTAGAAGGTAGTGGAGTAGGATACAAAACCCTGGTCAGTCTGGCCCTGGAAGTGTCTCATAGGAAGTTCCATCAGAGCATATACTCCACAATGCGCCCTCCTGTTCATGACTGTTCTTGGCCAAGAATAGTGCCAATACATTATAGGCACAGAGCAAAGACTTGCTGAATGAATAAATAGTTTGGGACTCAGATCTTAGTTTTGCCTTAGGCCACTCTAAAAGTCTGCTTTTTATTGGAGCTCACCCTGAGATGGAAGGTAATTAAACCAATCTTTATTCAGTGCCCATCTTGGGCTCCGCTCAGTGGACAATGCAGGCTACCATGTGTGATTGGGTTGGAAGGGGCCCTGGATGGCTAACAGTGCTCATTTTCATCCAATTGCCAGGCTAGGTCCTGAGAAGTTCCCCTTGGCTCCCATGGTCGTATTTCATGGGAGTAAGGAGTAATTGTGAGTAAGGAGCTATTGGCCATTCTGCCCCCAGCTCTGGTTATCTCAGGAAGCAGATCACTGAACCTTGGTGCTTCTTTGCTGGAACCTTTTTAAATGCCCTCCTTTGGCTCTCTTAGAAAGGCAGACCCACTAGAGGATTGGATATGGTCACCTTTCATTTCCCAGTTCTGGAGGGAAAGGCCAGAATTAGAGCTGGACAAATCATTAGCAATTTCTAGTCAAGGCACTGATACCAATAATACTACCCCACCCAAGGGCACCAAATGTGTGGGGAGTTTATCTGTTGGTTCAATGAGGGGCATGGGTGGCATTTAGTAATGTGGGGCAATAATGCTAAACAACCTATGATATATGAGACAGCCTCATTCAAAAATTTATGATGCTTAAAGTGCCATTGATGAAATCACTGGGAAACTATTCTAGATCAATTCCTTCTTTGCAGAGAGGGGAAATTAGGCAATATTGGACTTCCATATAACCCAGCTAAGTCAATATTTTTAGTGTGTGTGTGTGAGTGTGTGTGTGTGTGTGAGAGAGAGAGAGAGAGACAGAGAGAGACAGAGAGCGAGCGCACAGTGACCATTGGAGAACATCCCAATCAGTAGACTGGCCCAGGGAGGCCTGGTACGTACGTAAGTTAGAAGTTAATCTAGTCAGTTTGCTGGGTCAGGCCTCAGGATGGGTGTGGAAATGGAATGCAGCCAAGAGCCCAGGACAGTGACTTCCCTGGGAGGCAGTTTTGCTGATGGACTGGGAAGGGAGGCATCTGAGGGCTGGGGTCTGCTACTGCTGCCAGCTTATTAAAGAAATGGTATTGGCCAGAGTTGACAAGTGGGCAGAGATGGGCAGAGATGGTCCCTAAATAGACCAGTGTCATAAACAATGACCACAAGAACATACTTTTGAGCCCTTCCTGTGTACCATGAACTATGCCAAGTGCTTGCCATGTGTGGCTGCTTGATGTCCCAGTGATCCTGAGGGCATATTTTATAGATGAGGGGGCAGATATTTTATAGGAAAGAGGCCCGGAAAAGTTCACTTGCCCCAAATCTCATAGAAGTAGGGCTGGGATTTGAGTCAAGATTTTTGGATTACTGAGAGCAGAGGTTTGCAAACTCTAATAAGCACCAAAGTCATCTGGTGAGCTAATAAAGGCAATCCAGGCTCATTAAAGAAAGATAGTTCTCTCAGGTGATTCTGGTATGACCACACTTGAGAACTGCTGTTTGAAAGACAATGATCTGAAGGTGAAGAGAAATAAGATTTCATACTTAACCACTATTTTATACCACCAAAGTCTTTCATGGAAAGAGTGAGTTTGAAGGGAGGAAGGGACGAATGTGGCCCTTCTGTGTCTCAATGGCATCTAGGTCTCAGGGCCTATAGAGACATTATAGCCAACTGTGAATTTTCCCCATTGCCCTCTATGTTCTTCCACAGGCTTTTGAGGGGCAGGGAGTGTCTTAGTCTGAGAACAGAGACTTATCTGTGCCCATCTCCCCATTGCCTGCCATATTTTATGTGCTCACAAACTTCCATTAGCATCACCATTTTAGGGATGAAAGAGACCAAACAGGTTGTTGTGTTTGTCAGCTTTCCATTGTTGTGATGAAATACCTGAAATAAACAACTTTATTAAAAGGAGGAAAGATCAATTTGGCTCAGAGTTTCAGTTCATGATCATGTGGCTCCATTGTCACTGGGCCTATGAAGAGGTAGAACATCATGGCAGGGAGTGCATGGTGAGCAAAGCTGCTGACCTCTTAGTAGCCAGGAAGCAAACAGAGAGAGAGAAAGGGAAAGGGGACAATTTATGCATTCCAGGGCACGCCCCCAGTGACCTACTTTCTCAACAAGTTTCCATCACTTCTCAATAGCACAGTAAGCTATGAATCCATCAATGGCTTAATCCATGAATGAGGTCAGAGCACTCATGATCCAAACACCTCCCAAGGGCCTCAGCTCTGAACACGGCTACCCCGGGGACCAAGCCTTCAACACTTGAGCTTCTGGGGAACTTCATGTCCAAACATAGCCATTGTCAAGGCTCATTATGCACCTGACTTTTGAAATCCCTTCTCTAAGAGTTTATTCAGACTTGAGTTGAACCCCTTCTGCAATGAGCAACTCATCGCTTTTAGCTTTTACATTCCATTTGGACAGCACTAAATGTTTGAGAGTTCTTTCTTATCCTGAGTCATTATAGCTTTCACCACCTGTATAGCTTTCAGTCCTTGGAGAGACACAGAATAGATCTAATTACACTCCCAGTATTTGAAGACAAGCCTTTTGTCTTTAAGAATTTTCTTTTCTAAAGGCTAAAACATCTCCAGTTTCTATGGGCATTTTCATCTAAGGGTTTCAAGTTCTTTCATTTGGGTCACTGTTTTCTAAAATATGACATCCCCTCACCTCCTTTCCAAAGATGTCCACACCACATATAGTGAGTGATATGGGCACAATTGGGATAGGTCCATTATAGGATGGTTACATTGCTTCTTTTTTCTAGAGTCTATATCTTATATCTGTTAATGGCAGCACTAAACACCTTAACATTTTTAAAAAAGAAATTACTATAGTATTAAATTATACCTAAAGTCAATGAAAATCCTTCCTATTTTTGTGGGCACTACTGCTAAGCCATTTCTCTTTCCTTCCTACATTTGTGCAATTGGTTTATTTGACTTAGGCTTGGGACCTTTCTTTGATTTTGTTAAATAGCGCACCGTGAACTATTTGGGTGTAGTTTTTTTTTTACTCAGCACTTCAATTGTTCCTTTCAGTTTTATGTTACTCACGAATGAAGAATGATTTTGGAGAAATCCACGATAGTAGGAAAGCAAGGACTTTCTCCCCTTTGGGACAAGTCTTTTCTAAAAGTCTTTAGTGCTGATTCTTTAGCCCGTAGAGTGACAGTCATGACTTCCTTCATCTCTCCACCATCTATGGATTCATTTATGAGGAACTTTTGTCACTCTTTATACCAAGAGATGAAATGCACTGGGAATGTGCTGTGGGGGTTCTGTCCTCTACTCTGAGGTTAGGCCATACAGAAGCTGTTGGTGACTCATGGTGTAATTGGTGGCAGCACTTTCTATTCAGTCAGTCCAGCCACCATGCTGTAAGAACAAATTTGCTCTAGAGGCCAACTTTGAGAGCAAGTTGGTACAGTTATACCCCATCAATGGTTAGACAGTGTGGATTAAGCATGGTGGCATCATGGAAGGGCAAAACCCAATGGGACTTCACTGGCCCCTATCTTAGAGAATTAGCAGCAGTAACTCTTCTTTTTTGTTTCTCTGGAAACCATTATCACCATCATCAGTCCAGCTATTTAGCTCATGTTCATTACTGTGTCAAACTTATGGAAAAGCCAAAATCATATATGTAAAAAGTTGGTCTTCTTGAGTGTTAGCTCATGATTGCTGATAGGTGATTTGCTTGGTTATGGTGGTGGTAGGCTATGGTGGTGATAAGCTTACCATTCTGACCATGGGTAGTGTTCTCAGCATATTACTTAGAACCATTGAAATTGCTGGTTTTATAGTATAGAAATAGTCAAATATTAGTACTTTCATGTGATCCAATTTATTGCTTGGCCTCTTTGGATCCATAGAGGCAAAAGATCTTAATGTTGAAAGGGATTATTGTTAGCTATGTCCTAAAATCCCACTTGTATTCTCTTTTGTGGTATTTCTGGCAGGTGAAACTTCCCTTATCTTTCTATCCTCTCTTTATACTGAATGTGTTTGCCTATTTATCTTGCATATGCAGGGTTTTTTTGGTGGGGGATGGGTACTAGGGAGTTGAACTCAGCAGCACTTGACCACTGAGCTGTATCCCCAGCCCTGTTTTGTATTTTATTTAGAGACAGGGTCTCACTGAGCTACATAGCACCCCACTTTTGCTGAGGCTGGCTTTGAACTCATGATCCTCCTCCCTCAGCCACTTGAGCCCCCTGGGATCACAGGCATGCACCATGACACCAAGCTGCATTTGCAGTTTTTAAAATGCTTGAGGGCAGTGCTCATATCCTTACATAGCTCTCTCAAATGGGCTGAACATAGAAGTTTCTTCAGTCGTTCTGTATTTGACATGCTTTTGGACTCCTTATAATCCTGGCTGTCTTTCTTAGGAAACACCCCACCTAGTTAAGCTACTCCTCATATATTGTACCATACTCTGAATCAAAACACTTAGTATAACAAGAAGTAGGACTATTGAAATTTTGTGTGTTGGGTATGGGGGATGGTGCTTAAGTACCAGAATGTTATTTTTTTTCCTTAAAATTAAATTCCACATCTTTCCTGTTCCTAGCCTTTTGGACTGCTGTCCCAGTAGCTAAAAAATTGGCTACTCCTTTAAACTTTAGATCATCACAACATCCAGAGAGCATGCTATTCATGTCCCTAGCTGAGTCATTGATCAAATTACGGAACAGGCCTCAGCTCTGCTGTAAGGTGCAAATGAACCCCTGGTAGAAAAGGAAACTCAAGTTCACAATGAAGGTCAAGGAATTGCCCAGGGAAGGGCCAGTCCGAGGTCCCTTTCCCTTTAAGTATTCAGCACCCTGTGCCCTTTCTCCTGCTCATGGTGGCAGACTTTAGCCCATATGACTCTTTCTTCTTCTGTCAAAAAAGTCCCTGTGCTGTGCCCCTTTCTTTGAGGAGAGACCTTTCGTTTGGCTGTGCTGATGATCTGTCCCACATGATGATGTCAGTGGCTGAGGAGCAGTGTGTCTCATGTCCAGATTTGCATTTTAAAGAGGGAAGTGGCTTAATCTCTCCACGAAATAACCTGGGAAAGGAAGAGTTTTATATTTCAGTAGAAATACACATTAAGCTCCCTCTCTCTTCAAAATGCAAATCTGGACATGAGATTCTTCCTTTCTTTCTTTTTCAAATTCCTGATCACCCGTACAGACGGGATCCCTACCTAGCTGCTTCTCTCTGACGGCCCCTCTCCCCGCTCTACACCATCTCCTTAGTTTTTCTGGAAAAACATCAGGTGAATGTTTCCCTTACCTTCTGATTTTATGTAATTACTCTTTAAAAAGTTCTTGTGGTTTCCTAAGAATTCAACATTGGCACTTGCAGCAATTAGTGACATTTAATGTCTCTGCTTTGGTATGGAAAAAAAAAAAAAGAGATTATATATGTGGATTTTTCACTGGGATAAAAGTTACCCTGAAAGTGAATGAAATAAAAGTCTTGGCAGAGATAACTCATTTTTCTGAATTTTTTTTTCTTCCTTCCCTGAAATACTTTCTCCAGTTACCCTGCCAGGGTGAACGAAGGAAGGAAAGATTGAAAACCCTCAGAGGTGGGTGGAATACCACAGGTTTGAGGGGAGACAGTATTAGCTTAAATGACGGAGGCCTTGGGCTTCTGGCCAGGTTCCTGAACACTGAGTTGTCTTCTAGCCTGCTTCAGTAAATGCTTTCCATTCTCCATATTAGTCATTCTCATGACAGGCTTCATGATGGCCACAGCTGCTTACAAATGAGTTTGCTTTCATAGCCATTTCCATTTTCCCAAGCTGCAAAAGCAGCTATCTCCATGGGGATTTTCCTGAAGGGTGTAACATAGTTTAGAGGGCCATACATATATTTCGCATATATTTTACATATGATTTGCAGTCTGTTCTAAGGCAATTTTGATTTTGCATGTCTTATCTTTTTCTCCTCTTGTTCCTGTTTGTACTTTGGGAATCTGTGTACCATGAAAGATGGAATAGAGCAATAGAAAGGGAGGAGGGAAGGTTTAAGAATCAGACCCCTGATGGGATCCAGAATGGACCCTGGATCCAGCAAGGGTGGTACTTTATCAAGGTGTGACATCAGATAGAATTCTTTTTTTAATTGGGTACTGGGGATTGAACTCAGGGGCACTCAACTACTGAGCCACATCTCCAGCCCTATTTTGTATTTTATTTAGAGACAAGGTCTCACTGAGTTGCTTAGTGCCTCACTTTTGCTGAGGCTGGCTTTGAACTTGTGATCCTCCTGCCTTAGCCTCCCAAGCTGCTGCGATTACAGGCATGCACCACTGTGCCTTGCTAGAATTCATGATTGCTTGGCTCTCAAAAGGTCATCTGAGCCCAGCTTCTGTTTCCTACCTACTCTTAGGTGAACTTCTATGGATCTGACTTTTGAGTCATAGTTGAGGATCTGTTCAAATCTAGAGCTTCTGGCAAAATTGTTTTAGAAATGTTTTTGGTTCCATGAGCCCTGAGTCCAGCCCAAGCCTTATCTTTTGGCAGCCCTGAAATATCAGTCCCAGAATAAATGCAAACTTCAAACCAGGTAGGTGATAGTCCTAGGGCTGGCAGTGTGGCCTGGGGAGCCACTGGTGATGTGCATGCATTTTGACCCTCTGCTTCTGAGGTTGTCAGGAAGGTCTATCTTCATTTTAACTCCTTCCTTGTCAAACACACACAGAACACATCCAGCAGAGATTCTCCTTCCTTTCTTGCTAATTATGTCCTACTCAGTTTTTAAGATACTTCGAACATTACTTTCTGTAAACTTATGTTGCAAAGTCATAGAGTTTCATTTTCTTTTTAAAATAAAAAGTATTTTTTTTTTTTTATATTTCAATGTTAAGTATACGTGGAAAAAAGATGAACTTCTACTAATCTCAGTAACCCCACCTCCATCCCAGGTTACAACTCAGCGGCAGACCCTTTCCTCAGAGGGTCTTTCTTTCACTTTTTATCCCGAGGGTGCTGACTCTCTTCCATGAAGGGGTTATGCTAAGTCCTTATGTTCATCCTGAGTTCCTCTCTTTCCATAGTTCTACAGTGTTAAATTCTCACTGGGCATTTTTGCTTGAGTGATCCTTCTCTCTCTTCAGCTCATCATGCCTGAAACAGAACCCACTCTGTCCTCACTCCTAATCCACCTGCTATCCCACCTCACCCACCTTCCTATTTCTGACTTTGCTTCCTGCTCTCTCCCATCCATCCCTCCCCTGATGTATCTCATCCATCATCAAAGCCAGAGAATCCTCTTTTCCCCTTTTCTTTCCTGCTGCCATGATACTCATTTGGGTCCTTTGTCCATGACTGATCTTTCTGCCTTCATCTCTTTCCATCTAATCCATCCTATCCATTTTATTGCAAAAGCAATCTTCCTGGACATCAGTTTTCCTGGATCCTGCTCTTGCCCATGAACCCTCAATTTCTTCCAACAGCTGCAAGATCAAGTCCATCTCACTTAACCTTGAAACACTGGACCTCCATACTCTGATCCCTAGGACAATCTTTCACTCCTTCTTTATATGAGCTCTTTATACATATTCATTCCTTTTTCTGTATAGCATGTGTTTGTTGCTTTATCATCGATAGCACTTCCATGTGCTTAGTACCACCCTAGTTATTTCTGAAAAGGTAAACAGGAAAGCTCTTATAAATGTGCTTCTTGATCTTGGAAGCTGGTGGTGCTGTCTGGACTGTTCACCAACTCTCTAAATCTTAAAGCATCTTCCAAGGCCTATTTTCTGAGCACTCAGCATGCCCCTGTTAGTCCTTCTTTGCCTGATTGTCTGGTTCCTTGATACTTAGCAATTCCCCATTCATTTCTCACTCAACCACCAAGCACACACAGAACACCTACTGTGTGTCAGGCACTATAATATTTTGCCTCACACATTAGTACACTTTCAGAACATAAAATTTACATTATTTATTTCCTCCTCAAAACAATGTATGAAGTAGACAATATTATCCATATTTTATAAATAGGAAAAAATCCAAGCCCAAGAAAAGTTTAGGAACTTTCCTAGGGTTACAAGCTAGAAAGTAGCAGAGATGAAATTCAAATCTATTTCAGGGGTCCTTACTGTTAATCCCTGTGCTTCACATGAGGTGCTGGTATATGTCGTGTGTGTGTGTGTGTGTGTGTGTGTGTGTGTGTGTGTTTGTGTGTGTGTGTAACCCTAAACACACAGATCTCTTTCCAGCTGGATTTTGAACTCCTAGAAGTTACAGATGCTGTATTATACCTACTTGCATTCCCACCCATCCCCAACCAGCCCTTGCATGAAGAAGGCACTTGAACTGCTTGCTTGATTGGTTGTTGGTTTTTCTATTTACTATTGAGAAACCTGAGGTTTTTTAGCACCAACTGGGGATGTTTTGAAAGATCAGGTGGAGATAGAATTTCAGAATAGACCTGAATACTCTGGAATTCTTGGTTTCCAGTTCTTAACTCTGCAAGCCATGAGGATAGGGTTACACAAGAAAAGAGATTGATGTAAAAGCTCTTGAAAGTGAAATAAAATTCCCTTCACAAAGAGCAAAATAAAACTCAAATCATGTTATACTTACACAGGCTACCCCCTCCCCCATCCAATTTCCTGTCACACTTAACTCCTGTCCATTTGCTTTATTGCCTGCAAAACCAGAGTTTTGGCATTTAGGTGCTCAAGTTTGCTTTCCTGGTTTAATATTTCTATTTAAGGCTTTTATAAGTCGAAGAAGATGAACATTTTACTTGAGTGGCAATACTGCGAGCACATATGTAGTTTAATAAAACTGATAAGTACATATTCGAATTTAAAAAACACAGGTGGTAGGTTATTTGCATTTTAAAAGGATTCTTCCCTTCACAAAAGGATCCACTGCAGGGTTCCATTAAATATCCAATTCCTCTTAGTGAATTTATCATACAATTTAATTTACCAAAATTTGATTTATATGCCATTCCCAAGAGGTAGCTCTCAAGTTTCAGGGACCTTGGGAACCACTTGGGCAACTTATATACCGTTCAGTTCTGGCTCCTACTCCTCCCCAAGATTCAAATTCATTGTGTCTGGTGTGGAGTCCAGCATCTTTTTTTTTTTTTCCAAGCATTTCACAGGTCACTAGTGAAACACACAGAAGTTGAAACCCAACTGGGGAGGTTTCCCCAGGGTCTGAGGACCCCTTATTATCAAGTGTCTTGCTTATCCTTCATTTTGGAAAATTGTAAAAATATTTGTTTGGGTCAAGTAGACTCTTCAGCTCTTTTCTACTTACTGTCCTGTAGTTGCCATGTATCTTTAATCTCAGCTAGAAAATGGTTGCTTTTTAATCCAACAACAACAACAGCAACACACCCCACTTTTACTCTTAGGAATTTTTTTGGATCTTTCCTTTTCCCATTTCTTAAAGCTGACAAGCTCCTGTGAATGGTCACCTACTAAATTCGGACATTCCCCTTTCCAGACACTGCACCTGCCTGACCTCATCCCTTCCCTCTGTGCTCTTGATAGGGATGCTGAAGGCTGAGACTCTGTGCAGAAATATCAGGCACTGTAGTTATTTCTGTGAAGGTTTCCCATCCTCTCTCCTTACTATCTTACTACCCACCCCCCTCAAAAAAAAATTAAACTCATTTTTCTTTAACAAAACAAATCATTACAATGACTTGCTTTGGCACGGTTCTGTTCTTCGGTAAGTACTGATTCCAGTCCTACAGCAATGAAGGCCAGAACTGTGCATTTACAATATGATTGTGGTTTAATGAAATTTGTTTAAAAAAATAGACTCCATGACATTTGGGGCACATGTATCTATGTATTTAATATATCTCTGATCTTTTAAAAGTCAGTTGTTTGACCTATATTTTGCCTCTGATTACTTTTGTAAATCTCTAGTAATCTCCAAAAACATTTAGAGATTTTCATACTTCAGAGTTTTTTTTTTCCTCCTTTATTAATCCCCTATATCCCTGAATTTTGCTGCAAGTAAAGGTTCTCTGGGGTGATCTGGATTTGGTGAAACATCTCCAGTAATAATAAAAGCAATTCAAGAGCAGATGACTGGCATAGTAGGTTAATGGTGGGGAATCTTTAAAAAAAAATTATCAGAGCTCATGCTTCCCCTGAAGGAAGGGGTTCTTAGTAACCTTGTTTACCTTGCATAAGAATGTGGCCAGAGATTCTGTTTTTTGTTTATTGAGACTTTTTGTACATTTTTTTTTAAACCTATTCAGTGGTGAACTGGGTCTTCCTGATAAGTGTGTGGAACTTTCTAGGAAAACAAACAAACAAACAAACAAAAAGTGGAGGAAAAGTAGAGGACAGGGTATGGAGCAAAGTTGGGAAATGATAAGAGAAGGTAGCATTAGGAGAAATGGTAATACTGAGAATCGGTTTTAGGTTGTCTGAGCATCTCTTGCAAGCAGGTACATATCTGGCGTGTTCAATAGGATTAAATTCATGCAGAAAACAACATTATATTAGAAAAAAGAGTGGATGGTAATCTTTGGATAGTAGGAATTCAAATGCTTGTTTTTTTCCCCTCTTTATTTGTCTGAATTTCTTCGAGTTTCTACAGTGACCATGTATTACTATTCCAAGTAATTTGAAAGAAAGGAAGAAACCTACTTTACCTGGGGTTGTGAGTTGCCTTCCCAGGCACCTGATCTTACCATATTTATCATAAATCCTATGTATCGTATAGAACAATGGTAAAAGGAAAGCTGGCCTTATTAGGCCCATTACAGTTTGACGACGTAAAGACTGTCTTGGAGAGGGTAAGAGCCAGCCTTCTGCCCCGAAGCAGGAAGGCTGGGGTGCTGGTTTGTTGCATGCTCCGAGTGTGTTCATGTGCCTTACCACACCTCTTGCCACCCAAGAATTATGATGGCATTGCATTTGGGATTTTAACGTTGTCTTCTTTCTTTTTTCCTTCCCTTTCCCCCTCCTCCTCTCTCTCCCTCCTTCTACGTCCTCCAGGCCTCTCCCACCTCATGATGAGTGAACAAGGTAGGTGCTCTGTGCCTGTGGTCCTGCAGCTGCCTGAACTGCTTGCCTTTGTGCCTCTGGCTGGTCACTCAGAGCCTCCTCCTTGCTGGCAGGCCGTTAGCTGCCTGTCCCTCCTGCTGTGGACCAGGATGGCAGTAGGGCCACCCTGCTGTGTGTGAGGGGCACCTTTCCTGATGCATCATGATGCCCCACCCCCATTCTCCCCTGGCTTCTCCATTCTCCACTGCCATTTGTCATCCTGGGCACTGGCCCTGCTGGGCTGCCTCCAAGAGGCAAGCATGAAACAAGGCATGACCGTCGATAATGGGGGTGAACGGAGCTAATTTCAGAGCAACCAGGCGGTTAACTTCCTCCTGCTCCTCCTCGGGCCGGCTGGGCCCCAGGTTGGGGGAGAGGAGCTGGTCTTCTCCCTGAGTTTCACTCTGGGTAAAGGCTTGCTTTTGTCTTGCCCTCCATTCCATTGCCCATCTTAATGACATTCTTCCCTGGTCAAAGGAAGCCCTTGAGGGTTTGACTGTTTTCAGTTTGATATAAAAGCAAAAATCACTGAAAGAACATGCTAATGTCCTCATGGCAGAATTCTAACTCATTATACACCCTGAAGAAAACTGCATATAAAGATCTGTAAATTCAGCATCTGTAACCTAAAATATTCAAATATGCAGGGAATGAACTGTGCAGGAAATTCAGCTCAGCTAAGCATGGGGTGGGCTGTGAATGAAGCGTTTTTCTCCTAAATAAAAATTTTCCACATTATCAGCCCAAGTCAGGATTTGAGAACTGATCCTACTTAAAATTGTCTTTTCTTTCATTGTTCGATTGCTACTATTGGGCTTCCTCCGAGTGTTGGGGTGATTGCAAGATTGGTCTACCTGCCTTGCCCTGTCACCAAAAGACTGCACTTTAATTTTTATTGTCTGTTTTTTCCCCCCAAAATACACACACTTCTCTTGGTGAACTAAAGAAAAGAAGGATGGGTACTTCCAAACATCCCTGCTTTTCTTGGTCTTTTGAGGGGGGAAGGGCAGCACTGGTGGCACTTCCCTTCCCCTGGTCCCTTCCATTGGCTCCATCAGAATATTTTTCCATAAAGGGAAGTATGATCAGATCAAGGAACTACCCAGGGTTAGAAGAAGACGGTTTGTGGTGTCCAGGTAGCTGTGGAGGTGGACAGGTAAAGGGCATCCTGAATTACAGCAGATTAAGGAGGAAGCCCATTTTTCTAATATAAGTATATCCTCCAGACCTGAGGTCCATGATGTGATCTCCAGAAATTGCAATGAAGAGATGGATTGGTAGAGAGCAAATATCAAAGAGAGGGGTGAGATGAGTCCCCCAGTTTTAGCCTTGGCTCTGGAAGAGGCTGGGATGCAGCCTGTCTTTCGTTGTTGTGGGAGTGAGGAATGCAGGTTCAAATGGCAAGTAGCTATGAAGTGGGTGTGAGGGCATGTTCTTCCTGTCCACCTAGTGTCTGGATATTGGTAAGTATTACACACTTCTCTAAGAGGAGAAAGGAACTGAGTTCTACAAATTGCTGAAATTGGATGGCCCAACTTTGGTGACTAGTAATACCCCAAAGAGCAGGCCCTCAGAGTCCTGATGACAGTGGCTCCTTTTGTGTTCTCTAGTCTTATGCTCCTGGTTGCCCTTCAGTTCTCCCAGCTTGTACAGTGGCTTGGAGTATCAAGTGCATCAGATGGCTGAGGTCATAGAGCAAAGTATGGCAGATGGGATGGGCCAATGGGGACTTCCTTGATCTTGATTTAGCTCTTTCCAGACACACTGATGCAGCACAGGAAGGCTAAATCCCAATATTGGCATGAAAAGTTTTTAGAGAGCCATTTTTTATACCTTATCTTGTACTCCAATGCATATTAGTAGAGCATTCAAAAGTAACCATGCTCCAGGGGAAGAAATGAATTACCTTCTAGAAAAAGAGAAAGAAATGATTTCAAACACGAATGTGACAAATGCCTCTTTAGAGATGTTTTCAAGAAAGGATGCAGAATTCTTCTGGGTGACTGGTGTCCCTAAGATGTTAAGTTGCCACTTGCAGCATAATCTTTTTTTTAATAGGATCCTTTGACTGCACTCTTCTTCCTCTCCTTTCCATTCCCCAACTCCTTGTCCATTCTCACCCTCTGATAATGACCCTAATGCTAACCCTCTTCTTTCTACTGATACTCCTTACCTTCTCTGTATTCCTTCCCATGAAAGTGACTTCTGTCTGGCTCCCACTCGATCTCCAGAATTTGTTTTTGATGTCTTTGAATATGTGTGTGAATATTTACGTTTGCTATATGTGCATCACCTGTACATGTATGTTATACTCTTGGTTCTCATGACCATATTAATGCTGGCAAAATATAAGAGAACCTTGCTTCTCTGAGATGTTCCCTAATCATCATTAAATCCATTAAGTGTGTGCAATTTCACATACATGTAGCTGTGCAGTGCTCTTGCATGCAGACTGTCATGTTCCTGAGGATGGGACTAAGAAGAAATGAATGGGATGAAGCTTACGTACAATGGAAGCAGCCTTGCTGTCAATGTTTACTGCTTGTTTGAGCTTCCCATTGTGCGTTAGTTTTGTGCTGCCTTCTGGGGATGTTGCCATGCTACTGCCTTTGCTGTCTGTGGTAGATCTGTTATGTGTGTTCTGTCTCTGTGTGGGTCTGCCATGTGCTGATGTGACTTTCCTTTCTTTTACTCTCTCTCGCCGTCTATGGTGGACACCCTGCTTCTTCTCTTAACTGGACCTTCTACTTCATTTCTGTAGGTAGAAGTAAAGGTAGAGGTCACTTTATTTTTTATCATTACAACGATCAATCTGTCTTCTGAATTATTGGTGTATACAAGGGGAATTGTCGATTCTGATGAATACAGTCCAGATTAGAATCTAGTGCTTTTAACAACAACATTAAAAAAAAAAAAAGCCAATGCTGCCATTTAACTTTGCTGCACTTGGTATTCAGTGCTTGGAGGTGATTGAGTTAGCTTGCTTCCCTCTAAATCCAGGATGAACCTTATGTATGATGTCAAATTGGTTCTAGCAGGAATGGGGTGGTGCGGTTCTGGAAATGTTCATGCAGTATGGAGGGCATTCTAAGATCCCCTCTAAGGAGCAAAGCATATTGAGAGATCAGGGGAGGTGTGAATTGGTGAGCTATTGTTGCCATTATTTAGGAATAACCAAATTGGGGGGTAACATTGGTGAAGGAAGAATGATCCATGAGAAAGAATAGAGGATTGGCAACTTGCCTGAATTTTTATTTAGGGTGGAATTTGGGGATTACTTGTTTATTGCACTATTTTTCCTCTGCTGTTGTATTCCCTGTATTATGTGAGAGTTAGAATTTTTTTGATGGCAGCCGATAGGCTAAGAAGGATGGGACTAGGGTGTGTGGAAGAATCTAGGAATATGAATGCATTACATTGTAAGGAGGAAGGAGAATTTTAGTATACAAAGTCAGCCTTTGCCAGGTGGGCAGGGAAAAGGAGCAGCACTGAGCGGGTGGGCTTGCTGTGGAGCTCTGACATGCTGTTCAGCGCGTCATACCTTTGGGTAGCACAGCTCACTCATCCATTCCTAACTAGAGCTGTCAGAGATTTGAGCCCAGAGAACCTGGCTTGCCAGCTCAAATTGGATTAGCTGTTCGGGAGTGAAGGGAGAGGTTAATTGATAAATTATAAATATGTATCTGCATCCAGCCATCCCTCTTCCTTCCTAACTCTCCAGCCCCTATCTTGGTGAAGCTGTGTGCAGCTGCTTCCTTCAAAAATTGGCAAATAGCAAGATAGGAGATATGAAGTCTGGCATGAGAATGTGGCGGAGAGAAGGGGCTGACATTCTTGAAAATTTGAGGGCTCGATGTGTACACTGGCCATCTCTCATTTGAGTTTTGTGCTTTTCCAGATTTGATTAAAAAAAAAAAAAGGTTCTGTATGGCTGCCTTGGAAGCAGTTCAGTCTTTTCTACGTAGGGGCTGGCTGATTGCCTGTTCCTTTTGCCAAGCCCAAGTGGGTTCATTCCCAGAAATCATCTCGAGGCACCCTTACCCCATTGCTGGGTGGATGGGAAAGGGGAAGAGGGAGAGTAATATAGATTAGAGGGGTATGTCTGGCTGGACCTCCCCCTCTCTACTGGTATGGCTCACTCTAAGGCTGCCAATGATATAATGGAACAAGCCACCAATCTTCCCAGGGCTCAGCCTCTCTGAAACACATAGCATTGGTCACTTGTACCATCTGCAGTTGGCTTCTGCAGTACATTAGAGTCTCTTTACCCCCAGCCCCCTATAGTAAGTGTTTTTAGGTTTTCCGTGGATCTTACTTGTTGTCTCTGGGTCTTTGCTGTTACCATGCCTAGTAGTTGCTATCACATGGAGTGCTCCTGTGCACCAGTTACTGTGTTATGGGTTTTATGTTCCTTATCACACTTAATATTCTTAGCTCTTCTAGGAGGTGAGTGGTGGCATTATTCTTTTTTTATGAACAAGGATAACAAGGCCCAAGAGTTAAGTCACTTAAGTCAGGTGGCTACTAAGAGAGAATCCAACCTGGAATCTGAGCCCCTAACCACATCTCTACACTGCATCTCTTGGATCCAAGGGTAATGTCCATGTACCTGCTTCCTAACTACCTCCTGGGCACCAATCCATCTTAAGTTCCAGTCTGCCACCTTGCATTTTCTATAACACATGTTCATATAAGTGTCACCTAGTGCTGTCACCTCTATGTCCAAAGTCAACCTTTGTATCATTTGTCCACAAGTCAGCTTCCTTGTGTGATGTCCCTATTCTTGTTATTGGAGCCCCATTCTCTGTATCACCCCGGCTTGAAACCTGGGAATTACTTTCTGTGTTCCTTCCTGATGCTTCCTAGTCCTAGGCAATCAGTTGAAAGCTTGTTGAAATTCTCCTCTGGCTTGTCTTTTACATCTCTACTGTTGACACCTTAGTTGAGTTCTTGGTCATCCCCTGATGGGTTGTTGCCCTATCCTGCTAGACTCCCTGCTGCTCTTTGCTTCCAATTCGTCCTGTACCTGGGAACTGTGTGAACTCTGATGTCCACCCAACAGGGTGCAGGTTTAGCCATCTCCTTACTGGACTTTCCTTATGTTCTGGCTTTTCTTGTTCATTTTCTCCTCTAGGTCAGCCTCTCCTCCCCTTTATTTCCGTCCACTGGAATCATACATAAAATTCATTTATTGCTTGATGCTGTATTATATGTTACATGCAGAATTGAGCCCTCCCACCATGTAGCTAATATCTTATATTAAAGTGATTTGGGAATTGAACTATCCCTCTCTCCTGGGATGCAGGTATGTTGAAGACAAACATATTTATTTGTTAATGTCCAGATGTGTCTATCCTAGTGTGTTACATGTGGAAGGGACTAAAAATCTCTAATCGTTCTTATCCCGCTGTCAGTCTATCTTCCTAAAAGTGAAATAAAAACAAAATTAAAATTAAATCGGATCATGTAGCTCATCTGCTCAAAAGTTTCTGGTGGTTTCTCTTTGTGTAATTGTTAAGGTGCCTTCTCTGCGTTATGTTTCCAATGCCATTACCTACTCCCTACTATCATTCTTGCCAGTGAACCAGTCTCCTGAAGCCCTCAACTCCCCCCTGCATGGAGCTCCACTGTTGTCTGTTTTGGGATTTTGCTCAAAGTCTACTCTTGTTTAAATATTCTTGAACTTTCTTCTCCCTCGTCATCTTTGGAGGTCCAAGTCTCCTGGCTCTTCTAGACTTTGGACTTTTGTTTTCAGAGACCTTCAGTAAATTTGCCTTATACCAGGTGTGTTCATGTGTTTCAGTCATAATTTCTCCCACCCCAAAGAATGGAGGCTATGTCTTATCCATCGATGTAACCTGTACTGCATGGGCTCAGTATTTGGTCCAAAGTTATACTTGATAAATGCTCAAAGAATTGAATAATGTTTAGCTAAACTAAATAATTGGTTTTAGATATACAGGAGGTGGATAGGTGGACAGGATTTGATATTTTGGGCAGTAATGATGTTAGTGGGGTTCCTCTACTCATTCACCTTTCTCTATTCTGACTGTCCTCAATATCTCCACTGACTGATCCAAGAGTTCCAAGGTCATGGAGGGAGATAGTTGTCCAGTTCCTTGCTCACAAAGGCCATCTTCTGGTCTTGTGGATACAAGTGTCAGAGGTAAATAGTTATAGATTACACCAGAATGAAAGGTGAAAGGTCTTGGATTTCTTCTTAGGAGCCTGTCAAAGAAAAGAATAAATACACCTCAGATTTTGCTATTTAAAAGCTGAGTGATGAAACAGAACAGAGAAGAAAGGGTTGTGAAGTTTACAAAACGGAGCAGGATGTTTAACCTGCCTTTCAGGATGCCATTGGGCAGCATGGGGCCAAAATATAGTGTGACTTGACACAGAAACGGCTGCACAGAGGACTTCTTTAGCAGCATTGGTCAGCTCTTGGACTCGATTTTGACAGCTCTGTTTAAGGTCGAGAGTGTGTTTTGTCCTCTTTCCTCATTTTCTTGTCCATTTGGGGATTGTACGTTTCTGGGTTAGGTGAGCAAACACTTTTTTTTTTTTTTAACTAAACTTGGAGCAGGAGTTGCAGACCTAAATATCCACAGGGACCCAATAGGTTCACAAAGGAATATATCTAGGGGCAAAAGAAATCATAGGGTGAGGGAAACAATAAGTGCTGGTAGGGACTGTGGCAAACCAGAACACAAAAATCCTGTTGAAGCCTGCAGCCTCTACTCTGTTCCAGCTATCTCTGCTATGCAAGAATGCAGTCCCAGTGTCACCAAAGCCTCAAGCAAGACAAGCCAAAAATGTGTTTCATATGAAGGTTTGCTCTTGGCACTGTTCGCTTTTTGTATGTGGGAGCATACACACAGGTGTGTGTGGTGCATACCAAGTGAATTGGCCTAGGAGCCACAAGTTTTTGACCTTTGGCTTGAGTAGAAGGTGGAGTGAACTGTTTCTCCTAGATTTCTTACTGGCTGTCAATCAAGGCAGGAAGTCACTGGCAGTGTGCTTAATGTTCTCCTGGCCCACAGCATCAGTCAGGGTACAGGAATCCTTCCTCCCCCTGGTGACACTGCCAGAGAGCTTGATTCATGTGTCAGGTGAAGCTGGTTTTGGTGAGTAGCGTGCACATGTAGCATAAGGGATGGGCCATGCTGAGAATGACTGGAAAAGAGATAACTGACATCTTCAAGGGCTGCCAACAACTGGCCATAGGAAGGGTGGCTAGGGGGCACCTAATTCTTTTTCCTTTACAGATAACTTTGATTACTGAACTAGATAGTTGATCCTACAATGTAAACTAGTCCATTAGGATCTAAAGGCCCCTTTGGATTTATGTGTGTGTTTCCTATGTGGATTTGATCACTGGCCTTCTAATACTGAACCTATCAACATTGGCCAAACTGGGAATCGATAATCAAGCTACATGAACTGGAACATGATTTCACGTAGATTGTATTTTGCTGGTAATAACGTCAAGGAAGCTGATTTGAGGAGTTGAGTCCCTCTTGTCACTTCTAGGACTTGAGAGCCCTGCAACTAACTTACTGCCTGATAGCCAACTATTTATGCAAATTAGTAAATGCATTGCCAGCTACTAATTATGAAAATAAACTCATCTGTGCTCTATAAATATCTAATTATAATAAAATAGGAGCAATATTACATTTCCATCTCGTCTCATCTGTTTCTCACCCACCACTGATTTGTCCTCTTGACAAGGAATAAAATCACTTTGTTTTTTGAAGAAGCCTGTTTTCATGTTTTCCCCCACTTCTTTTAATGTTTTGAAAGTCTTTGGGGAAAATAGATTTATTTTAAACATAAAAAAGTAAATTGCCTAATTTGAGCAACTCTCTGATTTTGGCAGTGATGTCTTTAAAATGGTGCTTAAAACTATGAAAAGTTGTTTTTCTTCTTTTCAAGTAGAAAATTTCATTGGACACTGAAGACATTTTTTGTACAGTTGTTCTTTGGAACATTTAAAAACTATAAATGTGAACAGTAGATTTATTTATTAAAAATCTATAAGGTATCAATGGAATGTTTTCATTAAATTTCAGTTGACAGTTGCATAAAAGAATTTCACAGATTTCTCAGCAACATGTCTGTTTCTTCCGCTTCAATTAACAATTTGGATCTATTGATTACTGACTGATTTTATGTCTGTGTATATGTATCATAAAGCACTTTTTCCTCCAAGGTATGAAGAGTAATCTACTTTATATAGATCTTTGCTTATTGAATCAAGTTGTTTAATCCTAAGGGATACATAATTTTTAACTGTCAGTTTATGTGCACACACATGCAAATTTGACTTTGATAGAACCTGTAGGTAAAGGATGTTGTGAATCAAATTATATTATCTTTATGATGCATTTCATTTATAAAGATCTAAAAGAGTTGCCTGGTGAAAAATATTTCATAAGAGAACAAGCATAGGACATTTCCTTCTGTGCTTAGGCTTGTATGTGCTGTGGTCTGATTCTCAGGTATGCAGGGTGGTGTCTGTGTATCTGGATATAGGTGCAGTTTCTCCAAATATATATTAATAGGTTTGTGCTGGCATATTATGTTTGCATATGTAGCTTCCATTTGTAGGTATAATGAAAATAATAGATTCCAGGGTGCTATAGATCTGAATTTAGCAGTCTTTGCTTTAGCTTTAGAAAAGCAATGTTTATTTAGCATTTTGCAAATATTGATGGAGACCCAACAAGCTACTAGGTACTGAATACCCAGGGCCCCTCTGACATTTTGCAGGGACAGTCAATGGAAATTTGAAAACTACTTTCACACAACCACCTCTTCTAAAACAAAAAGGCTTGAATACATTCTGTTTTCAATTTATTACGGTTTTCAATGTATTTTTAATTTTTATTTTAAAGGGAAACTGTTAGGTGTTAAACTGTTAGGCAGTTAAATCACCCACCCTTTAGAATCAGAAAAGAGAATATGCCTTGTATGAACAGGTAGGGATTTTTCATTTGTTCATTATCTTTCCTGGGGGAGCAGTATATGTGATGTAAAGTACATTTAAAAGGGCATGTTCTTAAGCATACAGCTCAGAGGTCTTAAACCTATTTATACCCATGTAAATATTGTCCAGGCTGAGATGGGGAATGTGTGCACCACTCCATGAGTTTCTGTTGTGCCACTTTCTGCCCTTCAGTTTTATTGTGTATGTTTATTCTCTCTCTGCAAAACTGTGTGCATGACTGTAACAGTCAATAGGCAGGCACTAGCTTGCTTTCATTTTCATTACGAAGGATTAACCTTGTGAGAAACTGAGGCATTGTGGTCTTCCCTGTGTGTAAACAGAGGCACAAATGTTGTCCTCTTGAGAGGGAGTTCTGCTGTTTTTATGAAGCTCAGGTTTCCTTCTTCACAAAGAGACTATCTCATTGATATCATTGGGTTTTTCTCTCTTTTTTTTCCCCCTAAGGCACTTAGTATTGAGTAGAACAGCAGAGGTGGAAAGACCAGATGCTTTGTAAAAAATCAGACTAATAACACTTTCTGATGGACGTCTGATTTGAAAAGTGCCGCATCTTTCATTAAAATTTACATGTAAAGTAAGGGCAGGCGCGGTGACATGAAAGCTAATGTAACTTGCACATCTTGACATAATAACAATCACAAGAAACTGGAGATCCCAGATGGCAGCTTGGCCTTTGCCATCCTTTTAATAAGCTACTAACTGCTAATTATTTCAGTCTTTTGGGCAAGTTAATTTACTGTTGACTCTTAAAGAGATACTGCTCTTTCCCCCGCCCCCCCCCCCAACCTACACAAACAGAGCCCTTCCACCTGGAGCTTTGAAAAGTGCTTCTGTGCAGGTTGGAAGCCTTCCAGCCGATTATAACAATAATGGCAAGTACTGAAGTGAAAATGTTGCTTAATAAAAATATTTCCTTGTGTTTTTTTTGAATATAGATATCTATTTTTTTTTTAAAAAAATCATTTGACTAAGGATCCGTTGTGTGTACAAGTGTGTGTGTAAGAGTAATAGATTGAGCGACCAATACAGACAGAAAATCTGAAATTTGGAGCCTATTTAAGAGTGAAAGAACAGCTGCCTTTTAAATGGTTGCTAATTCTGACAATTAATGCTGTTTTGTGAGTGTGTGATTTTCTGTGATAGCAGTTAGAGGGGATGATGGTGTGTAATAGCTCATTTCCTAAGCTTTATGGTAATGAAGCAGAAGCAAAGACCACAGAACTGAAAGAGAACCCAGTCCCCCATAATCTGGAGTCCTTTTAAATGCAAAGCTTGCAAAGCATGCTTTTTTCCTGTACTTTGACTTCCTTGGGATGATTTGATGTTTTAGCACAGGCACGGATTATTAAATGAATGATGTGCAAGTGGGTTTGGATGCATCAGGAGTGAATGTTTGGAAAAGAACCTTGTTTGCAACGAGCTGTCTGACAATCAAAATATTTACTTAAAGATAAGCTAATGACTATGCCTTGCAAATGCCTGCAGATCCATTATTGAAATGAGAGTCAGTACTTTAGCTTGATACTATTCAAAAATAAATCTCAACCCTCAAATACTATTGCATGTGTGTGTGTGTGTGTGTGTGTGTGTGTGTATGTATGTTACGCTTCTCCCCAAACACAATAAAATTTGTAGCAAACAATAAACAAATGAAGAACATTTTCAACCCATTTTCTTGAAATATTTAGACTGAACTTGTTATTCCAATCAGTTTGTGCCTTATTGTTAAAAATTGCTAAAATGGCTTAAAATACACATCGAGAACCACAGTCTCTTATTATTGTATATGTCTGCAAATGTGAACATGATAATATGAGTCTTGTAGTTGAATGTCATACCTATAATAAGTCATGTGTTATATAATTGGTGGGGGGGGGCTGTGGAAGTCAATCCAATACTAGCCATTTGTTTATTAAGCCTTAACTTATTGAACCTAATTATTTCATTATTAACTGAATTAGTGTTAAATATTATATTTCTTTAAAACTACTGCATCATCTGATTTAAAAACAGCACCATGAAAAAATATGGGTACATATGAATTTGGGGAATTGATGTCATCTCTCAGGACCTGTCATTATATAGTACATTCAGTCAGATTGCCATCTTCTGAAAGAATTTTGAGAAATGCAAACGTTTCAAGAACAAAATACATACTGGGAAAATTAAGTTCTGAAGACATAGGTTTAAACACATTTAAGCAGGTTTCTGACTGCGGAGCTTCTCAGGGCCTTTGTTATGATAATGCAAGCTATGAATCTCCAGGAAGGAAAATGTACCTTTCAAAGCTACCCAAATTTATTTGACATGAAATCATTTTCAGTAATTTTTATTTTGGACAAGAATAGGTAGGATTAAAACTAGTGTTCAGTTGAAAAACTTTGGATGAGATAATTCTAAAGTTCCTTCCAAGTCTAATATTAAGCCTTAATGCTACTAGAATTTGAAGGAAACTTTTAGATAGACTTCACTCAAGAATGCTTTCAACTATATTTGCTGTTTTGATTGGGAATAGTTTTTTCTTTCTTTCTTTTCTTTTTTTTTTTTTTTTTGGGATGAGTTTGTTTCACTGGGGGAAATGACTGCGTCCTGATAAAATGCGTAACACAGATGTTAAAACAACTGCAGTTTTAGACACTAGTCTTGTTAAACACTTCCAGTTGTATTACCTAAGTACTTAAATGGATATCCATAGAGTGTGTGTAAACAATGCTTGTGATAATGGCCTGCTTAACTCTAGGAAGGGCTGATGTCAGCATGAGAGGAGAGAATGACTAGGAACTTTGTATAGTGTTACTTGCTTTGAAATTTGGAGCAGGTTGATAGTCATCATGGTTATTTCTCCACTGTTTCTCTAAGGTCATTTATCCTATAGCTCTGAGAATTTGGCTATGGATGGCTTTTTATTTTCCAGACAGTGAACATGTAGGTGAAAAAAACTGCTTTCTGCTAAGAATTACTCATCTTTGTTTAGAAATCACTTGTGGGCTCTGTTGGTTCACAGTTGAGGACTTCGTCCTATTTTGGGGCTGTCTTCACTGTGAAGTGGCTGCCATTGTTTCACCTGTATTAGATCATTTGCCTGGGGCTGCTTATCTGGCCATGGAGGTGTAGTATTCTGATACACGTATGCAGTCCATCCCCTGTGTCCCCACGTGACCAGTAACAGGGTTTTGCAAATGCTTTTGCCAAGGTTGTGATGGGTAAGGGTGAGTTTCTGAGATATAAACTAATCTGTGTGGCAACTGAACCTGGAACACCAGATAATGAGGTGTGAATAAGTCTATGGAGTAAAAAGAGCACTTAGATGTGGTGAACTAGTCCAGGATGCTTGGAAAGAATATATGGAGGAGTAGAGCACCAATGTTAGTGTTTGACATTTACAAGCTATGTAACCTTGTTAAGCTGCATTATTCTAATGAAACAATGAGAACAATAATATTACCCACTTCACAGAACTGCCTGGAGGGTCTGTTAAACCAAATATATAAAAGGCTTATTTTTGAGCTTGGTTGTAACATAAATAAGCATTAGTTTAGTAGTCAAACATTAACAAACATTAATTATCATTATAAATTTATCTTGTCAATTTCCACATCACTAATTAGGTCTGGAAACTTGAAGCATATTATTCAGTCTTTTTTAACTGACCATGTCTTTAGTTATGAAAGGCCTACCTGGTGGATTTGTTGTGGGTTACAGTTGATACAATAGAGATTAAGGTGTCACACATATTAAAATAGCACTGTGCAGTGTTAAAGAATTAGTCTATGAGAATATTAGCTCCACAAAATCAGAGGCAGGATCTGGTTTTATTCTTTATGGTATGTCCATTTTGTCTGACAGTACGTGCTTTACCATAGACAGTACCCAGTAAATAATTGAATTGGGCAGTGGGAATCACTGAACTAGTAATGTCAGCATAGAATTCAGGACCATGGACAGCCCCACTCTTACCATGGCCCCCTATTCTGCTTTCAATTTCAGCACCATGGTCAGCCCCATTCTTACAGTGACACCCCGCCATTATGCTTTCAATAGGAGATTTGTGGACATCTCCATGGCAAGAGATTACCATTGGGGCCTCTTCCTTTAGAGCTCTCCCCACAAAACAAAACAACAAAACAACACCACCATCACCACAACCACCACAACAAAAAATCCCAAAACAAAACAAAACCAACCCCCTGATAAAACCTGTTTCTTCTTGGGTCTTTGATAGATGTGTTTGCTCTTTTTGTGCACAGAAAGAGCTGTGTGATTCCCTTATATGCTTGATGGAGCTCTATGAGCCATGGAGAAGACAAAAACATTTGACTAACAGTTACTTTAAAAAAATGCTGATTTGCTTCCTCAGATCTTAGAAGCATATAATTTCAGAGCTCAATGGGAACTTAGAATTCCTTTAGTCCATCCCACTGTGATTTTGTGGATGATAAAACATATGCTGAGAGGGCATGAGTGACACGTTTGTCACACTGATAATTTGTAATACTGTTGGTATTTGGACCAGACTTCTGACTCCTACCCAATATGTTTTCTTTCCTCTCCCACCAAATGGCCACTGAGTCCTGATCATCTTCACTGTTGAGTGGCATTTGTTAAAGATCACACATAGACTGCTGAGACCATAATTAATAGTGCCTCCTAAGAAAAATTCTGGAAAAATCAGTACATGGACTTTCTCAGTGAGGTTGTCTCTTAAATTTCTTGACTGCCTGAGAACTAGTCCAACTCCACCTTTCAGATTTGTCAGTAAGCTACTCTGAGTTTCTAGGATTTCATGATGCTTTGTATTTATTTATTTATTAAATTATTGATTCTAATTTGTTATATATGATAGCAGAATGCAATTCATTTCATATTACACACTAGAGCACGATTTTTCAAATCACGGGTTGTACACAAAGTATTTTCACGCCATTTGTGTCTTCATATATGTACTTAGGGTTATGATGTCTAACTCATTCCACTGTCTTTCCTACCCCCATGCCCCGTCCCTTTCTCTCCCTCCCCTTTGTCCTATCTAAATTTCTTCTATTCTTCCCATGCTCCCCTCCCATTGCCATTATGAGTCAGCAATTTCATATCAAAGAAAACATTTGGCCTTTGGTTTTTTGCAATTGGCTTACTTTACTTAGCATTATATTCTCCAGCTCCACCCACTTGCCTGCAAATGCCATGATTTTATTCTCTTTTAATGCTAAGTAATATTCCATTGTATATATATATACCAAAGTTTCCCTACCCAGTCATCTACTGAAGGGTATCTGGGTTGGTTCCGCAATTTAGCTATTATGAATTGTGCTGCTATAAACATCGATATGACTATGTCCCTGTAGTATGCTATTTTTAAGTCCTTTGGGTAAAAACTAAGGAGTGGGATAGCTGGGTCAAATGGTGGTTCCATTCCAAGTTTTCCAAGGAATCTCCATACTGCTTTCCAGATTGGCTGAAACAATTTGCAGTCCCGCCAGCAATGTATGAGTGTGCTTTCCCCCCATGTCCTTGCCAACACTGATTGTTTGTGTTCTTGAAAGCTGCCATTCTGACTGGAGTGAGATGAAGTCTTAGAGTAGTTTTGATTTGCATTTATATAATTTCTAGAGATGTTGAACTTTTTTTTTCATATATTTGTTGATTGATTGTATATCCTCTTCTGGGAAGTGTCTGTTCAGTTCCTTGGCCCATTTGTTGATTGGGATATATATGTATTTTTTTGGTGTTAAGGTTTTTGAGTGCTTTATATATTCTAGAGATTAGTGCTCTATCTGATGTGCTTGTGGTAAAGATTTGCTCCCACTCTATAGGTTCTCTATTCACCTCATTGATTGTTTCTTTTGCTGAGAAGAAGCTTTTTAGTTTGAATCCATCCCATTTATTGATCCTTGATTTTAATTCTTTGCTATAGGATTCTTGTTAAGGAAGTTGGGGCCTAATCCAATGTGATGGAGATTTTGGTCTAGTGTTTCTTCTATTAGATGCAGGGTCTCTTGTTTAATTCCTAGGGCCTTGATCCACTTTGAGTTTTGTGCGTAGTGAGATATAGAGATTTAATTTTATTTTGTTACATATGGATTTCCAGTTTTCTCAGCATCATTTGTTGAAGAGGCTATCTTTTCCTCCAATATACGTTTTTGGCACCTTTGTCTAATATGAAATAACTATAATTATGTGGGTTTGTCTCTGTGTCTTCTATTCTGTACCACTGGTCTACAAGTCTGTTTTGGTGCCAATATCATGATGTTTTTTCTTCTATGAGACCAATATCACCCTGATTCAAAAACCAGACAAAGACACATCAAAGAAAGATTACTTCAGACAAATATCTCAAATGAATATAGAAGCAAAATTCTCAATAAAATTCTGGCAAATTGAATAGAGAAACATACCAAAAAGATAGTGCACCATGAACAAGTGGCATTCATCCCAGGGATGCAAGGTTGGTTCAACATATGAAAATCAATAAATGTAATTCATCACATCAGTAGACTCAAAGATAAAAATCATATGATCATCTCAATAGATGAAAAGAAGGCCTTTGACAAAATACAGCACCCTTCATGTTCAAAACACTAGAAAAACTAGGGATACCAGGAACATATCTCAACATCATAAAAGCTATCTATGCTAATCCTCAGGCCAACATCATTCTAAATGGAGAAAAGTTGAAAGCATTCCCTCTAAAAACTGGAAAAAGACAGGGGTGCCCTCTTTCACCACTTCTATTTAACATAGTTCTTGAAACTTTAGTCAAAGCAATTAGATGAAAGAAATTAAAGGGATATGGATAGAAAAAGAAGAACTCAAATTATCACTATTTTCCAATGATATGATTCTATACCCAGAAGACCCAAAAAATTCTTCTAAAAATCTTCTAGAACTAATAAATGAATTCAGCAAAGTAACAGGACATAAAATCAACACCCATAAGTCAAAGGCATTTCTGTACATCAGTGACAAATCCTCAGGAAAGAGAAACTAGGAAAACCACCCCATTTACAATAGACTCAAAAAAAAAAAAAAAACAAAAAAAACTTGGGAATCAACTTAACGAAAGAGGTGAAAGACCTCTATAATGAAAACTAGAGAATGCTAAAGAAAGAAATTTAAAAAGACCTTAGAAGATAGAAAGATTTACCTTGTTCTTGGATAGGCAGAATTAATATTGTCAAGATGACCATACTACTAAAAGCACTATACAGATTCAATGAAATCCCAATCAAAATCCCAATGACATTCCTCATTGAAATAGAAAAACCAATCATGAAATTCATCTGGAAAAACAAGAGACCGAGAATAGCCAAAACAATCCTTAGCAAGAAGAGTGAAGCTGG
This sequence comes from Callospermophilus lateralis, assembly GCF_048772815.1. Classification (NCBI taxonomy): domain Eukaryota; kingdom Metazoa; phylum Chordata; class Mammalia; order Rodentia; family Sciuridae; genus Callospermophilus; species Callospermophilus lateralis. The sequence continues at coordinate 25,899,253 of NC_135307.1, read as the reverse complement.
TAGCATTACTATTCCAGATGCTTTGTATTTCTTATGGATTTGCCCTGTTGATTGTCTTGTCTTGGCTGAAGTAATATGGTGATGCTAATCAACTCTAAAAAAGCTTTTCTACCCATTTGTTTTCTGTTTGCTGTCCTATGTTGACAGCTTGAAACAGAGCGGATGCAGGTTGAGTGCAGTTAAGATGTGCTGTGAGAATATTCACCGGGTACTGATTTTAAAAACCACTGCTGAATAGTTTCTTCCACTTTCTTTCATTAAGTATGGTTGTTATTTTGTTTACGAGGTTTTTGATTAAAAGTAAAACTCATATTTTTCTCAATTGAGAATGCATTTATCTTTAAGCTAATATCATTCTTTGGTTTTCTTTTAAAAAATTATTTTCTCCTTCAGGGTTCTGCCAGGTTACGTTGGGTTACGTTGAGTATCCTTCCATGAGACAACTTTGGAGAATGTTGATCACTGCATGAAATCACTTCTTAAATTGTTGCAAAACTGCTTTCCTTCAAACTGTTTTGATCATAAGGGCTCTCAAGTGTCAAAGTCATTTGGAGAACTAGATAGATAAAATGCATGAGCATTAAGCTTTTTTTCCAGGAGAGAATAAATAAATGTGTTTTCTACTATGTGCTTAGCCTTTGATAGTGATTTGTTAAAAGGAAAAAAGAAAGGCAATGATATTAAATATTTACAAGAGCGATTTAGTTGTATTATCTTGCGCTCTGCATCTCTGTTTAATAGTGAAATCAGCTCTTGTTGAAATAAATGCCATTAAACCAGTGGTAGTGTGAAGGTCACTGCCTAGGCAAGGTCAAAGTAATTTGTGGAGAATAATGATTTTTGTCAACTTCCTAGATCTTTTCCTGTTTTTGGTCAGCTTTCCTCCAAAATTAATAGGAAAAAAATACATTTGAGGATTCAGAGGCTCACTCTCTCTCACATCCATTATGCCCTTTCTGGCCAACCTGGAGACGAAGGCTTTTATGCCTTCTTTTGTTTCATCCATTTACTGGACAGAGACAGGTCTATTCTCCCTGGAGCAGAGTGGCTGCACTTGCATTTACTTCTGTGGGTCCTGACTTGACAGTTTGTTTTAGAGAACCAGCACCTCTTCTTTCCCTGAAATGGTTCATCTTGTCTGAAATGATCATCAAGTTTCCCTACTATCCCTCCTCTACCTAAACCAATGTTAAAAAACCAAACCTAAAACTCTTATCACTTTAAAGAAATCTATAATGGTTGCATGACATTACCTTCATTTTTACAAACAAGGAAACAGGTCTTAGGTTACAAAACAAGTTACAAAATTGGTAGCAGAACCAAGATAGACTGAGTTTTGTTGGACCCCAAAGGCTAAGCTGATACTTCATACCATACCATCACTTTAATTTTATTGAACCTCAGTCTTTCTTTCTGTAAAATAGGGATTATGGTAATACAATATTAATAAATGTTATAATAAAATCATAGTCTTATATTCTTAATGCACATTAATCATTACTACAGATAACATTATAAATAATTGTGCTTTTTTTGGTAAAATCGAAAAGTATATGAGCTAATACATACTAGGTGCATAACAGGATGTCTGGTTCTTATTACAATTTAAGTAAATATGTTCCTTCCTCTCTTGAAAATAACAATAACATATAATTGAATTTAACAGACATTGAACACAGGGGATATGCAGAATGAATAAAAATCAGTCATATTTGAACAGCTCACAAAATAGTAAAAGGAAAACCCCTATATAATGAATTCTGTCTCTCTCTCTCTCTCTCTCTCTCTCTCTCTCTCTCTCACACACACACACACACACACACACACACACACACACACATATATATTCCTCTTGGGCTTTGTACAAAATTCTACTTAAAATATGAAACTTTTCTTCTGGGCCTGTATTTTTTATGCTGTTGTGATATGCTGACATTGCAGTGACAGCTACTGGTGGCTTGTTCTCTTCCTAATCTGTTTACTTCATTCTGAAATCCAGAAGAGTAAGTTAAAAATAGAAAAAAACATGAGGTATAAGGAAGTGCTAAAGTGTATTGATCAGGGTCAGCTCACTGCTAGGAGAAACAATTCCCAAATCATAGTGGTTTAATATTACCAACAGCTTTTCACTCACATCACGATTTGCAGTACAGATTGTTGGGTGGTATCATGGGGAGTCTCTGCTCCACACAATCATTCAGGCTCCAGGCACCTTCCATCCTGTAGCTTTTTCATTTTCTAGAGTATTGTCCTTCTATGTGGTCATCTTCCAGATGAGAAGAAAGAGAGCTTGGGGGGGGGGTTGAGTTAAGGGGTCAGTCCAAGAATTATCGTGCATTACTTAACTAATAGCCAGATGCACTCACATGATTCCATTCCATTGCAAAGGTGGTTGGAGAATGGAACTTACCTGTGTACCCAGGAGGAGAGGAAAGGAAAGAAGGTTGGTGGCTACAGTGTCCATCTCCACCCCAATGGATGGGTTGTATTCTGTTTTTGCATCATCTTGTGTGTGCCTGTTAGATTTCTTCAGCATACACACACACACACACACACATACACACACAAACACACTCACACAAATGCTGCCATGTTTTCTATGACTTAGAAGGTCTCTGCCTATTCTTTTCTCTATAATATTCATGGACCTGTATTTCATTTTAGATAAAAACTTTCCGAGTTACAATAATATAATGTTTCTAAAATTCATAAGAATCACCCAGGAAACTGTGAAATGATAGACATTAGTACCTGTTTCAGAACCATATTTGCTTCAGCTCTAAATTATTCTTATGATCAGGGAAATTTGAGACACACTGTGTATAGTAAATATTAAGAAATAAAATGAACCAAAGCCTTTGCTCAAAAGTATTTTATTGTATTTTTGTCTACTTGAAAGCAAGTTTCACATTTATTTTGGCTCATAAACCTATTTGTCCTACCTGGATTTTGTTGTAATTTTTTGTTGATAGGATTTACTTTCTATCTTCAACTGAAAGCTAGAAGCTTGGTGGGAATCTCAGCCTGAGTTGATGGAGTGGGGTCAAATGCCACATTCAGTAGGATTTTGGTTTGTCTGATGACTGGATAAAAACATAACAGTATATCTTTTTCTTCTTTACCTCCTAACCAGAGTCAATCTTGATTAAGAGAATTTTATTAATTGCATTAAAATAATGAGTAGGAGTCCATGTTTAATAGGCCTGCTTATTATTTATGGCTGATTTATAAATAGTTAACTTATGGCTACCCATTTTCGTATTTAGATTTGTCTTTCTCTACTGTATGCACAGGAACCATTAAAACCATGATTTTGGGCCTGGGGATGTCACTCAGTGGTGGAGTCCTTGCCTAGCATGCATGAAGACCTGGATTCAATCTCTAGCATTGTTAAAAAAAATTAAAGAAAAGTAAATAAAGATAACCAAGATATTTTAAAATGGACTCTTTCCTGCAAAACTGTGCCATTTTCTCTTATAGGGAGAGGTTAACTGCATTGTACTTCTGAAATGGATGTTAGAATGTGAGTAATTCTGGGCTTGTGATTTTTTTTCTTTCTCTCATTTTGTCTGCCTCTTTTGGGGTCTTTGTGTGCAAGTGTATGATTACTATTGAGTTTTTTTTCCTAAATGCCAGCAATTATCTCGCAGGTGGAGGGATTAGGAAAGAGCTGAGAGTGTTGCACTGGGATTAGAATAAAGACTCCACCCCTCCCCCTTTTAAATATAGTGACAGAAGGAAATGGAGAGTTGGAGGGGGGCAGGCAGAACTGTGGGGGAGGGCGGGCAATTTGCTTCTGAAGCTTAAATCCCTAGATGGAGTGAAGGAGGAAAATCCTAATGAAAGAAAGAGGCACACAGAAACTCAAGATGGTTTGGAGCTATTGCTTCAAGCGGTGGGGATGCAGGACCACAGGGCAGCCACTTTCCTGTGCCTCTACAACTTGATTAACCTGCTTCTTCATCTGAGAAAAATACTTTTTGTTTTCACAATTTATTTTGAGAGAGAAGGAAGCTGGAGGATCATATATATGTGTGTGTGTGTGTGTGTGTGTGTGTGTGCGCACGCACGTGTGCGTGCATGCGCTCGCATGCCCGGGTCAAGAGAATTTTGGTGAGACATTATCTTTCTTCCCAGAAGAGTATGAGTTATTTACCTGATCCGTCAGTTAGAATGCTTTCAGCTGCAAATAACAGAATTTTCAACTCTACTGCCTTAAGCAACAAAGGGAATTGATGGGCTCTGTTCCTAAAATCAGTCCAGTAACACAAATGTTGTGACCAAGACCTCGTGTCTTTCTGCCCCCACTTTTTGGCTTTTGTTGCTTGGCGTTGGCTTCATTCTTGGCAGGTTCTAAGATGGCTGATGGCTGTTTTTTGCGGGGGAGGGGTTTGCTTTGGGGTTCATGGGCATATTCTTCCCCTGCTGTATTAGCCAGGATTCTCCAGAGAAACTGAAGTAGTAGGAGATAGATATAAATGTATGTGGTGATTTATTATGAGGAGTTGGCTCAGGTGGTTATGGAGGCTGAGAAGTCTTAAGATCTGCCATCTGCAAGCTGGAGGGGAAGCCAGAGGTATAGTTTCATCTGAATTCTAACATCTGGGAACGAACTCATGGTGTAAATCCCAGTCAGAGGGCAGGAGGCCAGCTGATGTCTCAGCTCAGCAGTCAGGCATGAGTTCACACCCCCCTTCCTCCATCATCATCATCATTATTATTATTATCACATTTTTGTTTTGCTCAGGTCCTAAATAGACTGAATGATACTCGCCCACATTGGGGAGGACATTTTTTTTTTTTTTAATTCAGTCCACCAACTCAAATGCCAGTTTCCCTCAAACACCCTTATAGACACCCAAGAATAATGTTGAACCTGGGTACCTCAGGGCTCAGTCAGGTGGCACAAAATTAAATATCACAAGTCTACCCCTGGTCAACTTGACATTCATGTGCATCTCCTTAAAATTTTGCAGTCTCTAAATAAAGACAATTGCAAGAAGTCCCTTCTACCCAACATACACCATCTCTTCCGAGTACAACTGAATGGCACTAACCCCTTCCTCAGAGGAGGAAGTGAAGTCCCTGGGTGATGTTTACTCTTTTAGACACCCTGTAGCTTAAATGCTATTATGTAGAATTAGCAATACTTAAATGCTCTCATAGAAAGCCAGTAACTCTCATGTTCTATGATAAAGGGATAAAAAAAAGGAAAGAAAACAATCATGTTTACTACACACACACACACACACACACACACAATTGTGTTTGTTACAAATAAGCACGTACTCCTGATTCCTGGAGCTGGACATGTAGTCATAGCTAGTATGTACAGCTACCCTCCTCCACTCCCCATTCTGAATTTCCTTTGCTTTTAGCAAGCGGCTCATCTGGTTGTGGTTCTTACATAGTGTGGTGACCCAAATCTTCATTCCCAAAGGATCTGGATCATTAGTGCCCTGTCTGGATTGTGGTGTTACTGTCTGCCAATGGCCTTGATCATAGGATAAGGTAATAATGACAGATGCCCTGAGGGATCTCCTGGAGGGGTCACTAGACACCCTCTTCCTCACCTCTACTGGATAGCAATCGTCCCATTTTCCCTTGGTCATTAGCCTCAGTATCCCAGCCAGCACAACAGCTTCCTTCCCAGCTATTCAAAAAAAATCCTGGGACTTCCAACTGAACTGGTCAGTATGACCTGGTGGATGGGTTTTGCTGATTACTTCTGGCCTGAGTCTCATGCCCAATTTTCAAGATGTTGGTGGAGAGTTGACTTTCTCTGTAGCACCTGGAATTTGTGGGAAGGTTGGACAGGAGCCCAAATTTTACAGGAATGAACATTGGGTTAGCAAATCCAACTATACCTAGATGTAATAATTTAAAAAAACCAAACAAACTGAAGTATTTTCTTAGTAAGGAATCAAGAAGTCTGGCTTGCGTGCCATTCATCTGTACTGTCTGGCCCTCGAGATTCTACTTCATGAGGAAGGGAGGTTGGGAAGGAGCTCAGGCACCAGCACAGGATGCATTTGGAAGCAGAGAGATGGGTATCCTGTCCTCTGGGTATCAGGGAATCGGCGTCCTGGGATCTTAGTTCACTGTTGTGAAAAGAGACTGGGGAACATCCATAGGAATGTGGCATATGCCAGCTCCGCCTGGCTTCAAGTGAAAGCTGCTGTGATGAGTCTCTTCCTTCTGCCTTGATCTCAGGTCACCTGATGTGGATTGCTATTGATGGATAGCTGAGTGAGGCAGCCCTCTAGTCTCAAGTGTGTTTTTAACAGAGTGGCTCTCGGTAAATATCTCTTTCTCAAATGCCTCTCCTCATTCACAGAGTCTTTCTTTTTAGTGGCTGCTTAATCGCGGCTGCCCCTTAGCACACTGACCTAATTCTCAACCACACACTTCATCTGCACTTTTGAGGCAACACCTCCCCAATGACACTGCTGATGTGGCCACTGCTCTCATCACCTGCCTTCTAGGTGTAAACAGAGGTCTTTGGCCAAAGGGACAGCCAGTGGTGAGTAGAATGGAATAAATCTTAAGGGATGGGAGCTGTAAGAAAGTGGTGATTATTTCCTCTAATCACCACGAGAACAAAGACCCCTTTCAATGGGCTGCTTTCTCTTAGCCCCCAGGTTGCATTTGACCTTCTCAAACTGTTTTCTAGGCCAATGCTTCCACAATTTAATGTGCACATGAATCATTTGGACATCTTGTTAAATGTATGTTCTGAGGGGGGCAGGACCAGAGTGGAGCCTGAGATTCTGCATTTCTAACAAGTTCCCATAGGGGATGCTTACCATGCTGCATGGACCACACTTTGGAAGAGCAAGTTCTTAAGACCATCACCTTGGAGTGATCTAGTATGTGGACTATCTGGTTCTTTCTCTTCTCTAGTGGGTCAGAATGCAAAAATCCAAAACAGGAGAACATATTCCTTTGGAAGCAGTTGAGAGAGCTGGGGTTCAAATTTGTAGGAATCAGTTACTACTTTCAGGCAACTAAGCAGGTGAACTTCAAGTCTTCTCACCCCTCCTTGGACAATAGCAACGGCTGCTAGTCCTTGCCTCTGTCTCCATGTCTATATGGGGCATGATTGCCTTCTCTTAACTCCCAGAGTCTGGGGAACACTCAAGTCACTGCATTTGTGACGGATATACAGTGCTATTTCACATTCGCACTAGGAGAGAAGCATGAGGAATAATCTATAATTCCGTCTCCACCAGAGTCTTTTTCTGTGCTCTTAAAAAGGCCTTGTTTCTATAATGAATCACCAGAAGGACACATTTATGGGGGTCTTTATGACTCACAAACTACGCAGTGTAAGTTGCCTGTAATTATCCCTGGGTAGGAACCCCATGGATGTCCCAATGCCTTGCCCAAATTTCTAAGAGCTTCCCTTTTGGCTCCAGAGGTTGCTGTGGGCCTGGTAAACCCACATCCCTAATGACAATATACATTCTCATCCACATGGGGCTGGGGAGAGGCTGCAGCCTGGGATGTGGGGTATCCTGAGGGTATGAGCTCATTCAAGTTTGTTCCAAGAATGCGGGACCAGTCTGGCCTTCCCTGGGTTCTGTTCAGCCTTGTTTGATTTCATTCTCTACATTTGCTGTGAGCATCATCCCCCTGAAGAATCAGATCTAAACAAAAACACACAGAAGGAAATGCTTAACAAATATAACCTGACTTCAAAACAAAGAAGGATATTTAACTCTCCCGTAGGTTCCATTGTTTTATTCGAACTAGAGGAAAGGAGGAAAAAAAAAAAAAAAAAGACTTGGGACTGCTGGAGGAGCACAAGTGAGTGAGGAAGTTCTTATTTCACAATTGGTCACCTGGGTCTTTATTTGCTAATGGGTTTATGACAAGGCTTGGCTGCAACTTGCAGCTGGCAGTGGCCTGTAGAGCTCGGGGCTGGGTGTATTCAGGGATGCTGTGTGAACAGCTGTAAGTGGAGTTGGTTATTCACTCTGCTTGGAGAAAGGTTAAAGTAGGAGTCCTGGGGCTTCCCTGGGGGCTAATCCAGTAACAGGAGAGTCAGAGCAAACACACACCGTTTGGGAGGGAGCCTTCACCTGGATTTTGGTTGTTATTATGGTTACAAATGCAAGTGTTTGAAACTTCAATTTGAATTGAGGCGAGAGGAGAAAGGTGGAAGGAAATGAATTATTTATTCCATCACTGGGGTCCTGGAAGTATGGAGTGGGTATTAATCTCCTTTTCACAGAAGTCTCAGGCCAGGTTTCAGGTCTGCTGTGAGATCTGACCTTATCTGTTCCTGGCCAGACACCTTGGCTTCCACTAAATTACCTAGAGAATAATCCAAATAAGACCCTTTACCTTGTTGTTCCGAAGAAGAATGTGAATATTTACTTAGCATGTTGGCAGGAGAGTAGAAAGTGCTTGTGTCTGATTTCTTTTAATCCCATAATTTTCCCAGTAGAAAACCAGGGGAAAAGCCAAGCATGCTGCGTGGTGGATGCTCTGCTGGGAGTTGGGGATACGGTGTGAGTTCCCTGTGATCCTTCTCTCGCTGGATGTGCTCCAAATTTGCTGAATCTGCACAACACTCTAGGGAGGATTCTTCTTTTTTCCCCATTTTATTGATGAGGATAATTGAGTTTTAAAGAGATTCAACATCTCGCCTAAGATCACCTAGCTCTGGATTCCTTGCTGGGGTTCATGCACAAGGTGCTCTCCACCCGCCATCTTGAGCCACCTTGAGCCATCTTCCCCTGCCCTTTGCTGTTGCTTTCCATCTGTACCAAGACAGCAGAGACAATAAAGGCATGTAAAACATTTTCCAAGACTAGGAAGGGAGAAGTCAATGGTTCAGGGGTTACAACCACCAGTTAAGACAGAATGAAACTCATTCTCCATCAGTAGCCATTGTCTGCCCTTTCTGTTCTCTTTGTCTGTCTCTCAGTTTCCTTCTGTATTCATAAGTGTATATATCTACCTCCCCTTTTCTCTGTGCTCTGGTAATCACAAGTTTTATTGAAACATTCCCTCAAGGCTCTCTGTTAGATTTAGCTGCTGCTTCTTGGTAAAACATTTCAAGACAGTTGCCCAGAGCAAGCCATGGAGGGCATAGTGCTTTGTACCTTTGTCTTCAGTCATCAAGATGGGAACCCTCGTTTCAAGGATCAGGGAGGAGAGGAGGGATTGGGTATACCCCCTCTCTTGGTCATTTTGAACTTTCAAAATTTCCAAACCAGTGTAAGTGGTGTTTAAAAGTGTTCTGTGCCTTCATGGTCGATGGGGACTTCAAACCATTGCTGGTTCCCCCTTCCGAATCCATTTGCTATGTGCCAGAGACTTGGAGAGCATATCACAAGATCACCAGGAGTTACCTCCCTAATAGGTATGTGAGCACAGCTGAGGGAGTGCTCTGAAGACTTACGGGGATGGGAGGTGGTGGTTGTGGGCCATCTTCGGTGAAATTAAGATCCAACTCCTGTTTCTTCCATGTTTCTCATTCATTTCAACCATACTATCCTCAATCCACACAGCAGCCCTGTTCTTCTTTTAATTGGCTCTTGGATTTCACTCTAAGCCAAAAACTTTTATTGAGCCTCTATGGATTATTAGGGGCTGGGATCAGAGCATGAATGATAGGCCTGGCTCTTGCCTTCTGAGGGCTGACAATACTTTAGGGAAGGCGACTGTCAAACATGTCACTGGGAAAGTCACAGGTATTAGGAAAAAGAGGCACAGAGTGGACTAGGGAGGTACACCCAGGGGTGGACTCCCTGATTATTTGGAGAGGGGTGGTCATGACTTCTATTCAGCTGAACATGCTCCCCCTTGATCTTGCTGTTATGTGAAAATACACTCTGGAGCCCATGTATTCCAACAGCCATGTTGCATTACGCTGTAGCCTTATTAAATTTCTCTTTGTTCTCTGATTGGGTCTGTTATGTTGCCCACCTTGATAAACTATCTTCTGTGGGACTGCAGACAAATAAATCTCCTGATAAAAGGCTTTTGATGGCTACCCCAGTTCTTCAGAGGGTGAAGTCCCAGCTTTTGAGCTGGCATTCAGCACTCCACAGTTGGGTTCAGCTTGAGCTCCTATCCCACCTCCTGAACCTTTTGCTGGAACCAGACCTGGATTCTCCGTGAGCCTCCAATATCCCAGGTGTAGTCTTCTCTCTGGTCAGCTCATGCTTTACAATTCACCTTGGATATCTTTTTCCAATTCTAGCTATTTGTTGAGAGTCAATTCAAGTTTCATGGCCTCCGTGACACTTTGCCTGAACCTCTCAGCTCTTCAGGCTCTCATGCTTTCTAGCTGTACCACTCTGTGACCACTTTTCCTGTCCTGTGCCCTTCTATAGTGTCTGTTCTAATCTGCATGTTTCCTCAGCCAGTCTGTGAACTCTTGGAAGCTGGGCATCCCATTTCCTACTTCTGATGACCAAGATGCTTTGATAGAGTGACACCTGATGTTAGGTTAGCTGTATCTGACTCATGTTGCACAGAATTCAGTACAGGCATAAAATTCATAACCAAGGGTTGGGGAATAAACAGAAGAACTTGAGGAATTAAAAAGTGAATTTAACATTCCATGTGTCTCCCAAATTTCAACATATGAACAGAATAAAGATAGTATTTTCATATTAGGGGAGGATAAGTAAGGTTGGTATTGGGGCTACAGAAATTGAGAGTGGAGTTAGTGGAAGAAGAGCAAAACAGAAAGAGATGAGTTGGAAAGCAAAGAAGAGCATCCCCGGAACAAAGAGCCTGTGTGTGTGTGTGTATCAAGATGTTCTGGAGTTAAATTCAGACTCTGCAAATCTGATTGTGAAGCTTGGGCAAAGCCTTTCACACCTTGAATCCCATTTGTTGAGAGGGGTGGTTAGAACCCTGCCTTGCCTGCCCCAGGTATGTTGGGAGATCAGTGAAAGCAGTTTTTAAACTGCAAAGTGCATTATGAATGGACGGGAGTGGTGTTACTATAAACAGCATCGTCATCATTTATCGTTCGCCTCCTCCCAAAGCCACACTGTGGCAGGGGAGTAGATCAATGGATAGGTCTGTTGTGACAGGTGGGAAGAGACCAGACTGGAAGGAGCCTGTGGTCAGATCTTGCAGGCCCTGCAGTAATGCTGCATTTGTACAGATATTCTTAGGACTGGAAGGTACTTCCCCAGACCTAGTGAAGGAGGGTAAGGTGCATGGGCCCCGGCCTTGTCTCTGACAGGTACACAGGTACTTGTCTCTAACTGGTGATCACAGTTATCGTAGTGACTGCAGAGGAGCCATGGGGTGCCAGTATGAGTGTTGGAACTGGTGCAAGACTGGGTTGTGGTCCCAGTTTTATAGTTAACTGTCACGAGTGCTTTATCCAAATGTGATCGTCACCAAGTGCCAGAGACTGAGTGCTTTGTGGCCGTGATCTCATGTCATCCTTGAAACCACACTGAGCTGAATATGTAACAGTTTGTTCTTTGTTGACCTCCTACTACAAATGGGACAAGTTCAGGGCTATGGAGACTGGCCCCAAGTAACCAGCTTATGAGAAACAAAAGCAGAGATTGGAATCTAGGTCTTAAAGACTTGTGCTCTGCTGCCATCAATCTCTTGGAGCCTTGGTCTTCTTTTCTATATTATGGGGAGAAGCTTGCTTACCGTGTGGACTCTGAGAATCTGGTTGAGAGAATGGATATGGAGGGAGTGCGTACACTGCCAAATATAGATCATACAAGCAATAGTTATCCTAGAACTGTACACTTAGCTCTGCCATGGGTCACTGTGGGGAACATGACAGCTATGGTGCCTGCTCACACTGAGGTATGTTCTAGACATAATCTGCTAATAGAGGAGCTGTCAGAAAAGTGGGAAGGGAAGGAAAAAAATGCAGCAATCTAAGAACGTTTTTATTTTCAGAGAGGAAGAAGAAGTGATGTTAATGGCCAGTCTTTGCCCTTTAAATCCACCTTCATTCCCCAGTATAAATAACAAAACCAAATTAAGAGATTAAGCAATGCAGGAAATTTACAAAGACAGTGTGGCAGAGGAGAGGAAAGAGAGTGCATTTATAAAAGGACACATCATGTCAGGACATTCTGATCACCAGAAAAAAAGCAAATCACAGTTCTAGGAGGTGAGAGGTGTGCAGTGGAGGTAATAGATCTGGATTTTAGTAAAATCACTCGGAGGAGAAATGACTTGAAATCTTGCCTGAGAATTTAATTCAAATTGGCCAGGGGGGAACCATGTCACTCAGAAGGAGAACTGACTGGGAGATGGGAGCAAGGGGTGTGGTGACAAATGGCCACAGCTCTCAGGGTATGATGGGGTCAGGTGAGAAGACCCAATTTAGCCGTCAGTGCTTAATGATCTGAAAGAACGACTTAGCTCCTGGTAATGACGTTCATACGTGATGCTAAATTGGGAGGTGTCATGGTGATGGCTATGGAAGGAAGCGCAGTATCAGAGGACTATAATCAAGGTCAGGAGGCCCAGGCAGGCAGGGACCGTGGGGGAGGGTGCCAGCAAGGACAAATGGAGGAAATTTCTTGGAGGATAGTCTGCAGAGTCTGGACTTGAATCCATTCTATTCATCCATCCATCCATCCATCTCCAGACAGGAATGAGACAAAAGGCCCAAAGTTGTCCATGATTTATGCTTTCAGGATTTGAGCTAACCACAAGGAGTTGTCAGGCAGTGGGAAGGCTCCTGAGCCATGGTGGGTATTTTAACAGCTCTGGTAGAATTTTGAGTCCTTTCCTATGTCTTGAGTGTGATAGCCTTGGAGGCAGAAGTACCCTGCCTTTCAGTGTCTTGAGCTAGTTGAAAGCGTGACACACTGTGCATATTTGTATTCTGCCTCTACCACTTAACCTGTAAAGTGGGAAAATAATAATCTTGAGGAATTTTGTGAGGATGAGATAGATGTGATGTTCCAGTGCCAGGCCTGGTGCACAGTAAGTACTTGAAGAATATTATCATCATTTTTATCATCAGCAGCCGTGTCATTGTTCCTGTGTGCACATTCTGTACCTGGTAGAGGGTAATGACTTAAACAGAAAACAGCCTTTCTGGTTAAAGGAGGGGAAGAAACCCGTGGAGAACAGTTTGAAAACTACCAATGGAGTAAAAAGGACTTAGTTCAAGGAATACAGGTTCTTTTCCGGGCTCTGCTCAGATGACTTTGAATATGTTGTTTCAGCTCTGCCCGTTTCTGTTTGTGCAAACATCCAGGGCTTAACCTAATGATCTCTGAGGTCCTTTCTAACTTGAAAAGTTCCTGAGTCTGCACAAATATACAAAGCAAGTTGAGCTTTGTATTATCCAAGTTGGCTTCTTTGCAATATATCCTTTACCACATCTCACTCTGTGGACCTATGCCCTACCATCAGTTCACACCCAGAGTAGTGTGACCGGCTTATATACATTTAGCACTGAAAATCCTGCATCCTAGGAATCTCCTTAGTATGAGCAAGTCAGGAAGTTTGGTCAGCCTGCCCTATAAGACTGTAGAACAGTTGCATGACACTCCAAATAACAAGGTTGCATGGGATGTGGATTGATGGCAGTGGTGTTATCAGGGAAAGTGTGTGCAACTGAGGTGTCAGAGGCATGGGGGGGACTATGGCAGGGTCCCTGTGGCCATACTTCATATCCACATTGACCCTGGCCCACTTACTGCTTCTACTCAGGGTTCTTGGCTTCCTGTAGTCTTGAATGTGTTGAGAGGAGAGTTATGAGTCTTAGACGGGCCACTTCACAGGCTCAATAGCCATGGTCCCCTCTGTGGAAAGAGTGAACTGAGATGAGGTGGTCTTGCTTTCCAGACTTCTGATTGGAATGAATAACATGTTCACTTTTGGATTCCTCAGCGATCAGAAAGGTGACAGGTTGAAGGGTACTGTGAGGGAGTCATCCACATGATTGACAATCTAGAGGAAGTAATTGAAGAGAAGGAAGGAAAGAACAAAAGGCCAAGCATGAAGGTGGGTGCACTTGTGTGCATGCAGGCAGGAGAAATTAGTCAGAATACCAGGAGGAGAGGGTGCGATGAGCCACAGCACACACACAGTTGCTCAAAAGTTACACATTTAATTCAGCATGTACTTACTTACCATTACACACTCTCTTCACGATGAGGAACACAAAGTTGATCACTGTCCTCTTTTGTTCTATTAGAAGAAACAAGCAGCATGTGTAGTTGTGAAAAGCACAGGTCTTGATTCAAATCCAGTTAGTCTGCTTACTAACTGCCTTGGCAAGTTATATATATATACCCACCTCCTTGTCTTAGTTTCCTTATCTGTAGAATGGGCATAATCATTGCATCTGCCTATTAAGGTTCATACATTGAAGGCATTTAGAAGAATGCCTAGCACATGATCTATGTGATAATCACTAAGTAAACAAATGCATTTGAAGTACTCAGTACAGGACTTGGTAGGTATTGATCACTTAATAAAAGTGGCTAACATTTATTATTAATGATACATCAAAATGAGGCATCACAGAACTATGTTTCAAGTACAAATGTAACATAGCCAAGGCAAAATCAGGTGAGGACGTAAGAATTACGAGCACAGAACATTCCGACTGATCTAAAGATGATATCTGAATGGGGCTGGGAAGATGCACAGGGGTTTGCCTATTGGGGAGCCAGGGAATCCTGGATGAAGCAGGCAGCATGAGCAAGGGCTCCAGGTACTACAACATAGATGGTAATCTGTTCTTTCTTCCTGAGCAATTCCTGCTGCATTTGCTGATGAATGCAGCCCCCAACTAAGTTGTCTATCCTGCTTATCTTATTAATTACAGTTCAGACCTCAGACTTGAACTCAGCACATTATTGTTCTTCAATGACCAGGGATTATTTTCCTGTTTGGCAGATTCACTGATGGATTCATTTATTCATTCATTCCACCAATGTTTGTGGGGTGCCCGTGCTATGGCTGCCACTCCTGTGGGTACTTGGAACACAGCAGTGAGCCAAGGATCTGCTGCTCTCCAAGAGCTTGCAGTCCAGAGGAGCAGGCCGGCAACAGAGGAACCAATATACACATCATCAGCTGGTGAGAAGAGCCGTGGAGGAAAGACATGGGGACCCTTCCTCATTGCAAGTGAAAACACACGTCAAGGAGGAGCCGGGGGGAGGTGGAGCAATTGTAGGTCCTGCTGCTGCTTCATGCAGAGGCCAATTGGCCAATTAGCCACAATGTGTACCAGCTGTGCCATGGCTGGTACTTTTGGATTTTTTCCCCACCCTCCAAATCTCCCCCAAATCTCCTTTGGGTTCATTCTGAACAGAAGCACTCAAAATGGAATTTTGGAAGATATAGTTCAGCCTAACCAAAATGGGCACATTACAAACCATCACAAGGGATGGGTGGGTGGATAGGGCTTCTAGAGGCTTAGGGGAAATAAAAGTCTTCCGAAGACATTTTCAACCACTTGCCCAATAGATAATGATGCTTCGGTTAATGCTGTTTCTCTGGGTGCGGTCCCTTTCGTTTGCTAGCAGCTACCAAAGTGCTCAGATGGGAACTAATAGGGAGGAGATTTGATTCATGTTCCCTGGGGTGGAAGACTTGAGTCGCATCAATCATCATTAACCACAGCATCCTGTTCAGCTACTTGACGCAATGGAATTTGATTGGCATAATTATCCCATGTCTTAGAAATAAAAAATTAAACAAGGTCTTATCTCTGGGAAGAAAAAAAAAGCTAATGCAAATATGGGGGCAACTCTCCAACTGAATTTGATGGGTCATTTATTTAGTCACTCATTTCACAAAGATTTGTGCTTGGCATAGGCACATTAGTGGGCTAAACAAAGTTGCTCTAAAGTTACACATTTAATTCAGATTCTTCCAGATATGTTATTTTAACCCAGTGTACACAGACATACACACAGGCATGGAGATGCCACCAGGACTGTATACATCTCTTTAAGCAAAGCAGAAAGAACTTGAGGTGACATAACTACAGACCTGCATATATGATTCTCAAAGACACCACAGGGCAGTGCAGGGTTTGACATGAAGACAAGGCAAGGTGCTCTCTTCTAAGCATAAACCTGGGCTGCAGAGGACACATTGCAGGCAGTTGGGGTGGGGGTGGGGACAGGATTCGACCACATGGTCTCTGTCACAGCTTTGAAAACCGGAGATCTTTTTGTGCTCATCCCAGAAGTGCCACAATTTCCAGAGACTTGTCTTTTCACAGGAAATAGTGTGTTTGGCAGGGGACTATTCTGCAATCTTTGCCTTTGTCTACAGTGTGTTAAAATAAGAGAGCTTCTGATTCATAGGAGTTATAAAAATAATATAGTAATTACAAAGTTCACTTTCGTGACTCACTTTGCTCCAAATCATGACACTCTACAGGGAAGCCTTCTCTTGAGTTAAAAACCCACTTGCTGTTTGTATTTCCAAAGTGTCATTGGGTCCCAAATTTTGAGATTGAATCATTCTGCAACATGGGCTCTAGAGGGGGAGAGTGGGTGTCTAGAGAATGAGAATTTATTTGTATATATCTCTTTAAAAAGTAGGAGATAAATTGGTTGATTGTCATGATTACATCATGTGTAATGCTTGATCACAGAGTACCTTGTTTTGGATTTGTATTTATTTTTCTCCCTCCTGATCCTATCTAATTGCCCTCTCCAGAATGGAGGCTCCACTGCCTTTTGGCTTCATTAACGGCTTTCATTTTCATTAAGAGCTTTGCGCTAATGGACTGTTATAAAATGCACAGTTGTTTCTTGTAGTCACCGCCAAATGACTCTCATCCCACTGGCAGTTTTGTGCATTAGGCCAAAAAGAAAGGGAGGTGGGGAAAGCCAGTGGGAATGAATGGGGAACATCCGAACGGAAGCTACACCTACCTCTATCCTCGGAGTTCCTTGGGGGAAGTTCTTTGGAGGGGCAGTTGGAGTTCCTGGGTCTTTTCTGTGCACTTTTACATGCCTCTGAGTTTGACAAATTGAATTAAATAAGTCAATAGGAAACTCATTTTTCTTATAATATTTTTTGAATCCGAGGCTTGTTGAGAACAAGACTTGCATAAGCCTCACAAGAACAAACTCTGACAATGAGAAGATATTATCCATCTTCTTCCAAATACACATGTATTCGTCATTATTATTATGCATTATGAGATTTAAAACAGTGGATGCCCACTAGGTTATATTCGGTGACCTGTCTACCATATGCAATGGAAGGCCCAATATTAATGAGAGGTTGGAGAATTTGATTTCTTTATAAAGTGTGTGTGTGTGGGGGGGGGGGCGTGCAGTACGGGTCATTCTATTCTTAAGGTCACAGTTAAACAGAGAATATTTAAAAATCTTAGAGATTTAAGTGAGCTTCCAGCTAATTAACTCAATCTCCTCTCCCTTACTTTTTCTTGATGCTGAGAGAGATTAGGTAATGGGTGAGTGTAATCTTGATGTCATCTGGGGCCACCGTGACCCTAGGAGATTTGGTTAAGCTTGACAGGAGCCCCACAGTAACATGACCTTATGGGAGTTAGACTCTAAATTCCCACCTCTATCCTCTTTCTCATTCTTTTTGTGATCCTTTCTTCCACAAAATACCAAGAAAATGATTTCGGCCATCGCACGTTGAATAAGACCCACCCAGTATTAGGTGGACTTGTTAAACTCTTCTTTTACTTTAATTCCTTTCCCAAGCAAATTTAAACCTTTCTCAGATGATTTAGAGGGGACAAAAATTTCTCTATCACATTACATTAGTCTCAGAGCTGGTATAAAACTCAGGTTTTAAATTTTCAAATCCTTCCTCTTTTCATAGCATAATTTATTGGCTTTAAATAAGATATGCTGTGTGATTAAAACCATCACCACTTAATGACCTACTTGTGTTTTGTTTGAACATTGCATGTGTGTGCCACTTCATAAGAGGGGGCAAAGCTCAGCCAACACTTCAACAGGCTAATACCTACACTCAGGGCTTAAGGTTTTTATTTTAATTAATTAAGATCTTTGCAATTAGACATTTCTTTTATGTACTTAATATGGATGTTGATGTTATATAATTAATATTTTTGCAAGTGGACTGAGAACATATACAAATTTGCTAACAGTCTTTCCTTGTATTAAATAAAAGATATCAGTAAATTTCCTAACATTTCCCATTTTATGTTCTCATATATTTTAAACCTTGGAGCCGGCATCTGTTTGCTTTCGTGTTTGAGCATGCAAATTCTAAAGGGTCAGGTTTCTAAAGCCTCTTCTATTTTATGCAGGGTATTTTGCTCATTATGAACCTATAATGTCAAATAATAACCACAAGGATTTACATTGCCCAGTTTGAGAAAGGTCACCAAAATATATAAGTTGTCTTTGAGAGTTGATGTGATAGGCTCAAAATGAAGATGATTAAATCTTAAACCTTCACTAAAGTTTGAAAAAGCCAGGCTGGATTTTGAGTTTTAAAGACCCAGGGATGATCAGCCTCCTTTTCCCATCACCCTCTTCTCTCAGTTCAGCTACTGAGTAGTTTTTACAAAGTACTGTTATTGAAAAAAGAAACAAAGTCCGACCTCAGCTATATTTAAAACGTGGACAATGGGATGGGTGAAAGTTATGTGAAATGGGAAGACACATTTGAAAACGTTTCAAGATCCCCAGATACTAAGCACAGTGGTGTTGGAGAGAGTGGGCTGCATGTGGTACCCCACTCTCCGCAACATTAAGAGGCAAAGTGTTTACCAAATTATTGAAAAAGCTTTATTCCCAGAAAGGACCAATTATACTTGAATGGAATCCAGAAAATTGTACTTGAAATCTGCCTCCTGGAACAGGTAGCCTGAGAGTTCCAGGATTTGTGAGAAAGAAGTGCTGTTCACTTCCAGGGAAATGACTCGTAATTTAAAGGCATCTGCAGGGTGATGATTGGCATCCTGGAGAATGGAGCGTGTGCAGAGTGTGGCCTTTTACTGGATGATGTATCTCAACCTGAGCACTTGATTACTCCATATAAAGATGATTTTATCCTGAGATCTGGAATTCACTGTGCTGCCCATCTATCATTGCTCAGTCTTGTAGGCTACCTCAAGACAAGGGCCACTTCATTATTGCCAGGCAGAATAATTAGAGGAAAAACCATAAAATAGCTAAGTGTGAAGTATCTCTGGAGTTTGATGGTGAGAAGTGACCATGCATTTTGGAGCCAGGCAGACATGAGTTCAGAGCCTGACTCTATCCTAATCAGCTTTGTGACCATGGGCAAGTCATTTAATCTCTCTGAACCTCAGTTTCCTCTTCTAAAAATGGGCAAAGGAAAGAGGACTTTCTCACTATGTTTTAAAAGTGATGAATTAGCGTACACAGCGCAGCTAGAAGATCACCTGCACTAGGCAACCTTCAATGAGGTTTTTCCTTATTTGTTTTTAATTTCTTTCTCCCCCTTCATTGTTTTCTTCTTTGTCTTAGGCCTTTTCCCTATGTCATATTTACTTAGAGCTGTTGCTCTCAGTTTGCTGTCACACTCCCCCTTTCTTGGGGCTGGTTGACAATAATCTAAGTATTATCTAACCCAAGTGCAATATCAACCCTGGAGAGGCAGTTTGAAAAATTAAAAACTTGTTGTGACCTAGAGAAATAGGTGTCTAATGGTAGAATTCCTGGCTCCTGGCTTGTTGGTGGTAGAGGAACCGATCCCACCCTGAGCATTTTCTGTATATTTTTTCACTTTTCTTCATGTCCTTGGAAAGTAGCTCACCTGTATAATGGAGGACTCCTCAGGACTGTTTTAATCTAGTTGGAGAATCACTCACAGCTACCATGCCAGTGGTCTGTGTGCCAGTGAGATGGTGCATGGCTTCATTAGGAAGTTCACTGTGCTGGGCCTTCCCAGGGACTGTGTTTCTTGATTTGATCCCTGGATAAATTTGCAAGGGATAATGGAGTTGTTATTGGACAGCATCCAAACCTAAGGCGGGACTCTTCCTCCGTGGGTTGTTAGGCATTGGATTGGCAGGGTCTTGGACTCTGGTAAGTTCTGCAGGTCTAAATGGAGGCTGGTCGGCCAGGTGCAGGGGGATGGAGGTGTTGTGGAAGGT
The DNA here is from genome assembly GCF_048772815.1 of Callospermophilus lateralis. Classification (NCBI taxonomy): domain Eukaryota; kingdom Metazoa; phylum Chordata; class Mammalia; order Rodentia; family Sciuridae; genus Callospermophilus; species Callospermophilus lateralis. Next base: position 25,879,185 of record NC_135307.1, on the reverse strand, counting down.
AAAGCAAAGGAGACCATGAGACAAGCCTTGAGGGATTTGTGCTGTAACTTCCAAGTACAAATTCTACCGGGGTTTATTGAGTGCTTACTACGTATGTGCAAGACATCCCTTTAGGAACTGGGGATGTGTCAGAGTAATAGTCCTGCTGTTGTGGGTCTAATTCTCTAATGGGAGAGGGAGAAAAATTAAACGAATAATCACAAATATAAATTATTAGCTAGGTGGGTAGATGTTGGTAGGTGAGCTATGCTAGAGAGGGAAAAAATAGACCTGGGAAAGAGGAATTGGAGGAATGAAAGATGGCTTTACAAAAGGTGGTTAGGAAGCCCTCACTGGACATGTGATATTTGGACATTGAAGATGACATGAGGATGTTGGAGTGGAAAGTGTTTGAGATGTGCAGGGACATATCTTACAAGGCTTTGAAGAACACTGTGAGTACTCTGGCTTCTACTGTGAGGGAAATGGATGGTCAATGGGGAGTTATGAACAGAGAATCTTACTACATTTTAATAATGTACTGCTGTCCCCTGTGCCCACAATAGACTGTCAGAGAGTAGGGAAGAAGCAAAGGACCAGTTTGGAGGCTCCTGCAGGAATTGGGATGGCAGTGGTCACATTCTGTGGTTTTTGGAAGGAAGAGCCAACAGGATTTGCTACTTACTGGATTGGATGTAGGTATGAGAAGAGAGGGTTGGGGTCAGGACTCAGGGTCTTTGTCTTAAAGGAAGACACTGCCCTTCACAGAGATGGGGAAAGACTGGAGAGGAACTAAGGAGGGGGAAGGAGCAGCAGTCTGCTTGAGTCATAAGTCTGAGATGCCCAAATTTGGATTGGCATCTAAGGGGAGAGATGTCAAAGAGGCAGTTGCAAGGTTGAGGGTGCAGTTCATGGGAAAAGGTCAGGCTAGAGATAAAAATTCGAGGTTCATCAGTATACTGACAATAATTGAAACCAGGACACTTCCAGAGTCCCTCTTCTTCTTTGTGGAGTTTTTCCATCTTTGACAGAACTCATATTACCTGAGGGTGAATCTGGGCAAAGTCTCCAGCCTTGCTCACCCCCCTCCACTCTCTCCACCTGAGGTTTACACCTGCTGGCTTCAGGTGCCTTCAGATAAGAGGGCCTCTGCTAAGGGAGGATGCAGGATGACCCACAGGGAAATGTTAGAACTTCTATTTTTCTTTGATCTTGTCTTAAATTTTTTTTGTTTCTTTTATAATAGGACTGCTATGTGGATATAATTTATAAAAGAGCACTTATTAAGGATGTGTGTTTAAAAACTTCTTGCTAAACAGTGGACAATTTTAAAAATTTAAAAACCATTTCCTGAACCAAGAGGAGAGGAAACATATGACTTTGGGGCTCTAAGGATGACACACAGGAAACAGAAAGTCCTATTTCTTTATCCCTGGTAGTGTAATATGGATGTCCAGCTTGCCCCTGGTAGAAGAGATGCTATTTTTTTCTTTTTCTTTTTTGGTACTGCAGATTAAACCAGGGGCACTTCACCACAAGTTAAGTCCCTAGACTTTTTTTATTTTTTATTTTAAGAAGGGGTCTTGACTCCACTGATACTTGTCAAAGCACCTACTAGGACCAGACAGCCCAGTGGGCATGTATGCCATTATATGTTTATGGCAATCCTAGAAGATGTAACCAGAGAATCACTACTCAGAAGAAAAACAGAAAAGAGGAGTTGGGTTGAAGTTGGGCACTGGATGAAAGCTTGCTCAGGACCTCTGGCCCACCAGATATCCCCAACTCAAATTACCCCAAGGCTACTGGCTTCAGCCTTACCCTCTTCCTATCAAATTCATAGTTTGAAAACTACAACTTCTTTCCCTCCAAATCCTTTTGGAATTTCAGAAAACATTCTTCTATTCTGGGGTCCGAGCTTGAAATGACAAAAATAACTGGGCAATGTCAAGGGGTGGACAATGGAAGAGTCTGCTCCATTTTTCTTCTCTTTAAGTTTTTTATAGGAAAGCCTCAAATCCCACCCATTCTCTAAGACCCAGTCATGGTCTGCTCTTCTATGCCATTGGTATCTTTTCAAATGTTGTCATCTTTTTTTTTCAAAGGGGGTGTAAAACCTTTGAGGGTCATGATTTTGCCTACCCTACTCAGGCCACTGTCAATGCCTCCTCCTAGAGCCTCTCACCTGGTGTGTGTTTGATAATGACTGATTGATTAATTACCAATATCCTTAGCTTGAAAACTTTAACTCACCAATAAAATGGAACGAGAACATCAATTAAACAGCTCAGAATAGCCAGGAGCCAAGAGGAAGGCAGCTGCAGCCTGCTCTCCCCTCCTGCCCCCTCTTTGCTAAGTATAAAATAGAAGCCTTGCATGTGGTTCTGGTGCATCTACTGAGGTCTCTGGATCACAACAAAAAATGAATTCAGGGACTAAAGCATTCTCTCCATGGGAATTCTGGTCTAGATTCATAAAATGTGAATCTGGGAGCTCAGGGAAGGGACAGGCAATCAAGACTAATGGGCAAGAGCAGGAGTCTACAGAGAATATCATTAAGGTAGCCAGAACCCCAACTCTGAGAGTTTTGTCTGGGTTCCCAAAATTCTTCCATATTTCCATTTCCAACATAGACTCAGGAAATGTGCTTAAGGAGTTATGGTTTCCGAATTCCAGAGCTCCTCACAATCACTGGGGAAGCAAGCTGTTTTAGTCTGCTTTTTCACTACTATGACTAAAAGATCTGACCAGAACAATTGTAGGGGAGGAAGAATTTATTTGGGAGCTCATAGTTTTAGGGGTCTCAACTCATAGATAGCAGGTTCCATTCCTTGGGGATCCAGGTGAGGCTAAACATCACAGCAGAAGAGTATGGTGGAGGGAAGCAGCTCACGTGATGGTCAGGAAGCAGAGAGAGAGACTACTCACCAGATACAAAACATATACCCCAATGGCATGCCCCAAATTCTCCACCTCCTCCAGCCACACCCTACCTGCCTTCAGTTCCTACTCAGGTAATTCCATTAGGGGATTAATTCACAGATTGGGTTAAGATTCTCATAACTCAATCATTTCTCCTTTAAATCTTTTGCATTGTTTTACACATGAAGGTTATTTTGGGGAAACATCACATCCAAACTATAACACAGCTACTAATTCAGATCCCTGAGCCCCCTCCCCAAGAGAGTCTCATTCAGTAGGTCTAATGTAGGGGTCTAGGTACCTGCATTTAATAGGCTGATTGGTTGGTTTGTTTATGGATGCAGATGGTTCTAGAAAGCACATTCCACAGAATTACTACACTTTTGCTTGGAGTTGTGGGCGAGTCTAGACCTGCATTCTTGGAATTGGTCTGATCATCTCTCATGAGTTAATTATCCCTTTGCCAGTAGCTGCCTTCTCCCATGCTTTCTTGGTCCTTAGTTGACTCAAAGTTGTGCCTGCCTTTCCAATCCCAAGTTCGAACTGGTATTTTAGAAGAAAAGACACTGAAATGGATTCATTTATCAGTAAAGGATTCCTGAGCACCTGCTTTATTCCAGGTGTTCTAAATGACTAGGGTGGATAAGGGGAAACAACCCCAGGGCCCTGCTCTCAGGGAATGTCAACTCTAGGAGCTTGTGGGTCTGTATTTCTGGTCATAGAAGGAGTCCTTCTCAAATCTCTAAGACAATTTCAGAGCTTCAGGTCAGCACGTGTGTACCAAGGAGGACTCAGAGATCCTCTGCTCCTCGTTTTATAGCTGAGGAGGGTAAGAGCATGTGGAGGTGCAGTGACGTGTCTCAGATGACTCTTAGTAACAGAGGTGCCAGAGATGAGGTGTCTTTTTTGCTCCTGGCATGTTCAAAAGGGTAAGTACTGACATATGCAACCTCAGGGCTCCCTCTTATCTACTCTCTTGTGAGAGTACTTTTGGGGATGCTGGCTGGATGACAGCATCCTATTTGATACATTTATTACACAAGGATGATGACTTTCTGCTAGGGCTAAGGCAAGTCATTGAACCCTATGGGCCTTTGACACTTTATGTGCAAATTTCAGTGATATTTGAAAAAAATATATATATTTATATATACATGTAAAATATATGTATATATTTATAGCCCAGGTTTTGCTCCCATTCTTTAGAATTCCTGATTTTCTTGAATTTGCTAGAATTCAGTCCAAGTCCTGGCTTTTGTCTGAGCATATTTGGTGTCGGCCTCAGTGATATGTTGAGATGTGATGTTACAGTGGGCTGTCATTCACAGTAATGAACCTACATGGGAGTGGAGAGACGGGAATGAAGTGGAAGAGGACGAAGGCAGGTTTCCTGACCGGGCAGAGGGAAGTGCATAATCCTCTTGTCTTTGGTCTTGAGCTCAGGGATAGCTCAGGGATATTAGGTATTTCATACCCTCTACTTTCTGGCATTGCAAAGCAAAGTGCTGCTCACTCCCACTAGTTAGGGGTCTTATTGGGTTGTAAGTACCAGTGGTTAGTAGTGAAGGAGGCAGTGGGGGTTATGAGCTGAAGGGAAGACCTAGAGCTTTGAGGATAAGATAAATGCTCATTTTGGCTTAGGGACTGCCTCCTGCCTGCATCATGGGGAGGAGACAAAGGAGTCTCAGCTACTGGTGACTTTGTGTCCAGGCTCAGGATTGCTCTGGGGTCTTGAGAGTGATCTAACCCTATGTACTAGGCAACACACTGGGGGTTTTCTCTAAGCACTTAAGTTCTAAATAGCAATTTAGCTTTCTCATGCATCCTATTCCTGTAACCCTGAGAAGGCCAGGTGTGGGTTTTATTATTCTGCAGGTTGTTATTTTTTAACTTCCTTCATTTGGATGCTCCATAGGTGAACAGGTGAATAAGATGTATTGGGGCAATGGAGTATGTAGAAGGGTGGGCTCACAGTCAAAGATCCTGAGGGTCATTACTGACCTAGCCAGGGATGTCCTTGTGCTGGGTTACTTCAGAGAACCCCGATGGGTGGTAGATGGAGAGTTGGGGGTGGGCATCGTGTATTCCTCTTTTCCCCTGGATGATTAGGTTGTTGCTGCTAAAAGTGAGCCAGACCTTCCTGTCCCCAAAGAATAAATCATTCCCAGCAGAGTAAATGTCGTCCACAGACATGTTTGTGATTCTCACCAGCACTGCCCTTTAAGCTGCTTCTCTGTAACATTTCCCTTAAAGCGTACCATCCAACACGCTAGCCATCAGCCACATGGGGCTGTTTAAGGTCTAATGGTTAAAATGAAACAAAATTTAAAAATTCAGTCCCCTCAGACTTATTAGTCACATTTTAAAGCACTTACAATCATCATGTATATCCACTGGCCGCCGTACTGCGCAGTGCAGAGTTGGAGAACATTTATTTCCACTATTTTAGAAATTCCTAATGGCAGGACTGCTTAAACACCTTGGGGGACTGGAACCCCATTGGACCTGTGTTTGCTGGATGGAAAACAGGGGCCCTGTAGTTGCCACACCCCAAGTCACTCGATGGATGGATAGCCCAGAAGGGGACATGGCAGAAGGAGGGGGTGGAGGGTGGCACAGAACTTGTTGCATTTCCAAAAATGGAAATGCAAGGACAATGCGGGGGGGAAAATTGGGTTGAAAAAGAATTGGAGCAGAATCTGGGCCCATGAAAAGGTAGTCATTTGGACTTCTAGGTTCAATTCTTAACACTCAAAGAAGCCTTTGTGGTAGTTTCATTCCCTTATTTTAGAGAAGAGGAATTTTAGTTTCTGAGAGGTTGAGTGACTTGCCCAGGGCAGTGGAGGTAATTAGGCAGAGACTAGAAAGACTGAATTATCTGCTTTTTGCACTAGATAACACCCCCTCTCAATGAACAGGAGCTAGTAGCGACCCATTGGTCTGTAGTCCTCTGTGGACAAATGAATTGCTTTTTTTCACCTGACAAGGAGCCATCAGGGCAAATTAAAAATTGTCTAGGGGTGGTGATTGGTCCCATTAAGCTTTGTGAAACCCTCTTTCAGAAGTGAAGGAGAGACAAAATATTATTTGTTGACACTTCACCCCATACCAGGCACAGTACCAGGTATCACCATCACATGGGAAGGTATCAAGCCAGTAGCATCATATGGAAAGCAGATATTGTTTTCTCCATTTAACAACTGAAGAAACTGAGCCATAGAAAAGTTCAGGATCTTGTCCAAGATCACAAGGCTAGTAAGCAGATGGGATACAGAACTAGGCCCACACTGCTCCAAAGTCTGGCCTCTGCATCATTGCATAGTGTGGTTACACCCAGACCTGGTCAATGGTAACAAGGCAAGAGAGGCAGGCCCCGGGAGGGGAGGTACACATGCGGTGTTGACTGTGACTGGTGGATTGAGGTTGCAAAAATGTTAGCAGACCCTGGTGCCACTTCTTAAGCATAGGATTCTTCCAATCGTGTATGTGAGGAGAAAAATTAATTTGGGGGTGGAGAGGTCAAATGGGACTGAGAATTTCTTTGGAATTCAACTTCATAAGTCCAGAAGGATTGCTTCTTTAAAACCACTGTCAGAGAGGAGATACCGGCTGATCCCTGCTCTGCATGCACATGGACTCTTACAATGAGTTCCCTGCACCCATGCAGGCAACAGCCAGTAGAGCCAGGGAGGAGGACATTAAAGGGAAGAGAGCTGAGGTTTCTGAGGAAGGGAAAAATAGGTATAGAGCATGGAGAAGTGCCCTTTGGCAAAGAGAGGAGGAAAACAGGGAGATGGGAAGATCAAGTTTTAGATCCTCCTGTTTAATCAAGGATATTGGTATTCTGCCAAAAACTTAAATTCGTGCAGTCAAAAGGGAGTAAGAAGATAGCTGTTCATGCCTTACAAAGTGAGTCTTGTCCTGGTGATGGTGCTAGTCCCTGGGGAGGAGCATGCCTTTGAAATATCAGCTCATCAAAGGCTTGATTCACAGCTATGATCCCAGATGGGGCAACAAGAACACCAGCCACCAACTTGGCAGGCAACAGAATTGTTTCTTCCAAGATGGCGAGCAGAGGACAGAGGCCATCTTTGGAGATGGATGTTTCCTCTACCAGAAACAGCCTTATGGGAAGGGTCTCGGGAGTGAAGCCAAGTGTCTACTTTGGGACAAAGGAAGTGTATCAGTTTTTTTATTGGTACCTAATGAAAGGATTGTTTATAGAAACAACTTATTTCTTGTGATTTTCTAAGTTGACTGAGCAGTTTGCACCATGTGCTGTTGTTGGGGTCAATAAACTGTATTCACCTGTCAGATAGGCTGGACTAAATCAAGACATTCTCTCTCAAGAATCTGAGGCCTTGGTGTTGTTGGAGGTTGAACACCCTGGTTCTTCTTTTTGTGGATTCTCATCTTCTAGGGTCTTTCTCCATGGCTCTTTAAATCAGTGGGACGAATCTGGACTTCCTTAGAGCACGGTGGTTGGGTTTCAAGAGAATCAAAGTGGAAACTGACAGGTTTCCTAAGGGATAGGCCTGTCACCAGAATAAGGTCAGTATGCCAGGTCAAAGCAATCCTGAAGTTCTGGCCAGATTCATGGGGAGGGGAAATAAACTGTACCTCTTGATGGGTACAAGTAAGAGAAGTAATTTGTGCACCCAGGGATGGAGGCATTCTTGAAAGTCATACTCCCAGGCAAAGTATCATAGGAAGTGCAGTACTTTATCAGCTTGGCCAAATAACTATCTGAGGCTCTCCTTATGGTAGGGTTGCCATAATTGGCTAATAAAATTATAGAACATCCAGTTACATCCAGTAATCAGTTGGGTTTTTGTTATAAGTATATCCCATAAAATATTTGGCACATACTTATACTAAAAAGTATTTGTTTATTAGAGTTTCAAATTTAACTGGACAGTTTGTATTTTATCTCAGAACTTTGGTAATAGTGGATGTCCAAGGGCAAGATTCTCATGGAGGCATAGGTAAGGGCTGTAGGAGGAAGTTGGTATCTAGAATATATAATCCAAGTTATGGGCCGTTGGAGGAAGCCCCCTGGGGTAGTGATTTTCAAATTTTCATTTGCACCTAGGTCATCTGTTAAAAATGCAGATTCTTATTAAGAAGGTTTGGACTAGGACCTGAGAGAGTCTGCCTTTCTAACAAGCTCTCAGATAATGCCCAGGCTGGTCAGTGGACCATACTTTAAGTAGCAAGAAGCTAGAATTATAGGGGAGCAAGTGGGAAATATTTTTAGCTTTATAGGTCAGAGGGTCTTCTCTGCAACTACTCAGCTCTGGTGGTGTATCAGGAATACAACCTTAGGTAATATGTAAACAAACGAGTGTGACTCTTCCAATAAAGGTTTACTTCCAAAGCAGATAGGATTCGGCCTGAGGCAGACTGTTATTTTTTAGCTCCTGAGTTAGGTGGTTCTGATGTGGTCCCTCCTCTAGGAGGAATAGCTTGTGCAAGGAAGAGAATGTTTGTCCTGGAAGTCTGTGATTTGGGAGAGGTTCAGGAAGGATTGCCCTGAATTCTTCACCTCCAAATATAAATCACACATTCATAATTACTCCAGGTCTTCAACTAATATTTGGTTTTCCATTGAAATATAAAGTCCTTGAACCAAGAATCTTTTTAAGAGGATAAATGTATATAAATGTATCTAGGATCACTTCTGGCTGGGAAATAGAAAAGGACCCAGGATTAAGGAAGTCAGGGCTATAACTCCTCTATATTTTAGCCTAGGGTAGGATGACAGATTCTTACCTTGCTCTCTACCCTTCGAGTATTCTTGCCAATGCTGATAATTAAAATATCCATCTTACCAAAAGGTGTGTGAAAGAGAGGTCTCTTGAGCAACTCTCCTGGTTTGCCTGGGACTAAGGGATTTCCTGGGGTGCATGACATTCAGTGCTGAAACTGGGATGGGCCCTGACAAATCAGGTTAGAGAGTGAGGGAGTCAATGAGCATGCAGATGATCAATTCCACAATAATGACTTGGTGACAACACAACATATTTCCGTGGAACTCAGAGGCGGTTAGAAGAGTCTCAAAGGAATATCCTTTTTATCCTACTTGAACTTGAGAAATGCATGTCATTCTGTTCTTTTGAGAGGCACTGCTGCAGGCAGCACCAGCCCGGGGCTCTGCCTCCATACAGCCTGAGAAATGCTTGTTAGGGCCAAATTCCGGGGCACTCTTTCTCATTAGGTGCTCAGCTGGTGCTTGCTGATCGTGACAGTAGTGGGATGGTGGTGGCAATAACAATAATGATTATATGTAACTGCTAATACTTATTGGGTGCTTACTATATGCCAGGTAAATTGTGTTTCACATTCATTATCTTATTAAATGGCCTCACAGCAGTCCTGTGAGCTAGGTCCAGTTACTTTCTCAATTTTACAGTCAATTAAACTGTGTTTTTAGAGAGTTGTGTTGACTTATCCTAAGTCATATAACTAATATATTGGAGTTCAAACCCTCCAGAGCCTGGGTTTCTAATATTTCTTGAGTTCATGGCACCAAAATCTTTCTTGGTATTTTCTCTAGCTTTAGGAGCCATCTCCTGACTGCCCTTTCCTGTATAGAGAGAAGCACACATTAGCCAAATGTCTTTTTTTTAAAGAGAGAGAGAGAGAGAGAGAGAGAGAGAGAGAGAGAGAGAGAGAATTTTAATATTTATTTATTTATTTTAGTTTTCGGCGGACACAACATCTTTGTTTGTATGTGGTGCTGAGGATCCAACCTGGGCTGCAGACATGCCAGGCGAGCGTGCTACCGCTTGAGCCACATCCCCAACCCAGCCAAGTGTCTTTGATATAGTATTTTGGTTTACTGAGCCTGTTTCCTTGTATGCTTAAAAGAAGAAGGGGCAGTTGATGACACTCAGGTGGTTCATTTTTTTCCCCCATTTCCTCTGTCCCCCCATAGTTTTTGGTCACAGTCATAATTGTCGTATTGTGCAGGGCAATTCTCTACTAACAAAGTTTGGAGTAGTTCAGTGGTTCTCAAAGTGTGGCCACTTGACCAGCAACAACTGGGCAATGTTAGAAATGCAAATTTCCTCAGCCCTACCCTAGAGCTACAGAAGCGAAGTCTTGGGATGAGGCCCAATCGTCCATTGCATGGTAAAGCTGGCAAAACATTGTAATAAGGAAATTTGGGCATCTCAAGTCAGTGGAGACAAGTTGAATTGTGCTTCTACCACTTGGGTGATGACAGCCCCACACTGTGAATGTTTGAGCCTTTTTCTCCTCTTCTCTCATATGGGACATCATAATCTCAAGTTCTTGAGAGTCAAATAAGAAAATGATGGAAAAAAATGTGTTTAAACACACAGTACCATTTATTGGTATTATTATTTGTCTGGGGGGCCTCTCCCACATAACTCCGTACAAACAGATATTTTGGTTAAGGAAGAATCCAGCAATCAGCCAAATAAATAATGTGAATCTAGTCGATCATCATCTTTAGAGTACTTCCAAATGGCTTTATTTAATTCTTATACCACCTCTGTGAGATGGAATTGTAAGAAGCTGAGGTTCAGAGTGTTGATGACTTGCCTGAATTGCCACAAGTTTATGGCAAAGTTAAATCCTGAATTCAGCCTCAATTCTAAATCCTGTGGTTCCCACTAGATCCCTCTGGTTAAATCCAGAATCCAAGGGCAGGCAGCCCCCAGCATGAAACATCCTCCAGCTAACATTCTCCACCTTGCTGTACAAAGCAAACACCTGGAGAGATTTAAAAAGTCCCTAGACCAATGAATCAGAATCTCTGGGCATGGAACCCCAGCATCAACATATTGTGAAGCTACGCAGGTTCAACTGCAGTGAAGGTTGAGCACATGGTTTTCAACTCCCGGAAGTTCTTGTAGGCACCGAGGCTTGACTCTAGCTGCATGTTAGAATCATCTGAGGGGTTATCAAAACTACCTGCACCTGGCCTCATTCCAGAACACTGAGTTGGGATCTCTAGGGTTGGTGATTATTGTTATTTTTTAATTCCTTAGATGATTCCTCTACGTGGTTAGGGTTGAGACCACCTCATTAGGCCATTTCTTTGGTTCTGAGCAACCTTATAATTCATCATGGTGGAGCCCACCCCCTCTACTTCTAGTCTCACGATGGGCAAAGAAACACTTGTTAAAAATATAGGCACATGCTAGGGCTACTTGTGATTGGGTCTTCATTGTTTTCCACCAGAATATTAGCAGCTGGTAGACAATGATTATCCCTGGAACACAACCCAACAGTACTATCACAGGGCTCATTGGAATTTCCCAGCCAATGTGTGCAGACATGTGTATCAGTCTGTATTTCCCTCCAGCTATTGAATTTGGGATTCTCTTACAGGGCTGTTTCCCCAACAGGTAGCCAAAGCCAAAGGAGATGGTGACTTTATTAAAATTCCTTAAAGTACATCTACCATCTCACAGCACATGCTCATCAATGTAACTGAGCAGGCCATTCCTTTGCATATGAGGCACATACACAGAAGCCACGCTGGCACTGGAATTGGGAAAAAGGAAGCTGCCATTTTGATGTGGTGGCCTTGGACTGAGGCTTTTGGGGCTTTGGGGGCAAATCTTCAATAGGGGCCTTAAATAGGGGCCTTGCCAAACTTTTTCTGTTGTGAAGTCCACTCTTCACTGAATGGTGGTGGCAAGACAGGGCACTCCTGCCCTCCTGTTCACTATTTACCTGCTAATGTAGGAGTTCCCTCTTATCTGCAGTGTGACTTCCAGTGGTTTCAGTTGCACATGCTTACTGCTGTCAACTGAAGTCTGCGAAATATTAAATGGAAAATTCCAGAAGTACAAAATTCACACTGCAAACAACTTTTATGACAGTATATCATTATCATTGTTCTATTTTATCATTAGTCATCCCTGTTAATCTCTTATAGTGCCTTATTAATAAGGTAAACTTGATTGTAGTAGGTATGTGTGTAATCATGGGTCAATTGATGGACATTTATTCTGAGAAATACGTCATTAGGTGATTTCATTGTTGTGTGACTATCATAAGATGTACATATATGGTTTAGCTTACTATATACCTACTGTGCATAATTTTATGTGCACAGTAGGTATACAGTATATATATGCTATATGCTATACTTTTATATGACTAGCAGCACTGTAGGTTTGTTTTTACCCACATCACCACAAACATGCATCGTGACACTGAAATAACTATGGTATCGCTGGGCAATAGGAATTGTCCAGCTTCATTGGAACCACTATCATATATGTGGTCTCTCATTGACCCAAACAATTTTTATATAGTATATTACTGTAGGAGAAAAACCAGTCTATATGGGGTTCTGTGCTATCTTGTTTGAGCCATCCACTGGGGCATCTTGGAATGCATGCCCCTCGGATTAGGGATGACTAGTGTACAGCATTCTTTGAAGTCTGGTCCTTTTTGGCCTCCTGGAGATCCTGTTATAGACGTAAATTTCCAGACATCATTACGTACTCAGATCTCTGAAAGGGAACAGGGGCTGGGAATTTGAGTTCTTAGCAAGCTCTTTGTTTTTTTCCTGAACCTTCTAAAGTGTGAGAGGCCCTAAACTAACAACTTTAGTATGGCTTGGGTAATGTGGAGCCCCGCTTCTTAGGAATGAGCCAAGCGACAGTCCGGACTATAGAGAATTGTATTGGAAGTGCCTGTCTAGGGAGTGTGGTGAGGGATGGTGTATGTGTGTGCGTGTGTGTGCACATATTTGGGTGCACATGCCTAGGGCTAGACCTGGGGGGCAGCTGTCGTCTTTGCTGCTTAGGCATTCACAGCCAATTGCTTTCATTGTTCCTCACTTTATTAGCTTTTGCCAAGTAGTTCAGCTTTTTCTAAGGGCACCCGGGTTTATGGCAGCAATATTTCTCACAGTGTCAGAGATAAAATATCAAGCTAATAACAGACTCCCTGCTAATGTAAATCGCACGAGGAAGGCAATCTTGTTCGTGAGGAAGTCCTACCAGGGAATGCTAAGTCTTAAGGTTTTGAGAAAGCAGTTGGTGGGATTGGAGACACCCGGTGCTTGCTAAGAAGATGAAATAAATGATTTGTGTTAAGTGGTAGCAGCTGCAGAAAAGACATTTTTTCCTACACCTGCCTCTTCCCAGGGGACTTGGGGCTCCCAGGGGCTCAGGCAAAGGTTGGAGGCTTAACTGTGGAATTTAAGGAGAGACTTCTCTTCTCTCTCCTCCCCTTTTCTTTTATTGCCACTTCTCAGCCTAGATGGGTGTAGAAAACCAATTTGTTTCCCTCATGTATTATAAAAAGAACCCATTTCAGGATGATGGGGACCAGGGAGGTTTCTTGACAGTCTCCAAGATTTCTCCTCTCTCCTCTTGGTTACATTCAGGCTCCTGCTGGGCAAACCCATTGCTACCACTTGTTGCAGGGCATTTCAACAAGACTGAGGTGGGGATGAGACTTGAAATCAACCACAGGGAACAAAGACATGTGTCTTTTCTGTGCTCTCAGACTCCCAGGGACAGGCCTGAGGGTCCCACTTACTCTGTAGCTCTGTAGGGCCTGAGGTGGATGCATCAGGAGCATCTGGGAGGATGGGGTTGTTTTTGAAGGGAAGATCATTAAGGGCTGACTCCAGTCTCCTGGGAAGGGATGCCCAGGAGATGGAGAAGCCACTGGTGCTGGCTTAGTAAAGGTTCAGTACCTGAATCAGAGGCAGTGGGGCAAAGGAGAATCTTCTGATGCACGTTGCCCTCTAGATGGTGGCTAGTCCCTAAAGACAGTCTGACTGATGCTTTTGCCCATCTTGGGGCCACAAAAACCAGATGTCCATCTTTCTAGCACCAACCAGTTGGACCAATCCTAACGTCCTTTTTATTTTCTTGCTAAGAGATATGTTCCACCTCATGACCTCCCTCCACACTTGGTCCCTTGTTCTCAGGCTTACCTCAGTTCCTTTCACCCCAGCTTGCTGTTTTAATTGGAAACATTGGAGGGAAATGTCATACTCTTGTGTGAGTCAAAGTCAGCCTCAGAAATAATCTCTTCGACTCCTTAACATGGTGACGAAGGTCCTGGAGAATAGGGGTCAGGTATTATGGTCTTCCACTTCCCAGGTGAGAAAACAGTCTCCAAGAAGTGAAGGGGCTTACCTGCGTTCACACAAGAGAGGGCACAAGGGAGGTGATGAGGTCTTCTGACTGAAGTCTGCGAGCCTGCCAACACCCACCTTACCCAGTGGACTGTCTGTGCATGCTCAGAAACTGCCCAGCCCGCTCAACCCCACCAGCCGGCAGATGCAGGGAGACTGGACACCGACAGCCCTGAGACGAAATACCTGCCCCTGAGCGGGCAGTAGGGTCCTGTCTTGCAACACCAGAAGGAGAGAGCTGGAGGGTGGGGGGCACGTGGGCCAGGGGCTCGTCCAGTAGATGTGAAAAGAACAGCAGTTACATTTTTGCGCTTAGGGCAGGAACGCGGCCTTGGCTGACAGCCGGGGGTGATGGATGGTGTGGGAGACTGCATGGGGCGTGAGTAGTAATGTGATAGAGGGTGCACATTACGGGCAATTACAATTTGAATAAGTTATCAATGGAAAGAAGTAGAGGAGAAGAAAGCTGTTTTATTAACCCCCTGAAGTTATGTTCACAGCGTTTTGAAAAAGTTTATGAATTGCTGTGAATTACAAGCCCAATGACAAATGCCGATGCCGGCAGAATCCCCGATTGCAGCTTCTGTAGCAGGCAATGTTTTATGGGGACGATATAAAACAACAGTCTTATGTATTTTAAAACATCAAAGGAGAAAGAAAAAGAAAGCGCTCAGGGAGCTTAGTGAATTTACCTGCCCCTGAGCGAACTTTGCTATAAATCCTGCCTATGATTTTTCAGTTTTAACTGTTTTTCTTCTTTTGATTGTACATTTCTCCAGGCACACTGCCTGGGGCTGAGACGTGTCCTGTGCGTTATCCCAAGGAGTGTTTTGCCAAGTTGCTCCCTGGATGAGAATAAAGCTTCAAATAGAGATAAGATGAGGCATAACTACTTTCTAAGCTGTTGCTGCACAGAAATCTCTCCTCCACCCCCTTCGTATTTCTTATTCTAGATAGCAAAAGGTAAGGTCGAATACAAGATGCTCATTCTTTCCTGAGGACTCCCATGGAGCTCTGTTGTCCTTACACAGACCCTGATCCTGTCATGGATAGCCTTCTGATCATTTGTTGTCTCCAACACCAAATAAGAACTCCTTTAGTCCTCAGTCTCTGGGGCTTTGGAAACAGCATTCAGCTTGGGATAAAGAGAGCCTTGGTTGTATTTTAAGACTTGCCACCATCGACTGGCTGTGTACATAGTATATGCAAAGCTGCAATTCATCAGTGTTAAAAGGAAGGTTAAAAATGCTGGACCTCTCTGGCTCATAGGTTAGGTTATAGGAGGAAGAGAGTTGGAAGTGTTGCTGAGAGTTTGTCAAGGGGAGAGAGGTGGAATGCTAAGTGGTTTCTACCAGTGTCTTATTCATCTCATAATGCTATGGAGTAGGAGTCATTCCTATTTCATAGATGAGGAAACTGATGTTCCAAGAGGTTAACAAAACTACTCTAAGAAAAACATGGTGGAAGAGATTTGAGCGTAGGTGTTTTTGAGGTCAGTGCTCATGTTTCCCACCACTCCAGGTCCTCAGTGTTTACTATGGCACAGAGCGCTTCTTCTCTAGCATCACCTGGGAACAGGTTAGATGCGCTGATTCTGGGCTCAGCCTACATGCCTTCAGAGGCAGGTTTTAACAAGATTTCCAGGGGATTCCTTTTCACATTCAAAGTTGGGAAGCACAGGACTAGGGGATCAGAATGGTAAAGCAAAGCAATGGGGGTTTGTGTTGCAAACTCAGTTTACTGTGAGGGGGGCTTTTGACCAGGGGTGAAGCAAGGAGAGTCAGTACTGGCCTGGGCTCCAGGAATATGCATGATCTGTGTGTTTGGACTAAGGGAACTTCCCCACATTAACACAGGAGTGGTCAAGTGGGGGCAGGGGTGAGGGAGAGCACGTTCTGTATGAGGAAGGATGTGGCACACACTCTGGTCATGCAGACAGTGCCCTGTGGTGGATGAAACACAGGACTTGAGGGCACAAAGCCTTGGTTTGAATCTGATTCATTTATTGGTCAGCTGACGTTGAACAAGCCTGAGCCTCAATTTGCTCTTTTCTGGGGTTGTGGTGAGGGTTAATTAAGATGCTTAAATGCCTAGCCCAGCATCTGTCTCAACACACATTATGTGAAGCTCACTGCCCATCTCTCTAGGTGTGGCCTCTAAGTTTGTTAAGGGAGAGTAGGAGAAACTAAAGACTTCTCAATCTTCATTTGTTCTCCATGCCGTTTTGTGGGATGGGGAAAGTGTTCATTTATAGTGGAAGGCTGGGTGTTGTCTGTCAGGGCTGGGCTTCTTGAAGTGGGTTCTCGGAGATCAAAAGCATCTGCAGCACCTGGGAGCCTGTTGGAAATGGAGGTTCTAAGCCTGCACTCTTCACCTGCTGAGCTAGAAACCCTGGGTTTGGGCCCCACCACTCCACGTTTTCACAAACTCTCTGGGTGATATAAGGTGCACCGACTTAGGGGCTTGGAAGTCAGATGTCTGAGGAGCGCCTGGAAGGTTCAGGTGCTTGATTCCGGAGGGTATCCTTTGCAGCAGACCTCAAGTGCTTCAGTGGGCACTGAGGTCATGTTACAATTAAATGATCACTTAGAGGCGGTCACTGTGCAGAGGGCACACAGGCAGCCAATTCATTAACCGAGAGCAACTTCTTGCAAATTAAAAAATGTTAATGATCAGTTTTGAAGCATTGAGAGCCTATCAGGGACCACATGCCTGGAATGAGCATTTACCATATGGTGCCTCTGGAAGCTAATATTGATTCTCATTATTTTAAACGATTACAAACATTGCAGGTGTTTTGTAATAATCTCCATTGTCTAATTAGAACATGCGTGAAACGAGCTCATTCCGCTTGCTAACGAATATTGATTTGAACAGCAGAGCCCTGGTGCAGGGGCAGGATTGTGGCTGTCTGGCCAAGTTGTTACCAGTGCCAGCCCCTTTTTCTCCTTAAATTATCAATCCTGGGGATGCAGGGCATTTTGACAGGCAGTTATGCATGGGAGTCCTAACCTGATTTGGGCCTGCTCCAATTTTCCATGTCTGTTTCAGGCAGGATATTTGCTGGAAAATTTGGAGGAGGCATCAGTTATTTTGGGACCCTTTCTTCCTATCTGATTCACAAATGGAACCTCTTGTTCATGTGAAGCAGCCCTAGATCTAAATGCTTTTAGGGGAATCTGCTGGAATGGGGCATTACTTTGCTTTTCCATTGCACATGGTCTGTGTATAATGGCCAGGTTGCATCACGTCTTTGGAATATTTCTATACCAAGAAGTAAACTCCTTGAAGACAAGGGTTAGAGCCTATCCTTGTTTCCTATTCCCCTTTGAGGTCTGGCATGTATTTTGTTGAGCATTCAACAAAGGAGAACTATTGCTATTAGTGTCTTTCCTAGTCATTGTCACATGAAGGAATGAAACACTTCTTAGGATGATTTTACATACTCAGTGGGTGTTTTGTATTTGCATGCATATTTTAATTTATTAATGGGACAAGACTTGCTGAGTGATAATTATGACACAGGGGAGGAGAGTGCTGTAGGAGACCTGGCTCCTGCTGCCTGGGAGCATCAGATTCCCCTAGGAAGAAGACTCTTAGAATGTGGTGAGAAAACTGCTAAATGCTTATAGCAGGAAGAGCCCTGGCTGCAGACTAGAGTGACCAGGGAATGATTCCTGAGTCCTATGTTGGAGTAAGTGGGGAAAGAGTGCTCATACAGAAATGAAAACGTTGGCGTTTTGAGGCAGCATGTGTGGCTTGAGCACAGTGTGTGTATGAGAGGATGGAAGGTAAAGGAATGTGGCACTTGGGAATACAGAATAAAGCAGAGGTTGGATCATGGAGGGCTTTGTCTACCATGCAAAGAAGCTAGGATTTTATTCTGAAGGTGAGGGTCTATCATAAGAGAGTTCCTTTGCATTTTGTTTAATATTTTTTTAAGATTTATATTTCAGAAAAATCACCCTGGTAACACAATAGAGGTGGAGACTGGAGGTTGGGAGATTAGTAATGACCTATGTGAGAAGGATGAGGGTCTGTTCTGGGGCAGAGATGGAGAAAGCAATGCAGACATTTAGCGTGTGAAGGTTTACATTCAATGTGAGAACATCATCTGATATTTTCCCCCTTGGTAATGGAAAAAATCAAAATAGAAAAATCTGGAGAATAATACAAACCCCTGAGTTCCCATTACCCAGAATGAGCAAATGCTTATATTATGTCTTGTGTACTCCACATTTATTTTTATTATAAAATTTCTTAAAATACAGATAGAATTTCTCTACTTTGTTTTATTCACTACCCCACTGCCAGAGGCAAACATTTTCAGGAATCTGGTATTTATTCTTCTAGTTCAAGCTTTTTTACATTAGTTTCATACTTAATTATTTATACACATTATATAGTATTCACAGAAATGGTTACTATAGTTTTCAGCAAGTTGCTGTCCTTGGTGCTGATACATTTAACTCTAGTTTGTCCATTTCTCCTGCTGTGTAGAGGTCTGTGTGACTATACCATGTTTGTCCTGTGCCTTAGTGGTAGGCGTTTGTATTGTTTATAGTTACTAGCATTTGAAAACATTTCAGCTAGTGTGAACATTTTTGCACACATGTATGAAGGCTTTTCTAGGATATATACTAGAAATGAATTTTTGTTCTTAAGAGATACATTTATACACTGCTAAAAGTTCCCTAAAGTGATTGTACAATTTATCTTCCC
The DNA here is from genome assembly GCF_048772815.1 of Callospermophilus lateralis. NCBI lineage: Eukaryota > Metazoa > Chordata > Mammalia > Rodentia > Sciuridae > Callospermophilus > Callospermophilus lateralis. Next base: position 25,860,422 of record NC_135307.1, on the reverse strand, counting down.
ACCAAGAGTGGATGTTCTCTTTCTCCTTCTCTTTTCCAATACTTGCTGTCACAGACCTTATAAGTTGAACCACAGATGTGAATGACTTTTTTTCCCTTGCTTTTACCAGAGAGATTACCAGAGAGATTAAGTAACATTTTATACATATACTGATCTCAAGATTTCTTGTTTTGTAAGATACACATTCATACCCTTTTTAGTAGTTTGTCAGTTTTTCTAGATTTTGGGGGTTCTTTGGATACCAATTCTTTTTCTGGACAGGATTATATAATATCGTCTCTCAGTTTTCCTCTTATTTTAAAACTTTGTTTATGGTATCTTTTGCCATAAACAAGAAGATGATGATAATGATGATGATGATGATGATGATGATTTGGCACTGGGAATTGAACCCAGGAGTGCTTAAGCACTGAGCCACATCCCCAGCCCTTTTTAATATTTTATTTAGAGACAGGATCTCTCTGAGTTGTTAAGTGCCTAGTTAAATTGCTGAGCTGGCTTTGAACTTATGATCCTCCTGCCTCAGCCTCCCAAGCTGCTGGCATGCGCCACTGTGCCCAGAGGTTTTTAAATTTTGATGTTGGCAAATTTATTAATTTGGTCCTCTGTGTGTCATAATTTTTTTATGCCTTGTCTATGAAATATTTCCCCATTTCAATGTCATAAATGCAGTAGGTTTGCCCTGCATTTTTTCCTAATAATGTTAAAGTCTTACTTCTGACCATTAGGACTCTAATGCAGCAGAAATATTTTTTGTGTGTGTATTCTGTGAGAGGTAGAGAATATGATTCCCTTTATTTATTTCCTTTCTTTAAAACTCAGTAGCCCCATGACATTTATTAGCGGTACTCTCCTTTACCCACTGAATTAAAGTGCTTCCTTTATTACGTACCCAACTCCTCGTCTATCCTCACCTCTGGAGGGCCACCTTTTGTGTCCATTGTTCTATATGTTTCCACTGAGTAACACAAAAGTATTTTTTTTTTATAAATACCACTTTAGCCCACTCCCCACCTCATGCCTATCTGGGGCACATCAGCAACCTTCTGTAACATTCCAAAGAGCTCCAGTTAAGGCTGAGGTTGTTAGCCGGGGTTCCTTGGGGATATTCATTCATTCTACTATCAACCGGCTTTGTGTGGATATCAGGGCACAAAAATTAAATCCCTGGATTTTCTACCACTGCATAAATCTTCTCAAGATAAAAGAAAAAGAGAATTTCAATTGACTAAGAGAGAGAATGAGACAGGAATGAGAAAAGTTTCAAAGGTTGGAAGTTCTGTGATGTCTTAGAAATGAAGGAAGCAGAGAGCACTCAGGTGGCAATTGGGTCAGCCCTGGGAATGCTTGCTGTCATCAGGAAGGCTCTGGGAAGCTATGGAAGTCAGGCATCATCTTTCTTTAACTCAGAGAAAGAAATATTTTTGGTGTGATGAAGCATGTATGTGACTCTACACGCCATCTTGGTTTGCATTGACCAACTTCCTGGAGTGGACACGTCTTCCTTTCAGAAGGTTGGAAGTGATCGGACTCTTGCTTTACTTGGGTTTTTCTTGGCAACCATCCCTGTCAACACAGTGAACAGGTTCTTGAACTAACCCAGGAGGACTTTTCTCCAAGGTTACAACGAGAGGACTATCTCACACCTGCCAAGTATAAATTTTAGGTTCCTAGGACTGGAAAGTACTGCCAGATGGTCTTGTCCAGGGTGATCTTTTGTTTTTGTAGATGAGGAAACTAACAAAATACCATAGACTAGGTGGATTCTAAGGAACAAAAATTTATCTCTCAGCAGATCTTAAGGCTGGGAAGACCAAGATTAAGGTGCCAACAGATTCAGTGTCTGGGGATAGCCTGTTTTCTCAATCATAGATGGTGCCTTCTATCTGTGTCCTCATGTGAAACGGGCAAGGCAGCTCTTTGGGACCTCTTTTATGAGGACATTAATCCCATTCAAAAAGCACCATCCTGATGCTCCTGCCATTTCCAAAAGCCCAACCCCTTAATATTGGTGATTAGGTTTCAACATATGAATTTTGAGGGTACACAAACATTTAGGTCATAGTACTATAGAAAAAAAAAGATTTGAGAGAAAAAAAAATCTGCAAACTCTTTTTCTGTTTTCTGTCCCCTAATGGCCTTCAGAAGGTAGAGAAGTCTGAGGATTTGGGACTAAGGGGGAGACTTCAATTCCAGTTCTGTTTGTACCTGGAAATAGGCAATTTCTATATCTTCAGAGATGGGTCCCAGGGGAGATACAGATTGAAATTCAGAAGGGGATAAAATAAATCTATAACAATCTTGAAATTTTTTTTGTACAAAGGAGCAGTTGGGGTCTCATGGGGTGTTTGTATAGGTAAACCTCACTTCATAGATATATTCCTTAAAAAGGTCATTTGTAAATCAGACCTTTTTAAAAAGTCCTTTTATTCCCATTGACTTGCACTGGTATTTTGAAAGTCTTTTAGTTATGCTTCTGATTGCTATTTACTTGTTAGTGACTTTTCACTCAATAGCTTTAGTTCTTTCATTGCCATGTAATAGTTATGCCCACAGGAACGCTGAGATTCACAAAAGCCTGTACGAATAGGAAGCATCTATTTAAAATAAGAACAATCATCTAACTTCTATCTGTGTCTTCAAAGGAGGAAACCTCTGTAGGCTCCTGGAGGTCCAGCATCACATTCATCCAGTGGCATTGTATTCCCTTGATCAAACCAGCCATAGAACTCAGAATCATGGGGTGGGGACACAGACCCTACCTCCTGATGGAAGAAGTATCAAAGAAGGTGTGGTT